>NW_006199080.1:2152361-2310230 GCF_000334495.1 Tupaia belangeri chinensis
TATAGTCTTTTTTTCTATATATAATATATGTGCGTGTGAGAGAGAGAGAGAGAGAGAGAGAGAGAGAGAGAGAGACGAAGAGAGAAAGAGGGGGAGAGAGAGAGAGTGCATACCCTCCCACAGGGGGTATGGCCATGCCACAATCCCTTCTCCACTGTCTTCTCAGGATTTGGGGCAAACAAGCACACCCTCAAGCCACCAGGTCCAGAACTCAAACCACGCAGTCAGCCATGTGGGATCCAACTACCACGCCATGGGCTGACTCAGACATTTACCTTTTAAAGTTTAGTATCTAATATGAACTTGGTTTGTGTCATTTTAAAATGGCAATCTCTTGGGGGGAAAAAAAATGTAGTGCATTCTCTTTTCTGTTAAATATTATGTTCTACATATAATTTAGCTTTCATTTGATGACTCAGGACCCTTATTACAGGCTCAATTGGCTCTAACTTCAAAACTCCCAGCCATTGGAAGTTTTACCACCTTTTTCCATCACCCTTGCTACCACTACTCACCACTCTGCTCCACACAGACACTGTTTATCAACTGGCTCACATTAGTGCCTGCTAATATATCTCTCGACTTCTTCTTCATGCCCCCTGTAGTCTGTTTGCAGAGGATCTGGGGTGATCCTTTTAAAGATTAAGCCAGATCATGTCACTTCTCAGCTCAAAACACTCCAACAGCCCTTTATTGATTCTTACCACAGTGTGCAAAGCCTCATACTTGGTTCCCATTACTGCTCTCTTCTCATTTCCTACCACTCTGAACAGGAGAATCATGTTCCCTTTCCAACTGTTGTATCATCCACGTCTTACAGCGTCTTCCAAGCTTAATAATACTTTCATATCTCTCTAGCCTTTGACACTTTGACATGCTCATGACCATGCAGAGAGACACTCACAGATATAGAGAGACTTCTAATTTGTGGCTTCTAATGTGCTACAAAGTCTAATAGAAATGTTTAAAATCTTGTCAAAATGACGTTTAAAATTAGCATGTACAAGTTCTGAATGGCTGCCTGAATGATTTTTTTCCCCAAAGGAAATGGTATAATTTTTGCAGCTGATTGAATGGTTTAAGTTTTTTGCTTTTATGTATTTAAGTGTTCTAAATATTTGACATTGCTGGAAAAGTCATTTCAATATAACTGGGGTATTATTTTCTATGTCAAATAAGTGGTCCTGAGAAAAACTGTCAATATAATGGTAGGAAGAGAAAAAACCTCTTCTGGTGGTGATTGAATTTTCTACTCATATTGTTTCCACTTTTATTTTAAAAGAAATTAATTGGCTGAATCTCTAAATAATGGGTTTGAAATGCCATTCAAAGCATATAGCACAATCCTAATAATTTATAAAAAGAAATTGAGACAATACTAATTTTCTAAATTATTAAAATCAATTATATGCTGAAAGGTAAAAACTGAATTTTAAGGCTTATGGCACTGTTTGAGATAAAAAGAAGTATGAAAAGATTACTTTTTTCATAATGAAAATCTTCACCTCATTTCCATACCACAGTGTTAGACACCAAAATTAAATTAGTTATCTTCTCTTCATTGGAGCTCTAATGAAGTGTTAACAATGCCAAGAGTACCCTGATAATTTGTTGCATGGTTTACTGTAAGCAACTTTCTATTATTCCTTCTTAAAATTAAGATAGTAATAATGATCCATTGTATGACAGCCCCTATATCCAGGATAGCACCCTTAAACTTAAAGTGATACATGTATTTAGAAATTCCTATAATAGCTATAGAAATAAAGACATATGATAACTAAATATACCATCGACTGAACAGAATTTGACAACATTGTGTGTTTCTTGCTTGAGTGGTTGACTTAATTAGTCTCATTTACTGCAACTCACTTAGATTGTACTATAATGGGGAAACCTAGATGATAGCTAGTAAATTGAGCCAAACAAGTATTGTATCATATTGGATACTATGATCAATACACAGTTTTAGAGTGCAGGACTAAATAGTGGAACATTTTCACATATAATGCTTGGTACTGAATGACCCAGTGACAAAAATACTCCATGACTAAAAATCATATCACTGTAAAATCCTTAGAGTATTAGTTCATTGCACTAGAATACAGGACCCTCATGGATATATTACTCAGTCTTGAGAGTAGTTTACAGGAAGATAAAATGAAATTTATCTTCTTCAGCTCATCTGAAGAAATTTAGTAGCTGAAAGGCTAAGAAAACTCATTTTGTCAGAGTATACCTAAACTGGGACAGAATTCATCACTGGGAATAAATTTCAGTATTTAGAGATAGTGACCTCAGACATTTCCAAACCATACAAAAATTAAATGCTATGCTTTGCTGTTATTTTCATATTAAACTAGTACTAAAGAAAAAATTGGGACTGGTCAGGGGCACAGCAGTAGCACTCTGTGACACTATCCCAGGTTCATGTCTAAGGCCCTCTTGGTACACAACTGGCTTCTTCTTGTGTATCCAGAATCTGGGCTGGCTGAGGCTGCTGTGGATCACAGGTTGGGATCTTGGTGGGGAGAGGTTCTCTCTTACTCTTTAGAAATAATAATAATAATAATAATTCATTAATTAAAAAATAAACAAAGACTAGAAGAGACTATGCAATTTCCAATTTCTCCTCTCCATTGTTCTTATTGCAACATTAAAATAATGGGGACTTTAAGTCAAAATGGCCAGAAGTTAAGAGTGGAAGAATCACCTATCTTTCTGGGGTAGACTTTTAAGAATATGACTTTGGGGCTGTCCCACTTACTTGGGATGCTGAGGCAGGTGGATTGCGACATTACAAAACTCTGTACACACACAAAAAGGAAAAATAATATGACTTGGCAGGATGGAGGAAAGTGCTCTGAGATTCTCGTGAGGCTGGGTGACATTAAGAAATTTCATTAAATATCTATATTCAGTGCCAGTTAGCTGACGACTCCTTCTGTTGTGAATACTTACAAAAAAAAAAAAAAAAGCGAACCTTGATTGACTCCCATACCATGATCATATCATAGTAATCATCCTCATCTTCCCAATTATAGTTTAGACTTAATTTTTTATCAGGCTCTGTTTTATATGCTTAAAGTGTAATATGTATTACTGTCATGACTCTTTATTATAAATTTATGAAATAAACACAGTTGTTCTCTTTACTTATGAAAAAGAACCTGTGGCATTGATTTTTATTCCCCAAACATGTAACTGATCAACATTTCATAGTATACATAAACATTAGGCAAAATTTTGGAATATGAGTTTTTCACCTAGTGATCTTTTATAATTCATATATGTGTATGACCAGAGAGAGAATGAGAGAGAGAAGGGCAAATTGAGAAATCAAGCTACCAGGTCAAGGACTTGAACCATAGTCGGCCATGTGGGAGTCCAGCACCCTTAACTACCATGCCACCTGCTGGCCCAAAACACTTTTATTTTTAAAATATACTGACTAATTGGGGGACTAGCAGTTAGCGTAATGGCTTTGTTGCTGGATTCCCATGTAGTTGACCGCGGTTCAAGTTCCGGACCCAGCAATTTAAATTTATGCTGGGCGTGTGTGCATACATGCCCAAGATCCTGAGAGGAGAATGGAGGAGAAGGGATTACTGCGTGGCTATCCCCCCAGGGGGGTGATTTCTCTCTTTCTATCTCTCTGTCTTTCTGGTGAGTGCACGCGCCCTATAGAAAAACTTCTCCAAAAATAAATAAAGTATATGTGTGAATATATATATATATGTATATATATATACATATATTCGGACTAATTGGGACCAGCAGTTGATGTAGTGGTTAAGGCCCTTGACTCCCATATGGCCAACTGTGGTTTGAGTCCTAGGCACAGTGACTTGAAACTCACACCAGGCATGTGTGCCTGTGTGCCCAAAATCCTGACAGGAGAATGGAGGAGAAGGCACATCCTCCTTTGGGGATAATTTCTCTCTCTCTCTCTCTCTCTCTGTCTGTCCCTCTGGCAAGTGTACAGGCCCTATAACAAACATTTTTCTCTCTCTCAATATATATATATATATATATAATATTACATCCGTTCACTGAATTAATTGACTCTTGATTGAGGAAGATTTTCTTCTACCTTTGTGTTTGACTCTGGGTACAGGATATAGTGAAGCCATTATTAAAAACAACAAGATTTCTTCTCCCATAAAGCTTACCTCTCAAACTGTGCACTTGGAAACTCATTCTGCCTCTGGGCCAATTTTGTTTGGCAGTGATCTCAACTATTTCCTCTATTGATGTCTGGACCAGAGAGTACGAAAAACTCCATCATTGTTTTGAGGCCATTATGACAGTAACACACAAAATCAGACTTTTCATAATAAAACAGAAAAGAGTATTTTTTTGAGAGAGAGATTTTTGTTGTAGGGCATGTACATTCATTGGAGAGACAAAGAGAGATAGAAAGTGAAAAAATCACCCCCAAGGGGGGATGGCCACACCACAATTCCTTCTCCTCCATTTTGTTTTCAAGATTCTGGGCATGTACACACACATGCCTGGCCTGAGTTCTAAGCTGCTGGGTCTAGGATTCAAACTGCAGTCAACTACATGGGAGTTCAGTGAAGCAATAATTACACCGTCCACTTTACTCCCAGAAGAGAAAGTTTTCAATCAGATATACCATCTACAGGAACCAGATTTTAGCTCTAGAGAATATAAATCGTCACCCAATAATTCAATGCTTGAGTTGGATTTGTCTTAAGGTATTAGCCTATAAACTCTATGGGGTTACAAACCACAGTTCTAAATTGTAGATTTCTAGGTATTATTCCCATACCTTAAGTTTTGGTTTATGAAATATTTTATATATTTGGAATACTATATGTTTAATATGGTAGAGAGTACATATTCTTTTAAAAAATTTCTTTCTTTTCTTACTATTTTAATTTATTATATTTACTTGCTATGTATAATTACAACATACCAAATGAATTTTCTTTTCATGAATACCCTGTATATTGATTTAGTCAAAGATATTACCGCACACATTATCATTGATAGATAAATTTCCTTTTTTGTATCTCCTAAATGTTTTGCTACTTATACTTCAGAAGTATTAAAAATCAAAGGTTTAAATCTTATTTTATGATTTTTAATTCTGTAAATTAAACTAGTTTCTTAGATAGTTACTTTACAAATATACAGAAATGCTAATAAAAGGTGCATGTAGTGACTGACCTGATAGCACAATGGGAGCTAGATCTCACATGGCTGATCATAATTCAAATCCAGGCCCTGGTAGCTGAAAAAGTATGCTGGACATATGTAACTCCATGCCCTAAATATTGAAGGGATGAAGAAATAAAGGAAAAACACTGTGGTGTAACTATGCTCCATTGAAGGTAGCTTTCTGTCTCTCTCTCCCTCTGACAAGAACACATGCCCTCTCCAAATAAAATATGTGACATATATATATATATATATATATATATATACACACACACACACACACACACAAATACAAATATATATACACACACGCATGCTCCAATGGAGCATGGTATATATATATATGCATATTCCTATTTATATATGTGTGTATGCATATACACATACACACATATAAGTATATGCATCTATATACATATGTATAAACATGTTTATATTGCTATAATTATGTATGGATATGTTTATCTATGTACATATATGTATATACAATAAGAAATATATGTAGATACATACAGGTACATACATGTACATATATGTTTATATTCATACCAATGTACCAAATAATCTACAAAAATTTGTACACACACAAGCATAGGGGTTGATTATACACTTGGGAGTTGATTAAGGCTTGGCAATAATAAAAGGTTTAAGTAAAATGGGTTCTGAATAAAATGTCTTCAAGGCAAGGGAGGCCTAATTTTTCCACATAATACATTTTCTCTATATAGAAATGTATTGAAAAATCAAGAGGTATAAGCAATTGCAGAAGGGGATAACATAATGAAAATAATAAAGTAATATCCTAGTGCATTTACATCATTATAAAGAAGTAATTTTGAAGAGATTTAAAGCACATTTGGATAAGCATTCTGATGTGAGCATTACTAAAACTCTTTATAGAGTCTGATTTCTCCATCTAGATTTAAAGCCTCTATTTACTGACACAGATTAATGAAGACTTTGGTAAAGTGCTTATTTGTGGCTTTTAAAACCTAGTAAAAATCTACTATAAGGTAAGAGCACATGTTTATTTTGAAATAGCGGACAATTTGCGGTTAGTATGACAAAAAGATTGCCTGTGAGTTTTGTTATTTGATGATAAAAATTCTGTATCAGGTAAATATAAAATATGGAAATATTTTTATTTTGACATTTCAGAAAATAAAAATACTACTTTGGTATAATTATTGAACTAATTGAACCCATGACATAATTCTTAATACAAATCGGCCTGGTCCTGTTGCCCAGTGGTTAAGGCATCTGAATCCCACATAATCAATTTTTCAGTGATTGAAGTCTTGGACCCAGAAGCTCAAAAACATGCTGACTCCAAGTGTGTGCATATCCCAAATCCCAACAGGATGGGCAAATTGATGAGAAAGGATTGGGGCATGACCACTGAAAGTTGCTTTCTCTCCCCACCCCGATCTTTCTATATCTCTGACAAGTGGACACCCCTCTGACAATTAAAGACATAATTCTCCAGAATTTTTATTAAAAATATTAGATATCCCTAGTACTCCACTGCCTATAAAAATCGATGAGTGGTGAACTACTCCTAAGAATGAGCACTGTGGGAATTGACTACTAGGAATGAGCCTTCCTGTTTTTTTTTTTTTAATTTATTAGTTTTGAATTTATTATTGTCTTTTGGAGCTTTTTGCATGTGCTTACCTGAGAAAAAGACAGACACAGTGAGAGAGAAAGCGAAAAATCACTACCCGGACAGTATGACCATGCTGCAAATCCCTTCTCTTCTATTCTCTTCCCAGAATCTTGGGCATGCATGCACACATGCCCACCATGATTTTGAAGCCACTGAGTCTGGGACTTGAACCGCGGTAGGCCATGTGGAAGTCCAGCAATGTAACCACTATGCCATCTGCTGGTCCCAGGAATGAGCCCTCCTAGCATTGTGAGAGTAGTAAATTTCAGGACTGCACATGCATTCTAAAGAATGATTTTGGCCAATAGGGAGAACTGAAGACAGAATTCTGACATTTTTCTATTCCAAAGTTGTTTCTTGGGAGGCCTGGGAGAGTCACTCCTACAAGCATTGACATAGGCCTAAAAACACTAACTGAACTTTGATAGTGGGATGATATATCTTCTCAGGCATAATGTTTTTATGATGCACAGTAAGTCTCCTTTTTTTTTTTTTTGCCCCTGATTTCTTTCAAGAACAGAGACTTGTGATTTTCTTTAACCAATTACTTATCCAAGAATATCAAACACACCTATAACCTACAAGCCTCCATTTACAGATGCCCCATCTTTTTGGCCAAACAGACATAAAAGACTCATGCTGATTAACGACTCTTCTGTCTTCAAAACTGTATAAAAGAAACCACTGTATCTCGGGACCAGCCGGTGGCGTGGTGGTTAAGGTGCTGGACACTCCCACATGGCCAACCAGGGTTCAAGTCCTGGACCTGGTGGCTTGCTTTCTCAGTTTCCTTCTCTCTCTATCTCTTTCTGTGTCTTTCTCTGCTCAAATTAAGAGTAAATGAATAGATAAATAAAATTAAATTAAAAAGTAATTATTAAGAAAAAAAAAAGAAAGAAACCACTGTATCTCAGCACCCTTAGAAACACACTTGTCTTTCTCCAGGTTGATCATTCATATTTGTGCTTATAAATAAACTGCATTAACTGTTAAAAAAGTAGTATATACAAAGAATATAATATACTATGGCACCAAAATTAAATTTTTTTTGGAGGGAAGTTAGAATCACAGAACTCTCTGTGTGTGTGAGTGTGTGTATGCGTGTGTATGTGTGTGTGTGTAGAGAAAGAGATTTTGAGAAACTAAGAACCCTGTAATCTAGAACTGAGCTCAGGCTTGACAGAGTATTTGAAATATAGGGACATTTGAGTTACTTCAAGATTAAAAGAAAACACACACACAAAAACACACACGTATGCACTCATCTGTTACAAGATATTTCCTAGTGTTCATGATTGGCAATAATGTTCCATTTATTCATTGTTTAAACTTTAAGTAGCCATAGCTTATTTATCCATCAAAAGGGGCACCAAGGGAATAGTAGATGATATGGTGGTTAAGAAGAACTGACTCTCACATAGTCAACTTGGCGGTTCCAGTCCTGGACCTGGAGGCTTGTAAAACATGCTGGAAACATGTGTGTGCATGCTCAAAATCCTGAGAGGAGAATGGAGGAGAAGCAATTGTGAGGTGGCCATTCCCCTCTGGGGGAGTGTAATTTCTTACTTTCCTTCTCTCTCTACCTAGTGCATGTGCCCTATAGCCAAAAAAAAAAAAAAAAAAAAAAAAAAAAAATAAAAAAATTTGGAAAATTTGGTATCACAGTTTATTTGACTATATCAAAAATACAAATATTATTTTTCAAGCATCATTGACTCATGTTGGATATGCAATTGATGACTGGCCAGCAATTAAAAGTTAAAAAAATGACAGATGCAAATATTCTTCAATAATCACTGCACCTGAGCAATGCAAGCTGCAAGTCGATCTTCTTTTCATTCAAAAAGATCTTGAAAGTAAAATGAAAAGATCTCTACATTGTAAATTCACAAAATTCAAAAAGATGTGAAAAGTAGAATCATAAGACAAAAGATTTCAACAAAATTCTGGATATTTAAAGCAAATAAGAAGTGGTAAGAAAGGAAATAAGGAGGTAATAGCTGGACTGAGCATACAAATGTAAAGAGAAATAGCCAACAAATACACAGATGTGTCACACACACATACACACACACACACACACAAAAACTTAAAAAAGTAGAGAGTTGGAGAATTCTAGATACAATGAAGGGTGAGAATGACATATGGGATAAAACAGATCATTACATATTTGTTCATGACCCAACAAATTCCAGCATCTCTTCCCTGTACCATCTTATTAAGACCCAGATACTAGGCACTCAAGCGAAGAATTAAAAGGTTATTCCCTGAAGCAAATGAATGACTAGCATAAATTTTGGGTATTGTTCCACTCATTGCGACAAAACTTACCAATGAAAAAACTACACAAGTACATAAAGCTGCAAACCAGCTTTTTATTAGCTCATTTTTAAGTATGAAAGGATATCCTAGGCTCAGTAAATGAAGGAAAGGTTGAAATTTTAAAGCAAACTCTAGAGTCAGTTTCTCAATCATGGTACTATTGCTGTTTTGGTCAATACACATGGTAGAAGCCGTTTGCACCTCCAACCTGTTAATGATTCCCAAAATGTCTTCAAACAGTGCCACTATCCCTAAAGGGTTGTGAAACACTGCTCTAGAGGAAAAAAAAAAAAGTATAAAATAATTTTACTTCACCTAAATATTGCATTCACAATACAAGAGAGATACAATATATTAAGGTCTTAAAAGTTTGAGATTTTCTTTTTGCTAGGAGGTGTAAGCATTCACCAAAGAGACTGAGAAAGAAGGAAAGGAGAAAGAAAGCACCCTCCATGGGGTCTGATTGTGCCATGTTCCCATCTCCTCCATCTCTCCTTCCTTTCAAGATGTTGGGCATGCACGAACACACACCAGCCATGTTGTCGAAGCCCAGGTCTAAGATGTGAACCACGGAAATTGTGTTCCATGTGACATTCTGCTGCCTCAGCCACTAGGCCATATGGCCAAGCCACCAAAATAAAACATAATATTTATCAAACTAAGTAAACTGTAAGTGGCAACTTGGAAAAGTAAAGATATATAGGAAAGAAATAGACCAAAACAGATAATATGAGGAAAAACCAGTTTGTGAATATACAACTAATAAGAGTTTGACAAAGAGAGCTAAGAAGATTAAAAACTAGTAGGAAGAAATTCCCCCAAAATACAAATATCTAAGCTGCATAAGCCTGGCAAGTTCCCAAACGAACAAGTGACAAAAGGTATTGAAGGATTAAAAAATGGATCATAGACTAGTCCCTGGAAAAACAGTTTTTATACAAATTAATGAGTTAGATGTGAGTCATAATTATCATAAGCAATGTAGTACCTTTAGATCAAAGGATTTACTTCCTAGGTCTAAAGAAAAATGATCTTAGAAGAAAAAAACTGAAGCAAAAGAATGTAAGCGAGAGACTGTGTGCATATAAATAAGTTAAACAAGTTTAAAATATGATTGCGATACTGCTCATAGGCTTGAATCATAATGCAATTTAAGTTAGAAAGAAGTATCAAAATACAAAAGAGGTTATCCTTTGATATGTGGAAAATTTTCAATCATCTTTAAATATCTCCCATTGAATTTCTTTTTATTTTATTTTTATTTATTTATTCATTCATTTATTTTAATTTAACAAGAGAGAGACATACACAGAGAGAGAGAAGGAAAGCGAGACAGCAAACCACCAGGTCTGGCACTTGAACTGTGTGGTTGGCCAGGCGGGAGTGTCCAGCACCTCAACCACCATACCACCTCTGTTCGCCTCTCTAATTGAACTTCTAACAGCACATAAAAATGGAAGTCCATGAAAGCACTATGCTAAAACAAGGGGAAAGCATATATTGAAGAGAAAAATGTGGATTTAATATTCACTTAAGAATTAAAGTTTAAAAATAGTGAGAATGCCAAGTACTTCTCCAGATCAGTGTGCCAAAAGGCATCCCTGGAAAGACTCAGAAGAGACCTGCCCAGCGCACGGCCCACCACCAGGTAAAATCAACAACTGTTGGGTTGGGTTTCAGACCATCCTGGGCTCATACAGCCTTCTTGTGCTGACAGCTAAAAACCATGCTGAAGTTTTACCTTTCTCAGTGGGAGATTTGCACGTTAACTGGGGTGCTCTCAGGAGTCAGAAAACACGTTTATGACCAAGAAGCATGAGTACGTAATGGTGCGATTTTAAGCCCTGAAAGCAATGTGACCTCCCTCCAGGACACGAAGTAACGATGTGAGGTGTCCACTTACCTGTTCATCAACACTGTCCTGGTCATGGCTCTGAGAAGATGTGATTGTGGCCTGAATTCTCCAGGATATGAGATGGGTCATTCCACAGATCCTAAAAGTCTCTTCTCACTTCTCTTTTCCTTCTCTCTGGTGATTCCAGTGAGGAAAATAAATAAATAAACAAACAAAAAACAACCAGAGCCCCTGTCTGAACCAAAGGTAAGGGCAGCCTTCCCGTGCCCTCCCCTCTGCTGGGACCTTCAGCTGGGGGGCAGCTTCTGAGTACAGGGGCATCTTGACCAGGTGGATGCTACTTCCAGCCAATGCTGCTATGGCTTGTTCCTGGGCACACCAAGGACTTCCAGAACATGAATTAAAACATGGTGCATCAAAGACCTTGGATCTGTTAGGGAATTGTGCATGCAGGCTGGGACTGCCGGTACCTGGTGCTCCACAGGGAATAATGCCTGTCAACACAGATCTGAAGACACAGTCTGGCACCCACATCTACTCAGTGCACATCAATGGCTTTGAAGCTGTCACAGGGTTCTGTAACTGCCCTACTCACTGTGCATGGTCAGAGCACCCATCAGGCATGCTGCACTCTCACGCTCCTCACCAGGGCCTCTCCAGCATCCCCCTTTCTTCTCTGATGTGTAGGACCTAGAAAATAAGCCTCCTTCCAGTCTACTATAGTTTGGAGTAATAGCCTTCTGAGCCCCACGTAGGACCTTTTCTTTCTCAGTGGGTCTTCTCTCTTCCAAACACACACCCAGGCCACCCTACTAGCGTCTCCCAGAAGAGATGAGTTTTGTCCCTTAACTGGGAAAACACACTTGGCAATGCTGCTTTTACCTGTGACTCCAGTGCTGATGGCAGGACAGTCATCTAGTATTCTTCCTTCTTGGGAGTCCTGGGCAGCCATTTCTATTCTTCTTTTAAATAGCTTTATTGACATGCAGTTCATATGCCATAGAATTCACCCACTTAAAGTGTGTAATTCAATGTTTTTTAGTTTATTCACAGAGTTACATAGCCATCACTACAGTCAATTTTAGAACATTTTCATTAGCTCAAGAAGAAACTCTACACCCCATAACTATTGCCGCCCAAACCCTCCATTCGCCACAGTCACTAATCTGCTTTTGATTTTCTGTAGATTTGTCTATTCTGGATAATTCATGTAAATTAAATCATATAATGAACAAAGTCAAAAAAGGTAGAAACACTTACCATAGAACAGAAGTTAATAAACAAAGAAAATAAAAATGCAGTGCAGGAGATAAACTAAGATTAAAAATTGTCAATAAAACAAGTTGGAAAGCATAATAAAGATTTCTCTTGAGAATTATAAAAAATATGTATGGGTATAGATACAGAGTAAAAGGAAGAATAAAATGAACCCTAACATGCTCACTATACACAATTGAATCTGTTCCAAGAACTCAAATCTCTTCCAATAACTTATACATTTTCAAAGACTGTTTTAGTTTTTTTACCTTTTGAAATTTTTAATATAAATCTTTCAATAGTACCTTTTTAAAATGTTGATCTTGAGTTTTGAAAATGTTTACGTTTTTTTCTATTATTCAACAGAACAACAGTATTGAACAATAATTTCTATTAATTAATTAATTTCCAAAATAAGCTACCATTGGAATTACAAGGAAATTGTAATTAGTCATTTCAATTGCCTAGAAACAGAAGCTAACTTTAATAGATTTATATTGTCATATAAACTACACACTATACTAAAGTATGGTTATATAAGTTTGTATATACCAGGTAAGTACAAACTTATACAACACACCAGAAGCTAGAAAGGAAAGAAGAATCCAGTAACACAGTAGCATCCTCTAATCTGCAGTTTTGCTTTCCACTGTCTCAGTGACCCTAATCAACGGCGATGTCAAAATAGATAAGTACAGTGCACTAAGATATTTTAAGAGAGCGAATGGGATAGGGTGCAAATTCATACAACTTTTGTTTCAGTGTATTGCTATAATTGTTCCATTTTATTATTAGCTTTTGTTGTTAATCTGTCACTGTGCCTAATTTACAATGAAATCTTGCCATAGGTATACACGTATAGATTAAAAACAGTATACATAGGGTTTAGTGAAATCCTAGTTTCAGGCATCTACTGGGAAACTTCAGATGCATCATCTACATATAAGGGATGGGGTCCTACTGTTGGAATGTCATTTCAAATGATACAATAATGGTTAAGTTTAAAAATAAAAATTATACTTTGTCATACTTAAGTGTGTCAATAATTTATGCTTAAAATCATTATATTCTTGAAGAAACTCTCTACTCCTTTTTAGTTAAACTTTTAGTTTACTGAACTTGATTTTAATTCTTATTTTTCTTTTACACACAACCTAGTTTCAAAATTTGTATTTGGGGGCCAGCAGATGGTTACGTTGCTCGATGCCCATGTAGTTGATCGTGATTCTAGACCTGGATCCGGAGGCCTAAAACTCAAGCTGGGGGTGTGTGCATACATGCACAAAATCCTAAGAGGAGAATGGAGGAGAAGGGACTGTGGCATGGCCACCCTCTGAGGGAATTATTTTTCATTTTCTATCTCTCTGTCTCTCCAGCAAGTGCATGTGTCCTATAGTAAAAACCTCTCTCTAAAAAAAAATTCTGTATTTGCATAATTAAATGTTTTTATTAATTGAGTTACTACAGGTGACTCTACTGTGCATGTGTACATATGTGTTTATAAACACACACACACACACATATATATATCCATATACATGTGTCTGTGTGTAATTAGAATAAACAAGTAAAGGATAAATGGTTTTGTGATTTTCTTATTATGTAGGCAGTGGGAAGTCATACACCATCTGAAGTTGCCAGGAAAACCAGGGGATTCCTTTGATATCACTGACCCACACTTTTAAGAGTATATATTCATGCTGAGAAAATTCATTATCTATCTTGTAATGTAAAGATATACAGTGATTGAATGTAAAAAAATAAAATAAAAAATAAAAAGTTTATATGTAAATATTTCAATGTTAGCTATTATCCTTTTCTTATCCTCCATAAAAATCTAAGATTTTGGTTCTTGAATAAATCTACAACCTATGATCATTCAAAAATACAGATAATTTTGTAATAATGAGGCTAACCTTCTAAAAGGTTAAAAGGCAGTGTAAATTTCACATGAAAATGTCCAATATATAAAGTAAGCAGCTATCAATGATCACTTATTTGAAAGCCAAAAAAAAAAAAAAAAAAAGCCACTCCAACACTGCCTTGAGAAGGGAGCATGTAGATAATGATGTATTTCCCATAACATTTTGAAAGAAGACAAGGAACAAAGTGAGCATTCCTGTGACAGCTTCAACCCTCGGCCTCAGCTTTGATTAGGCATGCTTCTGCCGGCAAGTGAGTAGTTTTCCACTTAACAAGGGGATGCTTTTCTCCTGTATTTAAATAAGATTTTTGATATGAACTATATTCTATTTATTATCATGTTGCTGCTAAAATAAATGTATGTCATATAGAATTCTGTAATTTATTTGGACGAGATGCATTAATATTTTAGGCTACAGGAAAGAAGCTTGTTCTTTTAATCCTTGTAATTGTAAATTACTCTAAAACTAAGATTGCTCTGATCAGCATGCTTATCTTACCAGCACTTTCGGGTCATCTCTAGTTGCCTACTTGATATTGTTGGTGCTTTCATTTTAAAGGAGAATAGATGAATGAGTGCGTGAACGAATGAATGACTAGTATATGCACAGCAAGTCCTCCTAAGAATTTATATTCACGTGCATAAAAGAACATAAATATTTCCAGGTAAATATTAAAAATTCTTCTCAATGAAATTAAGAGCTGCATATGCTGTAGTGTCCTGGTGAGGGCAGCAAAAGACACAGCCTGATTTGATTTTAATTTTTTTAATTTGTTTTTAATTGACAAATAATAATTGTAGACATTTATGGGATATGATGTAGTATTTGATAAATTTGTACACTATAGAATGATTAAATCAAGTTAATTAACAGGTCCATCACCTCACATGCTTACTTTTTTTATGGTATGAATATTTGAAATGTATCCTCTTTGCAGTTTTGAAATATACAATAGGTTATTATTAACTAAGTCATCGTGCTGTGTAGTATATCTCAGAAAACGTATTTTTCCTATCTAACCGAAGCTTTGCATCCTTTGACCCGCATCTCCCCATTTCTCACCCCACCTAACCTCCACCTGCACTCGGCCTCTGGGAATAACAATTCTTCTCTATTTCTAGGAGATCAACATTTTTTAGGTTTCACATAGAGACCATAAGATTCCTGTCTTTCTGTGCCCGGCTTATGTCACTAAGCATAATGTCTTCCAGGTTCATTCATGTTACAAATGACAGAATTTTCTTTTTTAAGGCTGACTAGTATTTCTTGGTGTATATGTGTATATGTACTACATTTTCTTTATTCATGAAGGCTGCCTCCATTTTTTGACCGTTGTAAATTTTGCAATGAACCAGGGGATGCAGATATTTCTTCAAATTCAGTTCTTACACAGTATTGAGATCGCTGGATCATATGGTACCTCTATTTTTTTTTTTTTTTTTTTTGAGAGGTTTTTGCTATAGGGCGCGTGCGCTCGCCAGACAGACAGAGAGAGACAGAAAGCGAGAAATCACCCCCCAGGGGGGATGGCCACGCCACAATCCCTTCTCCTCCGTTCTCCTCTCGGGGTCTTGGACACTCGCCCGGCGTGAGTTTTAAGCCACTGGGTCCGGGACGCGAACCGTGTTCGACTCCGTGGGAGTCCAGCGACATAGCCATTACGCTAACTGTTGGTCCTGCCTGGTACCTCTATTTTCATGTTTTGGAGGAACCTTCTTACCACCCCATTTTAAAAGAAAGATACTCTTCTATACAAACCACAAGCTATAAAACTCTAAGTGAAGTTTCACAGTTCCAAAGAAAGCATTCTAAGACAAAACAACTATACTTTTCGTCAGAACAATCACTATATCATCACTACTTCCTAAATCACAGTGGCTGTAATATTAAATTCACTAGTTCGTTTTTCACCAATGCATTTGTGTCATAGTCACAGGCCCGTCAGGGACCTTAGGAATCACCTACTATAACTTTGAAATATGTAAATATGTCTCCAGTAGAGACTAGAAGCGACGTACCTTCTAAGTGGTTACCAAAATGATGCAAATCGTTTGTATGCGCCATACATTTTTCAGCACTATTTTCTATTTTAATAGTTTGTTTTGAGTACCAGATATCTTAAAATATATTTTGAGGTGTATTCTATGGCTTAACATAATAGCATTTTTTGCTATTAGAATTAATTCGAATAAGAGCATCTATAAAATAATTTGAATCTTCTTCAAATTTCACTGTGTTAAACTGAACAGACATGCTCTATTTTGATGGACTCTCAACATTTAATAGCTAAATCAAGAAAATATATTGAGGAGCCAGTAGGTGGCATGGTAGTAAAAGTACTGGATTCCCACACAGTTGACCAAAGTTTGAGTCCTGGACCTGCTGACTTGAAACTCATGCTGTGCACCGGTGTGTGCATGTCCAAAATCACAAGAGAAGCATGGAAGAAAAGAGATTGCAGCATGGCCATTCTCCACTGCCCCTGGGGAATGATTTCTCTCTTTTCCCTCTCCTTCAAGTGCACACACCCTATGGCAAAAACCTTAAACATTTTTTTGATTGAGCAGATACTGCCTTGTTTAACACAGTCACTTGATATTATAAAAAAGAAAATTCTATATAAAAATTACTTATAATTCTTACATGACATTTTATAGACTTCATAGTTGTTTAGAATTTCGCTATGGAGAGGAGAGGAGAGGATTACTTACTGAAAAGGAAATAAATAGGAAGGAACCATTAATAGCAAAGAAAGGGCAGGTGGACCTGGGGCAGAGAATGGAGAAATTAAAGTTCAAGTCTGCGTTCTTGGAGATTCTACTATGACGTAAATTGAAATAGGTCCAGAAACTGAAATAGAATCTTGAAATTTTCAGTCCTTTTAGTGAACTGCTCTGTGCTTTCAATTACCCTAAAACTGCTTTGCAGAGAGCATAACTCTAAAAATATTGTACATCAATTAGTTCAGAGACCATGTGTCTGTCTGTCCTCGTATCTTTAGACTTGCCATTCTAAAAAATGATTTTTATATATACTTAAATGATACCACAATTTAAATACATACTTGTAAATGCTGAAACTAAGAAACTACAAATAAGTTTTGTACTCTGAACCACTAAAGGAAAAATAAATTCGTGATGTCACCATGTATTCTTTGATACATAGTGCTTTATGTTATGTTTATTTGGGAGAAACAAAGAATAAATATTTATTGTAAAACTACTAGGAGTGAATGTAAAACATAGTTCTATTTCACAGTAAATGCAATCTAGGCAAGAAAATCAACCATTAATATGATAAACATAAAAAGGTATCAGATAAAATATGTCTCATATATAGAGTTGTATAATTTGTAGTCAAGTGAGTAGCAAAGATATATGGTAAAAGATAAGTTCAGAGACATTCTCTTTAAGTTGTAATTGTCCTTCATTTATTCATTTGAGAATTTGTCTCCGCTATCTATTTTGTCTAAGTCATTCATTCCTATTTTCTGTAGACGATATCTGGGGAAGATACATAACGATTAGAAGGTGGAATTGATGAATATGAAATCAGAAAAAAAGAACTTAAGTGGATACACTTTCCTGGGTTCTACTCTGAAAATTCTTAGATGGCTTTACCAATGCACTTGTGATTTTCTTTCATTTTTGTTCCATTTCTCTGGCCTTTCTCATATGGTTAAGGTTCCTGTCATGGTGGTATTCTAATGCTATCAGTTCTCTGTTTCTTTATCCAGTGAGCTAATTTTTAGTGTGAAGTATCACATGTATGAAGTAATATATTAAGTGCTAATTTGAAAATATATCTACCAAAGAATAATAAGTTTGTAATTTGTTATTGCCATCCCTATCAGTGTATAAATTGCACTATCATTTTGAACAGCAAGATACTTTTTTAACACATTAATCCACACTGTTTACAAATGATAGGAGATAGTAATTACCTTTAATATAAGCTAAACTATGATGAAACAGGAAGGGGAATATGTAAATTCCAGTATATTTATATTTAGGTTTTTTAGAGAATAAGCATTAAAAGGAGGACCATTCTTTTGCAATCTTTTCAGTAAGTTTGTTTTGTTTTGTTTTGTTTTGTTTTGCTATAAGGCTTAAACACTCACCAGAGAGAGATATAAAAAGAAAGGGAAAGTGAGAAATCAGAGGGGAATGACCACTCCACAATCCCTGCTGATTCAGTTTCCTCTCAGGATTTTAGGCACACTCAGACACGTGCTAGGCATGGTTTTCAAGCCATGAGATTCAGGACTCAAACCATGGAGTTGGTCATGGGGAATCCAGAATGTTAACCAGCGTTCCACCTGCTGGCCTTTGGCTCTATGTTTTTCTTTTACACTTCTCTAACAGACTTTCCTCATTCACTCAACAACTACCAGTCCGTTGGCTAAAAACACCAATTGGAAGAGACTGATGAAGGTTCTAGGTTCTAGGTAGGCATTTAGATTTTCCTCAGCTAATAGCACATGGACTTTTCTTTAAAACTATTTCAAAGATAATGAAATGCAAGTAAAATAATGGTGCACTTAGATACAGAGATTTACAACTTACCAAGTCCTTTTGGGTTCATCACATCTCAATCTTTATAACATATGCAAGAAATGTTTAGAACAAATCCGATTACAAAGCTTGTGATTAAAGAGAATCGTGTACATTTTTTAAGTTTTAAGCTCCAATATATACAAATAGTAGGCAACTTACAATGGTCTGACTTAATGGGTTATTGTTGTTTAGACAAATCCTACCATGTTCAGTCTTCCTGTTTCAGTTTCCCAAAGCTGGAACAACAGGCGCACATCACTACAACCTAGCTTTCAGAACGTACCAGGAAGTTGTGTTTTGAAATCCCTTGTGTGGCTTCAACCTGCTGAGTAGCAGCTAAGGGAAATTAAAATTTTTCAACTTTACGTTGGGTTTATCAGGAATGTTATTCCAGGAATATCTGAAATTATGGTGTTGTGTCTTAAGTTTTATTTTCCATTGCAATAGATTTATTGGGTATTAAATGGATTTTTTGTTTATGATTTTTTTTTTATTTAATGAATTTATTGGTATGTATTTTTATCTAAGACAAGGAAAATCTGTAGTGATTATGTGTAAGTGGTGGAGACCAGCAGATGGCATAATGGCTACCTTGTTGGACTCCCACGTAGTCAACTGTGATTCAAGTCCCAGACTCAACCACAATCACAGTTCAATCACAGTTCAGGTTCTTCAAACTCACACCAGGCGCATGTGCATATGTGCCCCAAATCCCAAGAAGTGAATGGAGGAGAAGAAATTGCTACATGGCCATACTCCTTCGGGGGCGATTTCTCACTTTCTGTCTCTCTGTCTCTCTGCATCTATGTAGTGAGTGCATGTACCCTATAACAAAAATCTCTCTAAAAAAATAAACAAATTATATGTAAATGCTAATCCAAGTCCTTTGAGATCTAAAGGTTTCTCCCTCCATTTCAATTGTGTTTGGCATCTTTTTGGTATTCTGTTTTGAAAGTTTCTTAGAATTTATTTATTTTTGATATACATTTATTTATTTATTTATTTTATATTCATTCACTGAACATCATCACAACATACAAAATGTGATTTCCCATCTATAATGCACTGTATAGTGGCTTAATCATGCATGTTATCATGGACAAATAATTTTCTATTTCTTGTTTCATATATGTATCTTTTTTTCCCCCTATTTCTCACCCTCTGCCATTTCCTACCCTCCTCACACACTGTCTCTGGTTATTGTTTTTTAAGGTTTATGCCAGAGGATATATGTGTTTGCCAGAGAGAGACAGTGAAAAGAAAAGTAAGAAATTACCCCTTAGTGGGACGGCCACCCTACAACTCTTCTCCATTCTCCTCCTGGGATTTGGGGCATGCAGGTACACTCACCTGGCATGAGTTTCAAGCATCCAGATTCAGGACTCCAACAGTTGGCCATGTGTGAATCTTAACCATTACACCATCTGCTGGCCCCATATATGACATTTTTATTTTTTTAATAATTTTTTGAGAGGTTTCTTTATAGGGTGCATGCACTCGCCAGGAAGATAGAGAGAGACAGAGAGACATTACCCTCCCAGGGAGGATGGCCACACCACAATCCCTTCTCCTCCTCTCCTCTCAGGATCTTGGACACGCATGCACACATGCCCTGCATGAGTGTAAGCCACTAGGTCTGAGACTAGAACCACGGTTGACTACATTGGAGTCTAGCGACGTAGCCATTACACCAACTGCTGGTCCCCATTTTTGACATTTTTTTGTGACTAAACTTATATAAGTTTTTTAACATGATTAATTTAATTGAATAGTTTTTAAATTTTATAGCTCAGTAGTTTGGCTAATATTGAAAGCTTTTTCTACTCTCTTTTATTACATTCTCCTTTTTCATTTTTTGTTTTAAAATTTATTTAAATTGACAAATAAAATTAAATATATTTATTGTGTATAACATGTTATTTTGAAATATGTATACATTGTGAAATGATTAATGAAATATGTATTACTTCACATTCCTTTTTGTGTATCTGATGAAATACTTTAAAATCCATTTCCTTAGCAATATTCAAGAGTATAATACTTTGTTAACTGTTGTCACCATATTGTGCAACAAATCTCTTGAACTTCTAACTAAGTGAAATTTGTATCTTTTGAGCAACGACTCCTCAAACCTCACCACTGATTTAAAATTTAGAAAATAATTTAAGAAAACATTTTAAAAAGAAATAATGGGTTCACATCAAAGCCTATCATTTTAAAGATATTGACATGTGTATTTCATCTAACTCTGTAAGTGAAGTAATTCAAATTTACCACCACTCACTGTGGATTTATGAGCACTTCTAAAGCTTCTAAACCTTTTATAAAAAACAGATTGATAAATACATTATGTTATTTGGAAGGAGTTTATGAGGACTATGCAATCATTTATATTTCTAGGCAATGAATAATTTGTGCATAGATTAGTCCAGGAGATTAAGTAGTTAGTATATACAGTATTTGGTCTTTGCACCTACAAATTCTGTGGCATAATGGGGCTATTTCACCAAAATATATTACATTAAGTGCCTTAAAATTTCTTATTATGGGGCCAACAGGTGGCATGGTGGTTAACATGCTGGACTCCCGCATGGCTAACCATGTTTTGAATCCCATACCAGGCAGGTTTCTCTCTCTCTCTCTCTCTGTGTGTGTGTATGTATTTCATTCTTATCAAACTGAATAATAATAATAATAATTAAAATAAAACAAATCATTCTTAAAAAAATACTTCATATTCATAGACAAAAAGAAGCGGATGGGTTCAAAATATGTTTTGAAGGCAGAGTTGTTTCTGGCTGTGGAGAGAGCAGATATGGATGGCCCTGTGTTTCCAGCTCGAACAGTTAGATGGGGGCTGGGGGGATGCTATTTCCTGAGGTGGGAGATGGCGCATGTGCCAGGAAGGCGGTATGACAGCTTCGTTGAGATGCCTGACTCACAAATTAAGTGCCAGTGTGCAGATGCCCTTTTAAGGATTCTTCTAAAAGAAGGAGCAAGATTTTTATGTAAAGTATTCATGAAATAAATAAAAACTTCTAAATAAATGGAGTGATCTACCATGTTCAAAGCAATTCTGTGAAACAGATATCCTGCAGGTGATTTCAAACACGGAATATAACTTGCATATGAGCATGTTCTTATAAACAAAAGAAGTGTATCTTCCCATTTTGCTTTGGGCACCGTATTGCATATGGGGCAAATGTGTAACCAATAAAAAGGACTCTGAGGACCTTATGCTTTCTCAGTTGCATCCTGATGGACGATTTGTATTCTTTCTAAAAACTGTGTTTAGACTTTACTTATAGTTTGTTACTACATTGTATATAATTTCTATAAACTACCTCAAATCCTTTGTGGAACCAGGCATGCTATTAATTAATTGCTTAATTCTGTGCAGCTGCACTGTGCCAGGCCGTCTGCCAGATCCTGGATATACAAAGATAAACATGACACAATCCCTTTTTTCAAGGAGTTGAAAAATCCAGCCAATGTAGCTCCCATTTTCATGGCACTTTGGAATATAGCGAGCTCTTCCACATCATCATATTTGATATACACACATGGGAAATTTAAAAAGTGCATTAGAAGTATGTTTACTCTTCCTGAGCACTGAACTGCAACAATTATTTTTTCTATAATGGATCCACTGGGAAGGTCTAGCTAATGTGCGAAAACTCAAATTTGAATAGATGTGTTATCCTGGGGGAGCAAGTAGAATTTTGGTGAAGCTGCCTTTGATTCTGAATGTGTTGTTTGATTTTGATTTTCATAAAGCAAAATGTTTCTATCATGATCAAAATCTGAAACTTGTATCGATAATGCCAGTTTTGCATTAGCTCTGCATAGCTTTGACAAGACAGTGACATGACCTCGCATGAACTAGAATATCAAGAAACTAGAGCCAGTGAGCAGAGTGAAACTTGATGCCACGTAAAGATCTCAAATGTCTTTATGCTACTGGCTCTTTAGGTATTTAAATATTATACATTCATAGAGCAAAACAAGTTTAGATCATTTGCTAAATAATAGTGGCTGTGATATGTGTGTAATTAGGTTTTTTAATTTAATAATACAGAATAGATGCTACTAGCAGTTAATGAATTAATCTGTTGCTATCTTTTTTATGGTTTATCAAGTCATAATTTGAAAATTGATTTTTTTTAAGTTTTTTTGTCATAGGGCCTGTGTGCTTTCAAGAAAAAGACAGAGGGAGACAATGAGAAGGTAAGTGAGAAATTACAACCAGGAGAATGGCCACACTGCAATCCCTTCTTCTCCATTCTCCTCTTGGGATTTGGGGTACCACACATGCGTGTGTGCATGTGCACACACGCGGGCACACACACACACACACGACGCCTGGCATGATTTTCAAGCTGCTGGGTCCAGAATTCAAACTGTGGTGGACCATGTAGGAGTCCAGTAGTAACAACTATACCACCTGCTGGCCCTGAAGATTGATTTTAAAATGAGGCTGTTTACTCTTCCATTATTTTGCTTCTTTAACCCATGGTGGGGGAAAGCGTCCTATTTTACGCACCCGAAGTTGCACAAACACAAGACACCTAACACTAAAAGGATGAAATTGAAAGCAGTTTATAATCACACACACATGTCCTGGGGGAAGATGACACTGCATGTCACATAGGCACACTTGAGGATTGTACTCACAACAGAATGAAAGTGCAGGGGCTGTGGGAGGCAGGATTCATAGTAGAAACGAGGAGGCGGTGACTCCTGCTTCCCTGTGAGAATGTGATTGGTTCGTGTTAATAATTTCACATGCTTACAGGGAAATAAACATATGAGTCTGAGGATGAGGTGGAGTGCAGCTGCTCTGGCTCACAGGGCATCTTGTCCAGTAGAGAGTCTTTCCTGTTGGGTTGGAGACATCTACCAACAGCCAGAAAACTCAGTTATTAATTTGAAACTCTGTGAAGCTCAAGGATGAGAGGGCAGCACACCAAATTTAAAGCCATACCAAATGTAGTTTTGAGATCCTCTTCTACTTTAAAAAAATGGTTCAAAAGTAATCCCAAATAGTTTATATAACTCTGAAAAGAAGCTGGCCCTCTCTTTTCACCATAGGCTAATTAATATATAGCTGTAGAAATAGAAAATATATTGAAAAAATGGAAAAATGGTTTGGACCCCATGCTAATTGCATTCCTAATATAATCAGCAATAATAATAAATCTGTGATAGGTGCTTATTTCTCTTTTAGTTGTTTCTAGTTTTATTATCCATATGAAAAATAAATATACAAACAAGAGCCATCTCTTAAAAGTTCCTAGTGTTAACTATAGAATAAATGTTAAAATTAAAAATGCATCACCACCAGAAGAATGTAATATAATTTACCATTCTTAAGTATGCAAACATATCTTAAGATTTAATTTTCGAATTTAAGCTAAATTAGAAAGTAAAAATTATACATAGTAAACATTTTCTGGAGCCACGTTTAAAAGATACATGTGTAACTTATATCAAATATATGGTATACTAAATGCAACATGTCATGTTAAGATTTATGAATGTAATTATTAAAATTCACTTATTCTTGCATAGTCCTATAATTTATATAAAATTGACTGAAATCACTTTGATATTTTTAATTTTCTTCTAATTTCAATATAGTATGAATTTATAAAACATTTTTAGATTAAACAAATCAAATCATCTAAATTAAACAACATATATGGTGTTGAATTTTTGATACTATAAAAGGTTTTAAGTTAGCTTTTTTCCCCTGGAAACTTATATTTTAAAGCAGCAACTGAAATAGCAGATCCTATTACATGCGCTCACCAGAGAAACATGAAGAGAAGGAGACACATTGCCCAGTGGCTTGTGACATGCTGTAGTCCCTTCTGTGTTTCTCTATCCTGTCAGGATTTGGGACACACATGTTCATTCACCTGGTGTGTTTTTCAAGCTGCTAGGGTCAGGACTGAAACTGGGATTGGCCATGTTAAATCTGGCTCCTTTAATTCCTAGACAAGAAGGCTGGCAGTGAAACTTTTAACATACTATTGTTATCCTAAGGAAACTTTTTAAAGCATTTACCAAAAAATAATGTGCTTGCAAATGCATGTTTACAACTATCAATTCAAATTTTAGTGGTATGTTTTATTAACTGTTAGGTAAATATATACATAAAACTATCTCCATAAAAATTGGGTCCAGCAGATGGCATAATGATTATGTCACTGGACTTGCACATGGTTGACCACAGTTTAAGTCCCAGATCCAGCAGCTTAATACTCATGCCGGGCACGTGTGCATGCGTACCCAAATTCCTGAGAGGAGAATGAGGGAGAAGGGATTTGGGCATGGTCATTCCCTCTGGGGAATGATTTCTTACTTTCTGTTTCTGTCTCTCCAGAGAGTGCATGTGCCCTGTAGCAAAAACAAAATGAAACAAAATGCAACAAAACAAAACAAAAAACCTCACTCTAAAAAATATTAAAGATACTTTCAAAATATTGAATTGTTTCTTCAAAACCATGTCATTAACAAATTGCCACAGAAAAACCTATTGCTGGCAGCATCTCCTTTTTTGGGTTATCAGCCTCATTTACAAGCTTCTGCAGCTATTGAACCAATAATGCTCAGTTATGTACACAGAAGAAATTCTTTAATTCTCTTTTTCTTTTTTATAAGGTGTGTGTGCTTGCCTAAGAGAGACATTGAGAGACACAGAGTGGTGAGAAATCACCACTCTCCCCCCAGCAGGGATGGCCACATCACAATCCCCTCTCCTCCCTTCTCCTCTCAGGAATTTAGACACACATGAACACGTACCCAGTGTGATTTTTAGGCTGCAGGTCTGGAACTTTAACCACAGCCAGCCATGTGTGAGTCTGGTCATCTGCTGACCTTCAAAGAAAGACTTTCACTAAAGTGCATGTCATCACAAGCTTTAAGAAAAAGGGTTGGTTTAAATCGCAGTGCAAAAACTGTGTCAGAGGTGCGTGTACAGATTCTAGTTGTAATAGCACCAAAATGGAAAGAAAAACTAGGTCTTTTCATCTTAGAGCATTTTTTATGGTTTTTGATTGACACATTTACAGATGTTTAAGTCCTGTGAGCTGAACAATAATTTATGAAAACAGGATTTTGCATCTGGCTGACTTCTTTTTAATATTCCCATTGAGATATGACATTTTATTTTGACTTTTCAAGACCACCTCAGAGATAGTGTCATGTACTACCTCCTAATGCTATTGACATATTTTACACAGTAGTAATGATCATTCCAGCTAGTCTTTTCTTCATAATACCATGAATCGTAAATAGGTGACAAAAATAGTAGCAAAACAAATCTATGGGAATAAACTGAATATTCTAAATGATGGTTATATTCATAAGGGGGAAATTCACTTGGAGTGGCAGAACCTTATATATTACAATGGCTTGTGATCCTGTGACCCTTTACTTAATTTGTAAAGTACCACAGTACATAAACAAATGTATGATATGTCTCTAGCAGAAAAGTTGTAGGGATAGAGGGTCTTAAGGGAAAATATTTTAAAAAGGCTTTTAAAATCAAGGGGCAATCATTGAGGGGGGGATGCTGATGTCTTATTCCATTATTGTGTTCTAATAAAACACCAGAGATTGAGTGATTTATAGAGAAATAGGAGCTTATTGACTAATAATTATGGTGGCTGCAAAGTCTAGGCCTAACCTGAATACATACCACAGCATGGTCAAAGGAAGCATGGAGGCCGGTGGATGTGCTCAGAGAGAGAGAGAGAAAGAGAGAGGGAGTGAGAGAGAGAGAGAGAGCGAGCTGTGGGCAGCTCTTGAGAGCCAACCCCTTCTCCTGAGAGTAGAACTCACTAGTCTGGAACGTCATCATTGATCTGTTTAGGAGAGTGTTGACTTTCATGATGCAATCGCCATGATGCAATCTTGGCTCAACACCTCCCAAAATCAAATTTCAAAACATGAAACTTTGGGAGACAAATCATTATCCCAACCCTAACAGCTGAGAAATAACAGCATAACACCCAGTCGTTGAAAGGTAAAGCCATACACTTGCTTTACTTAGAATTAACACATTCTGTAAAAAATAAACAATGTATCTGATTTGGTAAATGTGCAAATCGAATAGAAATAATAACGTTACAGTAAATAAACAGCTTCTAAAGAATTTCCTAGTATTATTATTAATACAAGAACTGAAAACAATTAGTTTAAAAAGTTTCAAATACATAATTTTTAGATTATCTCTTATTTTTAGATTACTTTAGAAGAAGTAGATAAAGGATGAAAGTCTAAGCAAAAGTACAGGTTTTTTTATGTTTTATATTTTAGTTAATATATTAATTTTCAATTTCAGAAGGTGTACAACATTTGAGAATTTTTTTTTTTTTTTGAGAGAGATTTTCGCTATAGGGCACGTGCGCTCGCCAGACAGACAGAGAGAGACATAGAGACAGAAAGCGAGAAATCACCCCCCAGGGGGGATGGTCACGCCGCAATCCCTTCTCCTCCATTCTCCTCTCGGGATCTTGGGCACGCACGCACACGCGCCCGGCGTGAGTTTTAAGCCACCGGGTCCGGGACGCGAACCGCGGTTGACAACGTGGGAGTCCAGCGACATAGCCATTACACTAACTGCTGGTTCCCAACATTTGAGAATTTTTAATAGAACTTTTTCAAATTAAATTTAGTAAAAATACTATAGACAGTTTTTATTAAAATAGTACATTTCCTTAAATAAATATAAGCACTAAATTAGTAAAAATATGTACTATGAATTTGTTTTAATACTACTGTATACTTAATTTTAAATTAAAATAATAATATTTTAATTTGTAGTAGCCATATTTCTAAATAGCAATTACATTTATGCAGGTTGTATGCTAACAAAAAATTGCAAGTAGTGAAAATCATAAGCATTACACAGAATCAATTAGACTAAATTCAGCTAGATTCAAGTAATGTGAAGTAAGGCATAATGTTAAAGTCAATGGCTATGCTCAGTAACCCAAAGGCATTCTAGAAAGCTACTGTAAAATAAGACTTGGAAATTTGTCCCCACCCTTAATTAAAATGTATATCCAAAAACCTTATTGAAGGAAAGAATGAGTTATTATATGTATTTTATAATGTAAATCTAGTATCTATTTTGCACAATTGTTTTTAATATGGCTATGAATTTTTAAAATATTGTTAATCAAAGCTTTTATTATGCTTTAAATGCTCTATCTATGCTGATATATTTTCATTTTTATTATTGTTTCATTTTATAGACTTTGTCACTGTACATGATCACAGCTTGAAAAAAGTTTCTGTACCAGTCAGTGGACTTTTTTTAGAGTAAAAATCTCAATGAATACCATGTTAGAAAAAGGAAGAGTGAGTGAAAATATTAAGAGAGGCAGAGAATGTTAGAGAGACATAGATGATGATAGAAATCATCCATTATCATATATACTGACACTTATTGTCTCAATACAGAATTTTTCTAATTTTATTGAAAACCAAATAGACTAAAGAAGATTTAATCACCTTTCCAAAATCATACTAGTGTGTGTGAGGAGGCAGGTGATGTGGTGGTTAAAGATGCTGGATTCCCACATGGTTGACCATGATTTGAATCCTGGACCTGGCAGATTGCTTTCTCACTCTTTCTTTCTCTCTTACTCTGTCCCTCTCTGGTCAAAATAAAATAAATAAATAAAGTGAAATACAATAATTCTTTTAAACATATTAATGGGAAAAAATGAATTGGGATAGATAACCACATTTTAAAAAATGTATACATGCATATAAATGAAGGGACTTCAAAATGTCCAAAAAATGAAATTAAAGTACAAGTTCATTTTATTACCAAAAAAGTTGAACCTCTGATGTTTTTTCACAGTATGCAGTTTCCATAAATGTGAAGACCTCCCCATATATGTACACACATGTGAGTGGCTCAAAGCAATATTAAATGCATAGTGATATGAATATAAGAGAATGATTCTTCAAGTCACAAAAGTAAAATTAATATTTTTCTATAGAAACAAATTAAATTTTTAATTAATAAAAATAGCTAAGTTTTACAAATCGATTTCTTATAAAAGACATATTTTTCGAATAAATTACTATCTTTGCCTTCAGAAATCATATCATGTGATCATTATCTTAGCACTCAATCCTAGATCATTAGCAATCTACAAAAATACAAAGTAAAAAACTGGAGGAATATAATACATTCTAAGAATATTACCTTTCGATGCAATTGATTTATGTTCTTATTCCTTAATTTACAATTATCACAAGAAGAAAATATTCCAGGGACTCCTTTACCTTGCAAAATCTAGAAAAAGATAATCATATGTTACTTAGAACTAGAGGATGCTATTCTGCAGTGGTTATTATGTTCAATCTTGGGTGTAAGCCCCGGATATGCAAACATAGTAACAAACATCCAGGAGTCTAAATATGAAAAAGCTAAGGTGGGCAAAAGACACTCAGCCTTTCCTAAACTATTTATTTATTTATTTATTTATTTATTTATTTATTTATTTATTTATTTATAATTTGAGAGAGAGAGAGAAACAGAGAAGAAAATGAGAAAGTGCCCCCCATGGGGTTCAGTCACACTATGCCTATTCCGCCACCTCTTTCTCCTTTGGGGATTCTTGGCATATTCACAAGCCCAGTATGTTCTTCAAATTTCTGGGTCTGGGATTCGAAGCATGTTGTTAGCCATCTGACATCCAGTCACTTTTTACCATTAGACGCTGGACTGGCCCTGAAATTCATTTATAATAGTTTTGTATTTGGTTAAAAAAGAGAGAGAGAGAGCCTGAAGGGATCCAAAACGACAATGGCTTATTTTACTAGTAATGAAACTGATCCACAGAGGACTTAACTAAGGTAATATATATAGAATTGCATCTTAAGAACAAATAGAGACTTGGCAGTGAGAGTAAAAGCTCAGTTTCTGTGTCTCTAGATGTGTTACCTAAGACAAAGTAAACTGCTATTATTTAACCTTGGCAAGTTACTCAATATTCCTTAATTTTAGTATCTACATCTATAAAATAGTATTGTAACATCAAATGCTCTATATACCAATCAGTAATCAGTAGTTATTTCTGAGCTTAAAAAATATTGTGAATGAGGGGAAACAAGAATAAAATTCTTACATATAACTTAGCTTTTCTTAAGTTAAAAGCAGTACTTCCATAAATAAAAATTAAAATAATGGTGCCAGCAAGTGGTGTAGTGGTTAAGACACTGGACTACTTCTTTGGCTGATTGTAGGTATAGCCCTGAACCTGGCAGTTTGAAAATCACTCTGGGTATGAGTGCCTGCATACCTCAGACCCCAGAAATAGAATGCAAGAGAAGGGATTGTGGCATAGCCATCCCCCAGGAGAATGATTTCTCACTTTCCCTCTCACTGTTTCTGTCTATCTCTGGCAAGTGCATACGCCTTATGACAAAAACCATTAAAACAAAACAAAACAAAACAAAACAAAAAAACACTTCTAAAATTTACTTTGAGGGTTAAATTATCTGAAAAATAAAAATATATTTATTATATGTTTGTTGTAAATTCTACTCTTTCATTTTAAAAATGCAATACACATAATGGAAACATCTGAAAATTTTATGCCGTTTGGGAAAAGAACTGATCATTAATGGTTAAATGATCATTTCTTTCTTACTCTGAATGGTTTTTGTGATGTGTACTATTAACTTATATGGAGAGACAAATTTCTAGGTAGAATAAGAATGAATGATCACATAATGATGCAATTGAAATCCTTCTGACCATAGCCTGGGAAATGAATCTACAGCCTTGAGCAAACAGTATCCATTCTCATCCTCCTTTGTAGTGTTCTTCATCTCCAGTTCCAGAGATCATCTGTTAGGAGAGGCCAATCAATTGAAGAGTTTACTTGAGCTCAGATAGATAATAGTTGGCCCTTTTAAGAAGAATTCATGCCTAACACATGTTTCTCCAAAGCATTCAAAATGTTAAAATTATATGTAACTTATCAAAGTTTTTATTTTACGCTAAGAAATTTATTATAATACTTGAATAGAGTTTGCCTTTGAAATTTTTGTTGTGCTTTTTCTAGACTGTTTTTGTTCTCTAAAATTCACCTATTAAGAAAATAACCATTTAAAGAATTTTAGCAGCTCATTATAGAAGGTGCATTTTAATACAATTATATGTGTGTGTGTGTGTGTGTTGTCTGTATTATTTGCTTGTAATTTTGCAGTGGATATCTTCATCTTGGTATAATCTTTATATTTTATTCTCAGGTTTAGTTGCTTATCTGGGCACTGCTATGCTCCTTTTTTGAGTGTGCGGAGATAACAAACTATTTGAACTGAATAGAAATGGAAAAATGTGCCATTTCTAAATGGGAAAACCCTAATGTAACATTTGTATTGTGATTGGTACTTCGAGAAGAAAGAAGAAATTGGGGAAGAAAGTGAAATATACAGAGCTTAAAGGGGAAGGGAAGGGTAAGGAAGATGAAATCTAAGTATCAGATTTAATTTATCTAAATTCTGTCCATTGAAATGAACTTAAATATGCTCTTTGGCTCTCTTCACATAAATATATTATTCAATAAGTTGAAACAAACAAGTAACCAATTCAGGTTGAAATGATGCTTTAAGATGACTAACATCAACATATATATATATTTTTTTTCTAAACAGAATTTTTTGGTTTCCACCTCAGTCTTAACTTTCCTTGTCAACCACAAGCACTGAATGAAGGCTACCTTCCTTCATCAGGGGGTTTGTGAGGCCCAGATGTTTCAGACCTGAGTCCTATTACCAAGAAACAGAAATATCCTTATCTTCAGTTTAACTCCTCCACATCTGCAGGTCTCAACTTCATAGCACTTTTTAGTGAAATGACTCCAGTTTAAAAAAATTTCCCTTCTCTCTACATGCGGTAATGAGTGAAATTAAATAAGAACAGAATTTTCAGGGGTGAAATAAGATGTCTGGTAAAGGTCACACTGCCTCATTCTTTTCTCTCTCACACACTGAACTCAGCCAAATTCCCCAATTCCCCTTGAATTTTTCCAGAGGCCTATAACACAATATCTGATTATATGAAAATGTTCTATATAGTTTTGAAGTTCTCCCCATTCACCTAAGAATTAGCTTTGGAATCCAAACCAAAAAAAAAAAAAATGTATCTTTTATATATCTCTAAATCTTTTAAACACCTTCTCTACCCTTGGGAATTTCTCCAGCCCTAGTCGTTTCTCCTAAATTTTCACTTTCCAGTTTTCTGGAAATACACACTTCCTTGAATATTTGATCTTTCACCTCAGTTATTAGCAGCTTTGCAACAGCTGGCCAACTTGCTTAAGACCTAATTAGAAGGGAGAGTGTAAACATCTCTCTGCTTTAACAGACGAAAAGACGAAACAACATTTAAAAAAAAAAGGCCCATAAGTTCAAACCCTAATGTGATGCACAAATATGAGACTATTAATAGAAAACGTGTCGACTCTGATAAGAAAAGTCAGAAAATTGTCTTTTGAAAAAGCAGAATTCTCTTGTTTTTCTTTTTTTTTTTTTCTCCTCCCAGAAGCATGTACAACTTGGTTTTTATAAGCTCTAAGTTTAAGGAACCTGAGGATTCCCTCTGGCAAAAAGCCTGAATATCATGCTCTTCCAACCCCAGGCATCAGTGACCCGGTAACAGGCTGGGCGAAGAGGAGCTGCCTGCTACCTGCAGAAAACAGTTCTGCCCAGCTTTAAAGAAGAGAGAAGAGAGATTTCTATCTTCTCCTCTCAATATGCAACTGGTTATTTACTTGTATGCATTTTAAATTTGTCCTAACTGATGCAGAAACTTTGTGAATAGGGTGTGTGTGTGTGTGTGTGTGTGTGTGTGTGTGTTGTGGGCTCCTGCCTGCCAATAGATTTTTAAGAGCACTCACAAATCATCTTGGGGTTTTTCCCTGCCCCCTCCCTCTTTTTCCGGTTCTCAGTGAAAGCTCTAGGGTCTGAAATCAAAGACGTAAGTATGCATTGTGCTTTCACCCTGCAGACTTAAATAACATTCACGATATCATGAGAGAAATCTAACTCTCAACGGTCAAAATTGACTAGAATTCTATAACAAGTTTTAAAAAGAAAAGTATGTGCCTAAATTATACACCTTGCAACAAAAAATTCATACCCAATTATGATATTATGTAATATGTATGTTCCGAGTAGCCACTTTCAACATGCCCAAAGAGAGAAAAAAAAAAAGGTTTCAAAGACATCAAATAGCATAAAACGCTGTACCGCAGAGAAGGAAGAAATGCATTTAAAGCACCGATGAAAATGGCGTGCAGTATAATTACCTCAAATTGCTGTTCGCTTGACACCCTGACACTAATTTTATTCAAGCCATTGGGAAATAAATGTTTTAAAAGCACTCCTTTCCGAACACTGGAGCTAGTGGGGGCTGTGATGTAGTTAAGGAAAGGAAAGGGTCAAGTTTCCAGCATGCAAAAAGAATTAAATAATCCATTTAAAATAAGCGTCTATGTAGATCGACAGCCTTTAATGCCCACATTTTTAACGCTTGCCCTGTACGTGAATTGATTTTTTTTTTTTTTGCTTCAGCATTCCCTCACCAGATGGATTTTTGCTACTGCAGATCAGCAGAGGGTGTCAGATCTTTCAGAGTGCACCAGGCTGGAACGAGCAGAGCTTCTTAGCAACTCTCTTCTCCGCCTCCCCCCCCCACCCCATTCTCGCGCTCTGTTCCTCCCTCAGACAACTCGCCCCCCGCCTTCCGCCCCCCTCCACGTAATTCCGAAAGAGCAGAAGAAAGAGAAGGAGAACAAGAAAAGAAGAGCTAGTAAGCAAGAACAAGAGCGGGAGCACAGCAAAAGGCTGAAGAGTATCGAAGGGGAGGAAAGGAAAAGGATGGACAGCCACAAAACGCAGCAATTGCGGAAATTTTCCAGCGCCATTGGCTGGGCAGCGTGAGTCCTTCGGTCGGGCGTGATTTCAGCACCGGGGGGACTGGACAGCACCTCGGGGGGACTTCTGGGCAGCCCACAACCTCAGGAAGAACTCCACCAACAGCAGAAGCCGCCGAAACCCCTGCTTTGTATCAGAGAGGCAAGGTCAGTCCGACGTACAGCCATGCACAGGCGGTGCGCCTGTACTACGCTGCAAACCCTCTGCTTGTTTCTCTAACATGCACTTGCTTCCAATTACTAGCATTGTTCGCCGTCTGATTAGTGAGGACCAGTAGACGAGATTCTGTAAGGGTGTATTTTTAATTGATATGTATATGTTTAACTTCTTTTTGGTTATTTTAAAGGGTTGAGGGGGAGTAGGGTTTTCTTTTCTTTCTTTTTTTTTTTTTCTACTTTTTTTTTTTTTTTTCTTTTTGCTTGCCTTGCACTACGTGCCTGGATAGTTGGTGGATATAATTATTGACTGGCGTCTGGGCTATTGCAGTGAGGGGGGGTTAGGCAGGAAGGAATCCGCCCCCACCCCCCCAAACCCTTTTCTTCTCCTTCCCTGGGTTCGGACATTGGAGCACTAAATGAACTTGAATTGTGTCTGTGGCGAGCAGGATGGTCGCTGTTACTTTGTGATGAGATCGGGGATGAATTGCTCGCTTTAAAAATGCTGCTTTGGATTCTGTTGCTGGAGACGTCTCTTTGTTTTGCCGCTGGAAACGTTACAGGGGACGTTTGCAAAGAGAAGATCTGTTCCTGCAATGAGATAGAAGGGGACCTACACGTAGACTGTGAAAAAAAGGGCTTCACAAGTCTGCAGCGTTTCACCGCCCCGACTTCCCAGTTTTACCATTTATTTCTGCATGGCAATTCCCTCACTCGACTTTTCCCTAATGAGTTCGCTAACTTTTATAATGCGGTTAGTTTGCACATGGAAAACAATGGCTTGCACGAAATCGTTCCGGGGGCTTTTCTGGGGCTGCAGCTGGTGAAAAGGCTTCACATCAATAACAACAAGATCAAGTCTTTTCGAAAGCAGACTTTTCTGGGGCTGGACGATCTGGAATACCTCCAGGCAGATTTTAATTTATTACGGGACATAGACCCGGGGGCCTTCCAGGACTTGAACAAGCTGGAGGTACTCATTTTAAATGACAATCTCATCAGCACCCTACCTGCCAATGTATTCCAGTATGTGCCCATCACCCACCTCGACCTCCGGGGAAACAGGCTGAAAACGCTGCCCTATGAGGAGGTCTTGGAGCAAATCCCTGGCATTGCCGAGATCCTGCTAGAGGATAACCCTTGGGACTGCACCTGTGATCTGCTGTCCCTGAAAGAATGGCTTGAAAACATTCCCAAGAACGCCCTGATCGGGCGAGTGGTCTGCGAAGCCCCCACCAGACTGCAGGGTAAAGACCTTAATGAAACCACCGAACAGGACTTGTGTCCCTTGAAAAACCGAGTGGATTCTAGTCTCCCAGCGCCCCCAGCCCAAGAAGAGACCTTCGCTCCTGGCCCCCTGCCAACTCCTTTCAAGACAAATGGGCAAGAGGACCATGCCACCCCAGGATCTGCTCCAAATGGAGGTACAAAGATACCAGGCAATTGGCAGATCAAAATCAGACCCACGGCCGCAATAGCGACCGGTAGCGCCAAAAACAAACCCCCAGCGAATGGCTTGCCCTGCCCGGGGGGCTGCAGCTGCGACCACATCCCTGGGTCGGGTTTAAAGATGAACTGCAACAACCGGAACGTGAGTAGCTTGGCTGATTTGAAGCCCAAGCTCTCCAATGTGCAGGAGCTTTTCCTGAGAGATAACAAGATCCACAGCATCCGAAAATCGCACTTTGTGGATTACAAGAACCTCGTTCTGTTGGATCTGGGCAACAACAACATTGCCACGGTGGAGAACAACACTTTCAAGAACCTTTTGGACCTCAGGTGGCTGTACATGGATAGCAACTACCTGGACACGCTCTCCCGGGAGAAGTTCTCCGGACTGCACAACCTGGAGTACCTGAACGTGGAGTACAACGCCATCCAGCTCATCCTCCCGGGCACTTTCCATGCCATGCCCAAGCTGAGGATCCTCATTCTCAACAACAACCTGCTGAGGTCCCTCCCCGTGGACGTGTTCGCTGGGGTCTCGCTCTCTAAGCTCAGCCTGCATAACAATTACTTCATGTACCTCCCGGTGGCGGGGGTGCTGGATCAGTTAACCTCTATCATCCAGATAGACCTGCACGGGAATCCCTGGGAGTGCTCCTGCACCATTGTGCCTTTCAAGCAATGGGCAGAACGCCTGGGTTCCGAAGTGCTAATGAGCGACCTCAAGTGTGAGACGCCTGTGAACTTCTTTAGGAAGGATTTCATGCTCCTCTCCAATGACGAGATCTGCCCCCAGCTGTATGCGAGGATCTCGCCCACGTTAACTTCTCACAGTAAAAACAGCACTGGGTTGGCGGAGACCGGGACGCACTCCAACTCCTACCTAGACACCAGCAGGGTGTCCATCTCCGTGTTGGTCCCGGGACTGCTGCTGGTGTTTGTCACCTCCGCCTTCACCGTGGTGGGCATGCTCGTGTTTATCCTGAGGAACCGAAAGCGGTCCAAGAGAAGGGACGCCAACTCCTCAGCGTCCGAAATTAATTCCCTACAGACAGTCTGTGACTCTTCCTACTGGCACAATGGGCCTTACAACGCAGATGGGGCTCACAGAGTGTATGACTGTGGCTCTCACTCGCTTTCAGACTAAGACCCCCAACCCGGATACGGGAGGGGAGCGCAAAAGAGAGAAAGTCTCCCGGCCAATGGCATCCCCGGGGTCAGAGCGGCATTGACCCAAATCCAGTGCGCCTCAGGCCCTGATAGACACAGATAAATAAATAACTATGAACCCGCTCAACGGAGAGGGTCTGACTCCCTAGCTCCCTTCTGGAAACAAAGAGCAGACTGTGGCGAGCTGGAAGAGCACAGCCAGCTCGCTCTCTGCTCGGAGCCCCATTTGACAGGAAGCCCAGCATGGGCTCAGCTGAAAGAATTCACAGCGCCCTCGCCCTCCGCCAAGGGGCGGGTGGGGACGGATGCCGCGGATCTATACATATATACATATATCCACATCTATATAGAGAGATAGATATCTATTTTTCCCCTGTGGATTAGCCCCCACGATGGCTCCCTGTTGGCTCTGCAGGGATGGGCAGTTGCACGAAGGCATGAATGTATTGTAAATAAATAACTTTGACTCCTGACAAAAGAAAAAAAAGCGACAAGTGCTGCATGGCTCGCATGGAACCCACGCGCTCCAGGGACTCTGCCCGCCCCCGCGACTGGAGACAGCGTCTCGTTCACAGCACCCACCCTCTTACCTGATAAGTCCCATCGTATCAAACTTTCTCTAAACGAAATACAGTATAATCAGAAAGTGCCATTTCGCCATTATTGTGATCGGTAGGCAGTTCAGAGCGTACGTTTACTGTGAAAAAAAAAATGTAAAGGTTTTATTTAAGACATTTGCATGGCTAGTTATCAGTCCATTTTATGAGTTAACGATGTATTTTGTTGAGGGAAATTTTTAGGGGTTGTTTTGGGTTCCTTTATTTTGATGGTGATGTTTTATTTTATTTTATTTTATTTTTGAGGGGGAATATTTTTCTATACATATCCAATAATGCCTTCCATCTGAATGTAAAATAAGTACCCATGATTTCTATTATAGTATCAGTGTAATTATTTAAAAAAAAAAAGATTTTGAGGCAGTTAAGCATGACCAATTAATGTCACTCTAGTGCTTAGGCTGCGACCCTATGGTAGCAATTCTGTGCTGGTATAAATCTTACTTACAAAGTAGGAAAAAAGAACCGAGGAAGCACGTGGAACTTACTAATTCTATTCGAGGATTTTATAATGGCATATTTTTTCAGTATTAAAGTGAAAATGTTTTCAAATCTGGGTCCTTACATTTTTCCAGCTTCCTATTTGCAACCGGTAAATTGCATTGGCGGTGGAGGGGTGGGGGAGGGAACTGGCGGGAGGTGGATCCCTTCTTGAGTCACAGTAGGGATCTTTCTTTAATCGCCTTTCTCAGCTTTTCACCCTTTACATATAGCTCTTCTGCACCCTCTCCACCCCCGCCCAGACTTTAGCAGCTTGCCTCAGTCCGTAAAGGAAGGTCTTCCCCCCAACACACTCCCCTCCTTTGCAACTCTTCTAATGCTGCAGTGAATCCTTTTATTAATACTGGAAATCCCTCGCTGCTGCTTTTGTCGGTGCTGCCCACACTGCAGATATATATTAAGGATGTTCAGAGAGATTTGATTTAATTGACTCTGCCTAGATCGGTCTCATTACACAATGTGGAGATTTCATTGGTCAGCACTCCTCGATGAAAGACAACCTTAATGACTGGCATCAGAGATGCTGCTGGAATTTTGAATTCAACATCTGCTGAAAATGGTAAAACTAATTAGTGCCCACCCACCTTCCCCGCCTTGGCAACTGCATATTGAAATTTGTTAAAGCACTCATCTTTATGGAAATCAATCATTACCCTAAAGAAGTGTTTCTCTCCCATCATCCAGATTTTTGGTTATGTCTCAGTAATTAATATAAAAAAAAAAAAAACCAACATTGAACTGTTTGAATTTTATGAACTAGTGTAACTCTGGCCTCATATTCCTCCGGAATTTCTAAGCAAGTCTGTTTAAGCAGCAGTTAGACTACAAAAAGCAAACAAAACCAAACAGATTGATGGGGGCCACATTCCACCACATATCCACCTTTAAAAAGTATATCAAAAGCACATATATATTTACATATATATTCAATGTATATATATATATATACACGCACATATATACACACATATTTATATATATAATAAATCAGTTAATAAAAACTCCCAGAGTAGACTTGCCATCTAGAACTCATATTCAAAAGGGAAGTAGTTTCTCAGAACAGTGGTGTTCTGGAGTATGTATTATTTAACATTTTTAAAATAAAATCTTTATTATTACGAACCATGACTATTCCTAAGGCCATTTATCATTTTCTCTCCTGATTCCTTTATTTATGGACTGGAATTCATGATAGTATGGATGTATCCTTGTATCTGCTGATAAATATTATGAGTTGCTTTTTATTTATTTATTTTTCATACAAGGGTTGTCATTCTTTTTGCAGAAAGTACAACTGAATTCTTGGTAAGCAACCCACAGATTTATTTGTGATGAAAAACTTGGGGGAAGGAAAGGGTCATTTATTCAATAACATTAGGACTTAAAGAAGGAAAAGAAACAATGGCAGAGGTAGAAACCTCTCTGGTGAAAGATGACACTTGGTGAAAAATAATCCAGTGAGGTTTAAAACTGATACATGGCTAGTCCAGGTCAGGAAACTAAAACTTCTTGTAGAAGGTGAGTACAGGAGCAAGAACTTTTTTACATCCTGGTTTAAAAGAAATTATAATATACAAGTCAAGTAGGGGTAAATTATTTTTAAAATAGTCAATGTTTTCTGAGTGATCATTGTGCTAAGTGGTATACATAATTATTTAGTTCAGCCACAACCACAGGGTAATTTAGTAAGATACTGCTGTTTTCACTATACAGATTAGAAAACTGAGGTTTCAAATGAATCGTCAATAAATCATGTCATAAATGGTAAAGCATGGAGTGCCATTTAAACCCAATTTTCTTCATACTATAAAACCTCAGTCTTGAGATGGAATGGTATACACACACACACACACACACACACACACACACACACATATATATATATATATATATATATATATATATATATATATATAATCCACATTTTAAAGGAGATCTTGGGACCAGAAGATGGTGTAATGGTTATGTTGCTGGACTCCCATGTAGTCTACTGTGGTTCAAGTCTTGGACCTGGTAGTTTAAAACTCATACTGGGCATGTATGCATGCATGCCCAAAATCCTGAGAATGGAGGAGAACAAATTGCAGAGTGAGCATTCCCCTAGGAGTTGATTGCTCGCTTTCTGTCTCTGTCTCTCTTTCTGTCTCTTTGGCAAACTCATGTGCCCTATAGCAAACAATCTCTCAAAAAAGTTAAGTGAAAATAAAGAGATCTTGAAAAAGCTCACAACTATAACAATTAAAAATGTAAATTAAGACACAATACATATATATATAAAACACATTAGCTACTCAAATTCTGTCTTCTTAAGCAAGTATATGTCAATGACCCTTTATATTTTAGTATATCTTGTAACAAAAGAAACTTGCCCTTCATTCAGCTTCAAGAGTACACAAGAAGACAACATGTAAGAAAAAAGATGAATGTACTTTATGAGTTCATAAATTGTAGACACTCAAATTATTAAATCTAAATGGTCTAAATATTGATTCTAAAATTACTAGGCCATCAAAGTATTTTAATAAATCATATGTCAAAAATCCATGTAGAAAAGTTATCCAATGATTTAATATATAAGAACATTTTTTATTTAGATTGGCAGTGTTTCATTCATTTTGACATTTTATATATATGCTTAATATGTATTAGCTTTACATACATATATATCTATTTTATAAGCAGAATATATAATGCATATGGCCTCACAATATAGCTTTCAAGTATAAGTGCTTAGCATTTTTTAATTTTTTCTTTATATAAAATGCTCATTTAACTGTCATACTGTGCATTAGTTGAGAAATCTTGTTTTCAGTTAAATCATTTTTTAAATTTATTAAAGTGAAAGAGATATTAGTTGTGCCCACTGGGAAAGAAAGGAGATATCTTGTGTAGTTACATTGCTTTAAAGAAAGTAGTAGCTTCTGCGACTGCGGCTGTAACTAAGAATATCCTAGAATTTAAAGTGTTGCCATAGAAATTTATTGTTCAACCATTTTTACATGTTTACCTAAGTGGAGATTGGAATAGCTGATCTATCATTAACATAACAGGATCTCACTTACCAGTATTTATATTAGATATAGTTAGAATTGCCAGGTATTTTAGTGTATTTTTATATTGGCAATTTCAGGGACAGTTTGTTAACTTAGTTCTTTCAGGTTTCCAATAAATATTATTTTGTATATAGAGAGAGATGGTTGAATTCGCAAAGATGAACACAGAAGTGTGTGTTTATAATGTGTTGGTGGAATATTACGTTAGTGGTTTCTGAGCATTTCTGCTAGCTAATTTATGAATTCTATTATTATTTGTATGCTTATATGAAGAAAATTGAAAATATAAAATGTGCCAAAGATTTCATTTTAGTGTGTTTTACGTTTTGGTTTATGTCTTCTCTTATTTGGATTTATTCAAAATGCAATATGCTATTTAATTTTTAAAAGATGAACTGTGTATGTTGTTAAGAGATACAGTAAATGCATCTCAAAATGCTTAAGTTACATGATTTGCTTTAACTTGGCCCTGAAACATAAATAAATAGGCTAAATTAAGAATGTCATATAATCCCCTGGCACCTTCTTTCATCTACGGTGTTATGAAAACTAGCATACAGGATATATAGGACTTTCTTCTTGGTGTTTGAAAAATAAGGAAATGCCTTTAAATAGTTTAATGAAAGCACAAGTTACAAACAAATTCTGAAACGTGAACCAATATTGACTCTGCTATAACTAATCCTTCTTTGACTTGGTATCAGAAAAAAATGCAATAGTTGAGATAATAACTCTTTTTTTAAACACTTCAATGAAATGGAGCACTGAGGAATCATCTCAAATTATTAGAACCCTTTTGCCTCAATTGAGTTAAAAGGCAATTTGGGTTTGTTGGCTTAAACCTCGATCCAATTAATTACTCGTTCCCACATTCTTGCTAAACAGAAATTATATTACACACTTTATTTCATATTTGAACTTTGCACAAAGCTTACTGGGGAGAATTATCTAGTAGTTTGAAGACTTTTGAGAGTATTAGATCTAGATGTTCAACTGGCAATATTAACTGGATTCTTGTTATATGAAAAATAATACAGAAACTCCTTAGGGAAAAGTAAATAAGGCAATTCTAATCTCAAGGAATCGATGACACACAAAAGTGAAATATATTCATTATATAGTACGTCAATTGCAGTGTTTAAAGAATGTCACTAGAACACTTTGTGTTTCTTTTAAGTAACTTGGGTTTTTAACCACTTGGGAAAGCACAGACTTCACAACAGGTTTTTAATTTTTAAAAATATTCTGATTTGTGGAGAGAGAAAGAGTCAGCCTTGACAGTCTTCATGCCACAATCCTTCCAACAGCCTGGGATCATGGGTTCACCCGACATGTGCAGGTGCATACAGGACACATACATGGTGTCTTCCCACAGGGCCTCTCGTATCACGTAGCAGCATCCCTAATGTCTGTGTTACTGAGACTAGACCCATTGCATCAGTTTTATTAGCTATCAGGCAACTGTTGAAAATCTAAAAACAGTGCTTTAAACCAAACAGGTATTTTATCTTGCTAATTGTATTTTCATTTCTTTACTCATAAAGTAGAAATAATGCCTGCTATTATATAACTTCATTAAGAGTTTTCTCACTCCTATGTCTAAAATGAAATTGTCAAACCAATTTTTAATCTTAATAAATGAAGAACTGATAATTCTTCTATTTCAGTTTTTTAAAAATCAGATATTAGTTAGGAAAATTGGGTAAAATACCTTATGATAGCATAAGAAGTTTACGGATAGTTGTCTCTGGATACTTTGCTTTGATTTGTAATATTTTCATACATGAAATAGGTTACAGAAGCTTTAATACAGTATTACACACAGTCTTATAATTTTACTGTAAACTAATCCTCTCTTATTTCTTGTTTAGTATGACTTACTATTCTATTACTTGGTAGTATCACCCAGATGTACAAGTTGAAAAGATTTAACAAGCAGAAAATAGTAAGCAAAGCCAAACATCTCCTCTATCTTATTCCCTTTGCCTCTGACTCCATTTCTTTGGCAGAAGAATACAGGAAGGAAACATGCTTAGCTGCAGCATATTGATAGAAAAAGTCAATATATAGTGAAAAATGAAAGTGCCTCAAAAGTAGGTGATAAATGGACAATCCATAGCATTATCAAAGAAACAGTCTTTGCCTCCCAGAAAGGGAGGATAAATGGAAAAGGGCCACTATTACCATTAATAAAAACATCTCTTGCCTGATTCTGCCACATTTATTGTACACTTTTCCTTTTAAATCGATATCGGTATAACATTTTCAAGCTGCACATAAAATAAATAAAATTAGTCTGGTAATATGGTTATAATAGTAGTAAGTGTGCATACATAGACTATAATACCACTTCCATGTATTAATAGGATCCCAAATAGTAAAGGAATTTATTTAAAATGATATCATTGTCAGGCCAACAGGTGGCATGGTGGTTAAAGGTGCTGGATTCCCACATGGCCAACCACTGTCCGAATCCTGGAACTGGCAGCTTGAATTCTTGCTTTCCTTTTCTCTCTCTCTCTTTCTGTCTCTGTCTGGTCAAATTAAAAAATAATAATAATAATAATAACAAATGGAATTAAAGAAATAAATAATTCTTTAAACAACAAAAAAAAATGGTATCATTATCTACACACTGTAGAAGAATCCACACATTTTAGTTTGGGTATTTTAATTCATAGATGTAACTGGTTTTATATAATTAAAATAACCCTAGATAACTAAACTATACTTAAATATTTTTTCTTATATAAGATATGACATAGTACCATGTAATAACTAAGCTCAAATGTGTGTTCAGTTGGATACATTTTTATTCATTTGATTCAGCTGTGAATTCAGTTAATTTTACCGGAAATTTTTTATTAGAAATATTTAGCTTCAGTATGCTTTTTGGTAACTTACACACCAGGTGGTTGAGTATGGCTTTGTCTTTATTGAGCAGAAATTAATGCTGGTGAACTACTCATACTAAAAAAAAGTATGTAAATTGGTTAAATTAGTTATTAGATAATTCTAAAAAGATTGAAATTACTAAAGCAAAGTCTTTAATGCTGTCAATCCCTTTGTTTTCTGAATGACGACATGTTTCCTGAGGTCCCCATTCATGTTTTCATGAGAAAGATAGCCCTTAATTTTTCCTTGGTCAGAAAATGTTACATTTAAATATTTTTTTGTGTATAAAACTTTGATTGGATAACATTTTTTTCACCAAAATGATCAGTTCTCCAAAGATCAGATTTCATGTTGCAGATGATATTTGGAATAATTAGATGTTAATACATAACTAGCAGAGTATTCCAGGAGGTTATTACATCTTAATGTGTAATATTATGGGGGACAAGACTTGAAGCCAAAAAAGTAACAGCTGGAAACAGCTATAATAACCAAGAACAAAATTATGTGACATGTCGTGTTTTTATTATAACTCAACATTTATAAAATCAAATGAAGAAAGTCAGTTCAGAGTATTTTTCAGCATTATTTGCATGAGGATGATATCACCGATAGCCAAGTATTTAAACAGAGTATTTTTGAGCATTATTTGCCTGAGGATGATATCACCGATAGCCAAGTATTTATGCCTCAAGTTTTTGTATAGTATAGAGAATTTTTTCCAGCATTTTTACAAAGATAGCTAATATCATGTCTATTACATTTTCATCCCCGCAAGAATGACTTACACATATGATGTGTAATTAAATGTACAGATCGAAACATACTACTTTATTTTATAAATGCAGTTGTTTCAGCTTATAGTATATTTCAATAATATCTATTTTAAGAAGAAAAGTTTAATCCATGTTTATGTTGTCTTGTAAATTATGATTGAGAATTATTTCACTAGAGTGTTTATAATAAAGTGAGTTTTTTTTAGAACTGCTGCAAGTGTCATAGTGTATGTACTACACAGCTCAAAGCTTCCAAGGAGGCAGCATAGCTTTGGTGTTAGGGAGATGCATCTTAATTCTACTAAATCAAGAAAAACAAGACAAAAAAAATGAAAGAAAAAATATATGAGATGATAGCAATTTTACTTGAATTGATTCAACAAATATTATTGATCATTTAGTACTCTATGCCACATATTTATGCAGATTCTAAAGCAACATAGCACAGACTACATTTCTGCTTATCTAAGTCTACATGAGTGGAGGTTAAAGAACATAAAACAAACAAAAATTAAGAATGTATAAACAAAAACTTGACTAATGAAAAGTCAAGACTGAAATAAAATGAGAAATGGTGATGATCCCAATTTTTTAGGATGGTCCCTGAAGAGATACTACTTGAACTTAGTAAAAAAATGAAAGGGAAAAACAAAACAAAACAAAACAAACAAACAAGCATTTCAAGATTTGGAGCAAGAGAGACCCTAGAAAATAAATCATAGAGCCAGTGGGTGGTATAGTGATTAAGGAGCTGGACTTCCATATGGCTGACCTTGTCCTAGACACAGAGGCCTGAAACTCATGGAGGGTGCATGTGTATGTGTGTATATTCCCACAATCCCAAGAGGAGAATACAGGAGGATGACTTCTTACTTTCTCTCTGTTTCTCCAGTAAGCACACATGACCTATACCAAAAATCTCTCTCTAAAAAAAGAAAAGAAAAGAAATTATAAAGGGCAAAACATCCTGATTTATAAATGTCTGTAGGGTGAAATGAAGATCAGGATATGCAGAATCTGGGCATAGGCAGACATAAAATTGGAGAGGTCAAGAGAATCAGATAACATTTTATATAAACCAGAGAAAGGAATTTAGATTTTGTTTTATGTATAACAAAGTTTTAGGTTGGCAAGTAATATGATCAAAATACTATGCCTAACAAGTACTTAGAATAAATAAGAGGGCCAAAAGTGAAGGACAACTAGTCACTGTTGTGGAGTTTGGGGAAGATGACGGTGTCTTGGAGAGTAGTGGGAATGAAAACAGAAGTGAAGAGATTTAGGGAGGAAAGCACTGGTGTGGGAATAGAAGATACATAGTTTTATGAGTTTTTTTGACCTTATCAATTGGCTTGATGGTGATGTCTTTTATTGAGAGGGAAGCCTAGACAGAACAAGCTTTACGTTAGTACTAGACTTGAGCGTGCTAAACTTGAGATGCCTACTTACATACTCTGGGTATACTACTGAACATAGACATATGGAGCTCAGGGAAAGTTCAGGGAATAAAATATAGACTTAGAATTTGGCATTTGCTCTTTGATAGCTAAATTTTTCAGATGTTGGTTGCATTTAACTGATGTACATTGCTTTCAAAGCAGATTTACTGAGAATTGAATGAAACTTGATTTTAGACAAATGACCCATAGAGGGAAAAGTATGATATACGTGTGATATCTGTAGATTTCATCCCAAATCAGAAGGCTATATGTAAAACCTAGTAAGGTAATAGTTTCTGAAAATCACTTGAAAACAGATAAAATGGTTTAGAAAAGGATAACAACAATTTGGGGTATAGAGGTACAATAAAAACCTTAAACCAAAATGCTTAATGTTTCTTTAAAAATCATATTTCTGTAAAAGAATCAAGCAACTTATCTTATTCTTTACCAACAATAAAAGACTAAGACTTTTTTTACTCCAAGAGGGAAGATGTATGGCAAAAGAAGATTAAGTTTAGTTATCAATAATAAGACAAGAATGAGGATCAGACCGTATTTATTTGGCAGTTGGTCAGATGGATGCCTCCGCTTGGGAGGATTTTATTTTGCCCTTGCTTGTATGCAGCTCTGTGGTTTGAACTGTCTCATAAAATCCCTCCACCACGATTGGTATTTAAGCCCCACCTTTGCATAGGCAGCAGAGTTTAAAAATTCATAGTTTCTTCGTATAACCACTTATCTGTACATACCATTCAGCTCACTATCACTAACTGTCTCTAATCCCTAATAACCTAAGTATAATTGAGCTTAATCTCCTAAGTAAATTGTGATTACTTTGCCTTTTACTCTAGTACTGCTGTAATTCAAATATTGGTTTTAGACATTGTGCAAGGAGAGTTTTCCCTGTTCATAAAGTTCTGAGTAGATCCAGTTATTTCTGTATAGGTATGATGCCATGTTATAAATATTCTGCTTATTTTTTTTTTTTAAAAAGAAAGTTAAAAGTAAATGAAACCAATCTTTAGTCTCATAATACAGTATCGTGATTCTATAGAGTTTACACCCTTCGGATCATTTATCGGGGTTATAAGAATGAGCCTGCAGTCAAATGGTCTTGATTCTGTGGTATGTTCTCCTACAATTCTGTGATCTAAGGCAAGGTTCATAATTCTGATGATCCTCAATTTTCCTATTTTAAATGATACTCTTGAACCAGAATCAAGCTACTAGAACAACTTCTTTTGTAAAGGGCCAAATAATAAGAATGTTGGGGATTATGTACTAAGATGCAAAAATCTTGGCCATTTGATAGCTGTTATATGTATATATAATTAGTAGATACTATATATAAAGTAAGAGAAAATTTTGCAAACTTCTTATTGAGAAGGTTTAAAGCTTTTTATGAGCATGGAAATGTAAATTCTCTATAATTTTTATATGTCATAAACTATTATCTAAATTGTTTTCAATAATTTAAAAACATCAACCATTTTCAATAATTTAAAAACATCATAAACAATGTGAAATCAGGCAGTAGATCTGGTCTGGACTGTGGGAGGCTGTTTGCAAGTTTCTGGACCTGATTAAATCTAAGGTACCTTAATAAAATTCATGTTGTATTTTTAAAAGGAATTATTCATTTAATTTTATTAATTATAGTTGCTTTTTAAAAAATTTACTATAGGGCGTGTGTGCTAATCAGAGAAAGACAGAGACAGAGAAAGAGGAAAAGTGAGAAAGCAAGCTGCCAGGTCTGGGACTCGAACCATAGTTGGCCATGTGGGAGTACAGTGCCTTAACCACTACATCACCTGCTGGTTCCTCATACTAGATTTTTTTTACGTATTGATTAAAATGTGTTCAGGATATCTTGCTTTATACAGATTATATAGAATTCAAAAAACTATATAGGATATTTGTTCAAATTTTTCCATACGATTTAAACAGTTACTTCAAAAAGTTTGTGAAAGATGTAAATTTAAGTATGAGTTTATTTTGGTACAAAAAATTTTTAAATCCGTACATAGTTTTTTAATAATATGCATTTTCCATGAAACTTTCAAAGCCCCCCCCATCATAGTTTTTTAAAGTTATGTCAGTTAATTTTATCAAAATATAATCATAAACACATATAAAAAAGGCCTGAGTAAAACAGTGGTTCAAGAGGACTGATAATAAATTAATCATTTGATTAAAAAAATTATTGGAGTAGTTGATTTTCATCTTTAAATTAAACAGCGTATATGGACTCTAATCCTAGTTCTGGGATTCGAAATTCAGTTGTGTGAGCCTGGCCTAGGTATTAATCTTTCAGCACTTTAATTTCCTTTTTTGCCCTTTCAAAAATTTGTCAGGAAGACTGTGTGCTCACTGGAGATAAAGGGAGAGTGGGAAAGCACCCCAGATGGGGAATGGTCACACTGCGATCCTTTCTCCTCCATTTCCCCTTTCTTTTGATATTTTGGCCACACACACACATGTGCCCAATATGTATTTTGAGATGTTGGTTCAGGTATTTGAACCAAACAGCTATCCATGTGGGATCCATCTGCCTTAACCACCCACCATGCCACGAGCTTGACCGCTTCAATTTTCTTACCTATAGGAAGGTAAATGACAACCATATTACCATCTCATAGAAACATTGAGACCATGTTAATGTATGAATGTGACTAGGTGAGGAATAGTCAATAAAACTAAAATGCTTAGAGATTTTGAAACTTAAACAACTTTCAGACATCACTAGTTATTGGGACCAGCAAATGGTGTAATGGTTACATTGCTGGACTCCCATGTAGTCCATTGTTGTTTAAATCCCAGACCTGGCAACTTAAAAAACTCACTCCAGGCATGTGTACATGTGTGCAAGATCCTGAGAGGAGAACGGAGAAGAAGAGATTGCAGTATAGCCATCCCCTTGGGTGGGGGGAGGGATTTCTCTATTTCTATTTCTGTCTCTCTGGGGAGCACGCGCACCCTGTAGCAAAACTCTCTCTAAAAAGACAAAGGGAAAGAAATCAAGAGCTATTAATAGTATTTATTGTATAAATAACTTTATATAATCCTCAAACCAATTTTATCTGATCAGTAATTTTGTTTTTTAAATCACCATTTGACCAACAATACGGAGGAGAAGCAGGCAACTTGCCTGAGAGTGGACTGCTAAGTGGCAGAGCCAAAGTTCAAAGCCAGATCTAAGTGCCTTAAAAATAAAACACATTATAACTGCACAACTGGTATATTTTTGTTTATTTTCTCCATGAGTGACAGAAAAAGAGCCAGTGTAGGAGAGAAGGGAAGTGAGGCAACAGCACTCACAACAGGGTATTGATACCACAATCTACTCCCAGACTCATGCAGCCCTGTCATGGGCATGCATACACAGAGAGCTCTCCAAATGTGAACTGGAACTTTCCCTTGTAAGCTAGCAGTCACATTTTACTACTGTATCACTGTCCAGCCCCTGAGACCCATCTTGAAGTAAATAATAAATGTAAAATTTGATACAATTAAATTTACACCTACTTCAACTTATTCTACTTGCTGGACAGTAATGGACTCAAATTTATTTCTCTTTCTTCTGTACTTCCACCAACCAAGCTTCATTTAATTTGGTAGCTGGTTTAGCTAGTCTAAAGGAAATGGAAAAAATAAAATAGAAACCTCAAGCTACACATTACATCGTTGGAAAAGTCTTTATTTATTTATTTATTAATTTTTTAATATAAAAAGAAACCATGACTTCTCTGACAACCCAATAGCATTATGATATAATAATACAGCATAATACAACATTTTTTAAGAGTTGTGATGTTTAAAATAAACTTTAGAAGCAGCATGGCAACTAAAATGAATGTATTTTTAATGCTAGCATTTTAATGGATGTATCTGGCGAAAAGTTTCTTAATGCTTCAACTTACATATCAATACACAAAATGTGCTAGGGAGCCAACTTCATTTTTTAAAATTTAACCAAAAAGTGGTTTTTAAATTTCTCTTACTCAATATGTATCTTTTAAAAACTTATTTATTTGACAAATGAAAATTGTATAAAGTTGAGAGGCACAATGTGATTTCTTTTTTTAAGAGAGATTTTTGCTATAAGGCAAGTGTGTCAGTCAGAGAGACAGAAAGAGAGAAATTAACCCTCAGGGGGCATGGCCACTTCACAATTCCTTCTTAACTATTTTCTTCTTGAATTTTGAGCACACACGCAAATGCACCCAGCAAAAGTTTTAAGCCACCACGTCCAGGACTTGAACAGTGGTCGACTACAAAAGAGTCCAGAGATGTAACCATTAAGCCATCTTCTGGTCCCCACTATGTGATGTTTTGGCAGGCAGAAAGTTTAAATCTAGTTAATTAACTTACCCATCATTATAATGTAATTATATTCATCTGTGATGAGAACACTTAAGATCTATTCTCCTCCATTACTTCAAAAAATAAGAGGGAAGTTATATCTTTTTCGACTTTCAAGTTGTCCTATAGTATGAGAAGGAAAATTTAGGTCTGTGGCTGTATAAGAAATTCTTTTTTAACCAAATCAATTATACAATTGGGGCAACTATTGTATTTGATTTTTGCCAACTCTGTATTAATCATATACCAGGGATTTCAGTTGTTATTCTTGCCCAAAGACCTGTCTATGCATGTATCTATAATATTATAATTACTATAGTAATAGTAGTTCATTCTCTATGTGATTCATTTTGTCTTCCATTGCTGAAAGTGAAGTGGACTAAAAAGTCAGAATATACATGCTCAGACTGAAAACATGCTTGCCTCCAATGACTTCTACCATAATCTGTGTTGTCTTTACTAATTATTGATCTAAGGCTCATGATTCCAAAGGTCCAAGAGACAGCTAAAGCTGTAACTTCCAAAAAGATTTCTTGATTTTTAAAATGTGGAGTAAGTACCTTAATAGTCCTCACAATAAGACTGTAGAGAGTCTAGGAAATACTTGTAATCCATGAGAAATGTATGATCTGTATGACACTGATTGGCTGTGTAACTTACTATTCTGTTGTTATCCACCCCACATTTTTTTTTTTCAGGACATTTTTTAGAATTGTAATCCAGAAAGGTAATTGTCTGCCATATCTAATAGAGGAGGAAAACAAAATGAAACAAACTCACATCTTAGGAAACTAAATTTAAAATGATCTGAATAATAGAATTACTTCCAGAAAAATATCCAGAAAAAATGATAATAACACAAAAAAGAAGCCATTGCATTATTGTCTGTAGCTTTCAGGCATGTCTCAGTCCAATTTTGTGCCATTTACCATAAAAAGCTTGGCCCTTCTTCAACGGTGCCACCTGTTGGAGAACAGGATCACATCACGGCTTTATGACCTACTGGTTCAAAAAGTCTCTAGTTTCAATAAACATAGAACACTATTGAACAAACTTTCTCTATTAATCCACTCTTGGGAGAGTCCTGCTTGTAGCGCAGTTTCATAGGAAAGAGATGAACTGGAAACAATAGTGCATATTTTTAAAATGCTGGACACCATTCAAAGTTGCCTCAGTTCCACTTGTCTTTAGTGAGTTGTCTTTTCCATACATGAACCTCATAAACCTAGTGAATAAAATGTTACTACTGATCAAGAGATAGCCTAAAGATGGATAATATTCAGGTTCTTGATTCTGTAACTGGGTGACTTTCTTACTCAACAATTGTATAAAGTTGAGAGGCACAATGTGATTTCTTTTTTTAAGAGAGATTTTTGCTTTAAGGCAAGTGTGTCAGTCAGAGAGACAGAAAGAGAGAAATTAACCCTCAGGGGGCATGGCCACTTCACAATTCCTTCTTATCTATTTTCTTCTTGAATTTTGAGCACACACGCAAATGCACCCAGCAAAAGTTTTAAGCCACCACGTCCAGGACTTGAACAGTGGTCGACTACAAAAGAGTCCAGAGATGTAACCATTAAGCCATCTTCTGGTCCCCACTATGTGATGTTTTGGCAGGCAGAAAGTTTAAATCTAGTTAATTAACTTACCCATCATTATAATGTAATTATATTCATCTGTGATGAGAACACTTAAGATCTATTCTCCTCCATTACTTCAAAAAATAAGAGGGAAGTTATATCTTTTTCGACTTTCAAGTTGTCCTATAGTATGAGAAGGAAAATTTAGGTCTGTGGCTGTATAAGAAATTCTTTTTTAACCAAATCAATTATACAATTGGGGCAACTATTGTATTTGATTTTTGCCAACTCTGTATTAATCATATACCAGGGATTTCAGTTGTTATTCTTGCCCAAAGACCTGTCTATGCATGTATCTATAATATTATAATTACTATAGTAATAGTAGTTCATTCTCTATGTGATTCATTTTGTCTTCCATTGCTGAAAGTGAAGTGGACTAAAAAGTCAGAATATACATGCTCAGACTGAAAACATGCTTGCCTCCAATGACTTCTACCATAATCTGTGTTGTCTTTACTAATTATTGATCTAAGGCTCATGATTCCAAAGGTCCAAGAGACAGCTAAAGCTGTAACTTCCAAAAAGATTTCTTGATTTTTAAAATGTGGAGTAAGTACCTTAATAGTCCTCACAATAAGACTGTAGAGAGTCTAGGAAATACTTGTAATCCATGAGAAATGTATGATCTGTATGACACTGATTGGCTGTGTAACTTACTATTCTGTTGTTATCCACCCCACATTTTTTTTTTTCAGGACATTTTTTAGAATTGTAATCCAGAAAGGTAATTGTCTGCCATATCTAATAGAGGAGGAAAACAAAATGAAACAAACTCACATCTTAGGAAACTAAATTTAAAATGATCTGAATAATAGAATTACTTCCAGAAAAATATCCAGAAAAAATGATAATAACACAAAAAAGAAGCCATTGCATTATTGTCTGTAGCTTTCAGGCATGTCTCAGTCCAATTTTGTGCCATTTACCATAAAAAGCTTGGCCCTTCTTCAACGGTGCCACCTGTTGGAGAACAGGATCACATCACGGCTTTATGACCTACTGGTTCAAAAAGTCTCTAGTTTCAATAAACATAGAACACTATTGAACAAACTTTCTCTATTAATCCACTCTTGGGAGAGTCCTGCTTGTAGCGCAGTTTCATAGGAAAGAGATGAACTGGAAACAATAGTGCATATTTTTAAAATGCTGGACACCATTCAAAGTTGCCTCAGTTCCACTTGTCTTTAGTGAGTTGTCTTTTCCATACATGAACCTCATAAGCCTAGTGAATAAAATGTTACTACTGATCAAGAGATAGCCTAAAGATGGATAATATTCAGGTTCTTGATTCTGTAACTGGGTGACTTTCTTACTCAACATTACAAGTAAGTTTATTTCCTCTAATTTAGTGTTTTAAAAGCTGATTGATTTTCCATCTGAACTTATCACTTAGGATCTTTCCTAATGAAACAAAAGGTCAATTTATTCTATTTGCTAATGTTTTGTTAAATCAGTGACTAAATTCTATGTGGGGAAGAATTCGCTCCTGGCTTCCTTTTAAAACAATTTATACTTCTGTTCACAGTGATAAATAGGTATTTTTCCGCATTAGAAGGTTTGTACACTTTAGAGTGAATTCACATTTTTTTTTTTTTTTGCTATAGGGCGCGTGCGCTCGACAGATATCCAGAGAGAGACAGAGAGATAGAAAGCGAGAAATCACTCCCCAGGGGTGATGGCCACGCTGCAATTTCTTCTCCTCCACTCTCCTCTCGGGATCTTGGGCACGCACACACACGTGCCCGGCGTGAGTTTAAACCACCGGGTCTGGGATGCAAACCGCGGTCGACTACGTGGGAGTCCAGCGACATAGCCATTACACTAACTGCTGGTTCCAGAATTCACATTTTAACATTTCCTTCAACACATCTCATGTCTTACATATTTTTACCCACACTGCTTATTTAGAAATAATATATGATTAATGTTAGTTGATTAACTGCATTCATAAAATTATTTATCTTTGTGCTTTGAAATATAGTTTGAATGTTAAGGAAAAATTAACTACTTTCAGAACCCACACTCTTCTTGAATCATGTATTTTCGAAACCACAGAGTATGATATTTGTAATTAAACATTTTAACTCCTAGGTCTGTTATAAAGATAAGAGTGGATAGATTGTAAAGAGAACATATAACTATATAACTATATAACTATATATATATATAGTTATATATTATAATGATCTCTTTCCTGTATGTATCTCTGGGTTGGTTGTTGTATGAATGAAATGAAAACCACCATGCTGCAATCTCTTCTTCTCCATTCTCCTCTTGGGATCTTGAGCTCACCTGCACACACACACACAGTGTGTTTTAAGCAGTTGAGTCTGGGACTCGAACTGTGGTGTACTACATGGAAGTTCAGTGACGTAACCATTGTGCCATCTGCTAGTCCCATAACTTTATATTTTTAACAAGCTAATCATAATATATTTGATGTGTAAGGATAAAAACAGATTTATAAAATTAACTTTCCATAAAAAGTAGAGACATTGTTATTTTTCACCTAAGACATATGGCTAGAAAGAGTTGTTTGTTTTCAAATTCTACTGCAGCCTTCCAAAAACATTTTCTCTAGCTGCACAAGTACACACATCATGGCTAAGAACAATAGTAGACCACAATCTCGGGGACAATGGCTCATGAGGGAATCAAGGGGACAGAACAACACTGATTACCATTGTTTGGTGGTTAAGAAAGCTGGATCCCACATGGCTGATTGCCTGGTTTGAGTCTCAGACTCAGACCTGGTAGCTGAAAACATGGTGGGTGTGACTGCATGCATGCCCTCAATCCTAAAAGGAGAATGGAAGAGAGGAGATTACAGCATGGCCATCCCTCCAGGGGAGGGCCTTCTCACTTTCCCCATCTCTCTCTCCCTCTGTCTCTGTTTCTCTCTAGTGAGCACAGTACCTTATAGCAAACTTAAACAAAAAACAGAAGAACAAACAAAGAAAAAAAAAAGAGACTAGAGGTTATATTGAAAAGATTAAATATAGTTACATAGTGAGAAATGGAATTGCTTAAATAATTTGCAAGTCTAATAGAAGTATGAAAAGGAAAAATTGTATAGTTTTGTTATCAAATAAATAAAACAAGACTGTACTATAGATTTACTAAAATTGTTAAGATTTGGGACTAGCAGGCCAGCATGTAGTGTGGAGGTTAAGGCAGCTGGACCCCACGTGACTGACTTTGCTGTTAGTCTCAGACCTGGGGCCTTGAAAACCATGCTGGGCCCGAAATCGGGAGAGGAGGTTATATAAGGGATTGTGGCGTTACCATCCTCCCTGGGGGATGATTTCTCCCTTTTTGTCTTTTCAGCAAATACATGAGCCGTATAGCAAAAAAAAAAAAAAAAAAAATTGGGGACTAGTAAAAGTGTTTACGCAGGTGAAATTTGACATATGCATATAATAGAGTACTGAAGTGAGGGTAAAATATATTCATAAATAAGACGACTTTTCTAGATGACTTTTTTAAAATAAAAGTATTTACGACTGATTATTAGTTTCTATTAAATGCAATCAGATTTTATTCCACATTATATTAGGGTAAAGGAAATTAATTATTCAATATTTTCTGGCTTTCTTGGTAATATTTTATAATTCTTATAATCTTTTTTATTGTAAAAATAGACAAAAACAGACAATGATTAATTATCATTTTTGAAGTGTCACAACATTTATTGTTTAAAAAATATATTCATTGGGAAAATTTACAGATTTTACTATTTTTGTAAGTCAATTAACTTGCATCTTTGAAATTTATTTGCTAAGTATGGGGTCATAAAATAAATGCTTGAGTTTCTAAATGTTAGAGTAAAAACAACTGTATTATAAAGGTTAATAACATTATATGGAATCTTAAAGTACTACGAATACTTCATAAAATCTTGCTTCTTTAAATGATTACTTTAAAGTATTTTGATATATTCACATCAGCAACTAAAATTAAATTTGGGTGTATTTTCCATGCTTGCTGGGTAGACGACTTTTCTATTGTTAACAGAAAAATAAGTTTTGAAGTTCACAACTTTTTAAAAAATTCAAGTGAATATACAATAAGTGTTTATTCTCTTTTGATAACATTATCAATCTGTGTTTAGTGATTTGCAGTGATACAATATAAAAAATAAAATAAAATAATGATACTAAAAATAGTCATTAAAATATGTAGATTTACTGATGAAATGCTCCTACTTAATGTATGAATGCTTTAAAGAAAATTTAAAAAATATTCAAGTTTGAGAGAAAAATCTACCCACTATTTGTCCATTACTGCTCTGGAGAATAGGTGGAATAACTCTTTAGTGTTTACTGCAGGGAGAAAAGGAGTTGATAGAAACCAAAAAGTGAGAGCAGCCTAGGGGTGTGGAGGTGAAGGTGGCTGGATCCCATTGTCCATGGCTGCATGCATAGTTTGAGGCTTGGAAAATACACCAGGTACATGTGTGTGTGTGTTTGTGTAGGTGTGTGCACATGCGTACCCAAAAGCTCCACAGAAAAGGGATTGCAGTGTGGTCATGCCCCCTGGGTGTGGGGGAATGATTTCTCTGTTTCTCTCTGGTGAGTGCTCACACCCTATAGCAAAAAAAGAAAAAAATAAGGAAAAAGAATCAAATAATATACCTTTATTGCCTTTGTAATATAAACACAGCTTGAAATTTTCCATTCCTGTGATACAATGTCTGAGGCCACTTTGAGATAAAATTAAATGAAATTCTGACCCTCGCTCTGCAGCATCCTTGCTACAGCAGAGAACATTTCTCTTTCTGTATTTATGTCCTGGGAGCAGGGCAAAATGACAGGAGAGAGTATTGACCTTTTGGCCTACCGCACCAAGGAAGGCTTACCACTATGATTCCACTGATTATGAATAGGAGAAATAAGTTTCTGTTATTTAGATACAAGAAGACAGTTTGTAAATTGGACTACTTGATTCTGTGGGACTAGAGATGAATATGAATCATGCTATTTCAGCAACTTACTATTATGGTATGAATCTGTTATCATTAGGTCTTTTCTATATTAATGAAATATGTAATTCTTTTGCAAAGGTTATTTGTTCTATTGGTTTAGTTCAGCCAGTAAAATGTATGTTGGAACTGGATTTCACAAATATTAAGCAGGACTTATTTTTTGCTATATTTTTGAATTATAAATTTACATGCAAAGTATTTCTCATTCTCATGTTTGCATATTACTTTAAATAAATCTGAGGCCAAAAAGATTGTTTCCAAGTATGGCTTTATATGTTCTATTGTATTAAAGGCAATTTTGTAATTAATCCCAATTCCTCTTGTAAGCCAACCCCTAAAACTATGTTCTTTAAACGTGTGTGGACAGGTAAACTAGTCCCAATTCAGCTGTACTTTAATTCATACTGAAAACCAGCCCAGAGAATAAATAAATTATTGTTTAAAGAGAGAAAGTGTCAAGCTAAAGACACTTCTGGTACTCTAAAAATGTGCCCAGGGTTAAAATATATCACCCTGAGACATTAGTCAGGAAACCAGCACACTTAATGGGAACCCTCAGTTTGACTAATTGTTGGCATTACAAAGGGAATTTCAAGGTCTATTAAGAAGGAAAATGAAAACCCAAGCACATATGTGGTTTAGAGTGCATAGTGGAGACTGCAAAGGACACGGACAAATGATAATGAACAAAAATAATAGAAAAAGTTATAAAGGGGCCTTATGAAAGTCAATTGCTATAAGAAGACAAGAAATAGCCAGAAATGAATCAGATGGCAACTCGTTCTAAGACTGAAGAATAATTATTCCTCCAAATGACATGTGTCTCTTAGATCCATGTCTTTAAACTGAAGATGATGACTTCGGAACAAATATAGAATTTCAAAGATTAGTTATATATCAATAATAAAAAATTGACTATCTTAGTCTTAATAGATAGCAATTTTTACATTTTATTTCACCAGAGGCATTTCTGTAGTCAATAATTAGATGTATTTAATTTTTCAAAAACTGTATATAACTTCCAGGGTATAAAGGATGGAAACAAAAATTTTAGGTGGGAGTGATTTTAGACCAATGATAAAAATGTCGAGGGTCATGAAGGCACATAAATTCGGGATGTCAAAATAGTCATTTTAGTAGTCAATTTTCACCTTTGTCAATTCAGAATATGTCCTATTACTAAACTGAAAAACATAATAGTTTTATATTTAGGATTTCAAACAAAATGAAACAGACATTATTTGTAAATAAAATATATGGCTAGTCAGTAGAATAATTGAGTGCAGAGAACTGTATTGGTATTCACAGATATTCATAGATATTTAGCCCAATTATAAGCAGGTAAATGCTACCTTTGAATAAATAAATACATTTGTTCTGTTGTTCTATATAGAGTTTTATATGCTGAAGTTACATACATGGATAAGCCACTGAACACTTGCATTTTTGTTTAATGTAAGTGATTCTAACTAACCGATACATTGACAGTTTGCCAGACCAAGCCAAGAGAAGATGTGTTAAAGCTCTGTATACTGTAGCTGCATTTTATTAAATTGACCTTATGACCTACAATGATTCCTGTTTCTCCCAGGTGCTAACAGACACCTGTTAACAAGTCCTTGTTGAGCAAAAAGCAAGGTGATAGGTGTTGGGTATAATATGATAAGTAAGACAACTCAGACTTTCAAGGCACTCACATTCTAATATGTTTCCTGTCTAAATGTCATTGTTGCATATAACCTGGGTAAAAATCATTAGGGGTGTTTGGTTTAAAGTGCAGATTCCTGGGCACTGTCTTAAACTCTCTAATTTAAAATGACTAAATCTCAAGTTTGTTCTTAAGAATTACAGGAAGTGAAACAAAGAAAATAAACTTCTGCACAATTCTAAGGCATTCTTTTTATTTATATTTATTTATATCTTTTCTTAGAGAGAGAAAGAGAGACAGACAAGATAGGGTCTTCTCACTGAGACCCACCTCGTCTCAACTGGCCTGGATCATGGGCATATATCCTAGTGCAAATCCATTTGCTCAGGAAGGTCCTGGGATGCAAATCCAGGACCTTTCCAATGTGTATCCAATTGCATTTACACTAAGCCACTGCCTGGCCTATCTTTATCATTCTAAGTTTTACTTAGAATATTGCTAAGTAATAGACTTCTAGCAGAAATGTATTTTTAAAATAACAGTGCAATAATATGCACAGGAAATTAGACATTGAAGGAGAAACTTAAAACCCAAACTAGAAAGGTAGGAAGGTTTCCTGCAAAATGGAAAATTTAAGACTATTATGGTCTTAAAATAGTTTGGACAACAGTTTGTCCCCTAAGGTCTCGGGTCTTTGGAATTTAGATATCCTCCCCAAATCTGTGTGTTAGTACATGATTTATTTCTAAGTGCATACTTAACTACCTCATAGTGTTCTGAAATGGAATCTTTGAGTGTGATAATGTCATTGGGGCAGGGTTCTCATGCTAATGTGTATATAGAGGATATGAGGCCAACAGATAAATCAGAGCACATTCTGTTGTGCTAAAAGTTCTATTATCTGCCATTTTGTGATATCCTTGGACTTCCTGGCCTTCAGAACTGTGAGTCAAGATAAACTCCTATTCTTTTAAATGATCTCAATCTTAGGTATTCCTACTAGCAACAAAAAAAACAGAGTAAGACATCAACCTTCGCAGGAGGCCACCTAATGGCACACTTGCTGTTGGAAAAAGGAGCATTAATAAGTTTTCTCAGCAGCAGCTAATACACAAACAAAGGCTGACAGTTCACAAGGGGGCATGTACATATAGGGAAATGAGAGGAATTTGTTTAGGTGCAGAATAAAGGATACAGAAAAGAAGACTATTGAGAAAATGATTAAGCATCAAATAATCAAGTCTAGAATATTATGTTAAGGATATTGGATTATTTCTAGTGCTTCAGTGGTTTTGATATCCAAATGCAAATAACATTAATTATTAAAGAAACAAGTCCAGAGTTGGAGACAATGCAGTATTTTTAACATGAATGCTGCTCTGCTCCAGCCAGTTGTTGCCATGGGGAATGTGGCATAGAATTGCCAGATTGTCCAGTCTTTCAAAAATAGCCAAAAATCTGGTGTATTCATTAGAATTAAGTTCAGCTGCAAATAACAGGATATCCTAAAATAATAGTGTTTAAACAAGAATGAAAGTGTTTATTGCTCACAAATTAGTCTGGAAGACTGCAATGCTATGCTGGAATATCAATTTTGCTCTGCCAAAACTTTAGGGAACCAGGTCCTGTTTAGCTCGCTCCTCCACCGTCACTGGACTGTAACTCTTCTCCTGGCACAATGTGTTCAAACAGCAGAGGAACTGTTCAATAAAATGGAGAGAAGAGTGTTGTCTTTTAGATAAGGTTATTAGACATCATCCTAGGATTTTACTTTCTACTTACATGCTTAGACTAAAGAAAGAATCGAATGGATTTTTTTTTTTTAATTCTTGGCAGTCATTCTTCATCAAACTTTTGTTATTATAAGAAACTGCAGAATGAATATTGGGAGATGAAAAACATTCCATATGATATTTATATATGTAGCATTAAGTACCTGTCTAGCTATCTACAGCATCTATCTTTCTACACCGTCTACCTGCCCATACTCTCTGACTTTCTATCTGTGAATCACTGGGTATGATTAATGCTACTGTAACTGAAAAAATAAAAATGTCTGTGTCATATATTGTATCTAAGCTACAAGTTTGTTTATGGCAGTCTCTGGTTTGGGGAATCATTGGCTATTACTTAAGGGTAGAGTTGTTCAGTATCTACATAAAGGATGTGCTCATAAACTAAATGCTCAAACTGTCTAGACTTGGGGACTAGATTATAGGATAAAAGGAGAAAAAAATTAAAGGCTTACTTCTAGGTTTTCTGTGTGATTTATTTGACAGACTATGATGCTGCTGATTAGGAAACAATGGCAAATGATCATTTATTTGTGAAATAGGATAAGTTTATGTTAGTTCATGCTAAATGGTAACTCTCACTTGCAATGCTGCAGATGTTCTGATATCAGCACCAAGGCAGAGGAGAGGTTTGGATTACAATTGCAGATTTAAGAAGTATGGTTTATTATAAATAAAGTTACTATTATAGAAGAAATCATCCAAACTAACCAGAAGTAGATGTACTTTGAAAAGAGCATGACTTGAATGTTTATTCAAGAAGAGATCAAGGAGTTGTGAGACCAAACACGTCATTTATATAAATGGATGAGAATTGAAGGAGTTTGACCATTAATACAGCAGAGGTGCCATAAATAAATGTCTACTGCATTGTTAATTAGCAGGATGCTGAGTCAGGGAAAGGAATTTTCTTATGAAGGAAGCCAGATGCCAGTATGTTGATGAGGAGGTGTGGAATTGGTATTAAGTGATTATCATTAAGTATAATTTTTTTGTGTGAAAATTGGATAACAAGGTATTATACATAGCTAGAGAGGCAAAACAAGGTCAAAGAGAAATCATGCATGGTTGAAGATAAATAAGAGCATATTATTGAATTAGAAAAAGAGACACTGTGGAGGAAGACTTTGAAAGAACCTAAATTAGGTGTAATGACTAACTGACCGAGGTCTGAGAAAGAAAAGATTAAAGGCATAGGAGCATGAATTCTCTTTAAAAAAGAAAATAAGAGTGATGTGGACTTGTGTCTGGTGACAGGAATTTAGGGAAGACTATTCCTCACTAATATAATGTTTATAATTAGCTTAGTTTCTGTGAATAAAAGTGGAAAGAGCCGATAGAAAGAATTCACAGAGCGATCTGAGGTTCTGTCTGAATGAGGATACAACAATTTTGTAATGGTGCCAGATTGTTGAGGTGTGTGTATGTATGTGTTTGCATGTAAATATATGTGTTAAGCTGTGCTTAGGTAATTAGATGAAAAGACACACATGATACTAACTCAGAAATGAGTTTGCTGCATCTGTGTGGTGAAAACACGATGATGCAAATGCTTTAGATAATTCCAATAAAAAATTATCTGACAAATAAGTGTGTCCAAACTTAGGAAGAAAGAGAGGTACAATAGTTGTAATAGAAAGGAATAATTTGGATGATTGAAGATAATAATTGTCTCTAAAACATTGAAGAACAGATTTGGCAGAAATAAATTTTTGTAAAAACTGAAAGAATAGAGGTTCTATCAATATTGGGTGGTCGGGAAAGTCATGATGCATTTTTCATAGAAAAATAAGTCATAGTTTTTCCTATGATCTAATAGTTAAAAATGAGGGATGCTATGAATTATATTTCTGAACAGGAGTACCAGGAAATCCTGGTAATAGCATAAAGGTGAAGGTCTTAGGTATTATATACTCCAGGCATTTAAAATGTAGCAAATTAGTTTCAGACTGGATGTATTTTACTACTTTTAAGCAACATGTTATGGGGGCTGACAGGTGGTATGGTCGTTAAAGATGCTGGATTCCCACATGGCCAACCATGGTTTGAGTTCAAGATCTGGTGGCTTCTTATCTCACTTTTTCCCTCTCTGTCTCTCTTGGGTCAAATTGGAAAATAATAATGAATAAAGTTAAAACAAAATAATTATCTTTTAAAAAAGAAACACATTATGATTATTACACAGATCAGGTTTAGATTTTGTAACATAGTAGAGAGTTAGAATGAATCCTATGTTTCCATGAGCTATTTGATTGGTAATTACTGAATGGTCATCTAATATTTCTCAGTTTTAATTACCATAATGGTGAAATGAAAATAAATTTACTCTTAGTGACTAATGAAAAAAAATTCTTATTGGAAAACTACAGTATCTCATAGAAAATATTAAGGTTATAAAGAAAGAAATAGGTCTATCCTCTCTTGTCCAATTATAGATTTACTGAACACATTTTTCCACAACTATTCTCCTTTCATTGATTAGCATGTAGTCAATTACCAATTACTAGACACACAGAGAGTAGCTGTAGATGTTGACATTGGTTTTACTTAAAAGTCATAATAATCTTTCTGAAGTTCCTCATCAGCTAAAATCTGAAAAAAAAAATAACTTGAGAAGAATTACAAATATTTGTTTTCAATAGCAGTTGGAGAAATCTCCTGAATAAAGGGAGAAATATGGTATTGTTCTATTGCATTTAAAGAAGTTACTTTAACACTAAAGATAATAAGTAAATTGACAGCGTTTCTCAAAATAGTTCTCGAGAGACTTAGTATATTGCTTGCACATTTAGAGAACACCTGTATCCATTTCAAGATGAAGATGGCCTGATTTATTCCACTTCTGAACAAGAAATGAATATCATTAAGGCAGAATCCAGGGATCTCCCCAAAGTTTATGAATGGAAATAAAATTATTATCCTAATTGGTCATTTTTAAAACACGTATAGCAGCCAATAGTAGTGATTTACTTTTATAATGAATTGGTTTTGATGAGGATATGAAAAACTAAAACTATACCTTATGTCAGTAATTTTAGATTATGAGATGAGTTTGGCATTAAAAACAAAAAAAAAACAAAACAAACAACCACATGACTTCAAGACAAACCATGGCCTGAAGATATTTAGATGCCAATCATATGTAATAAAAATCATGATTTTTAAATCCAAAAAATATAATTAAAAGCTAAAGTCTATGTGCAATTATATACTTTTACAAATTTTTATTATTTTTCTCTAACACATTTTCAACTCTGAAAAATGTATTAAGGCAGACTTACTTTTATTTTCCACTTTATGAAAAAACAATTTTCCAAGAACCAGCAGTTAACATAATGGCTATGTCGCTGGACTCCCATGTAGTCGACCGGGGTTCGCGTCCCAGACCCAGTGGCTTAGAACTCACGCCAGGCGCGTGTGCACGCGTGCCCAAGATCCCAAGAGGAGAATGGAGGAGAAGGAATTGCGGTGTGACCATCCCCCCTGGGGGGTGATTTCTCGCTTTCTTTCTCTATGTCTCTCTCTGTCTGGCGAGTGCACGTGCCCTATAGCTGAAAACCTCTCAAAAAAAAAAAACAAAAAAAAACAATTCTCCTATTTCTCTTTGAGTTGTTCAGTGTTTTGTGGTATGAGTACTATTTCCTTGTAGACCACAAATCATACCAAGTGGAAATTTGCCTAATACTCAATCTATTACTTTGTAAGATTCCATTATAATTTACACATTTGGGAAATGCCTTAGAGATCCATCTAAACCATTTTCCTCATTTTTGGACTTTTAAACTGAGAAGTTGTTTGTAAATTATGCAAAACACTTTATTACATTCTAGGTTCTTGCTTGAATTTCTCTTTAGAGTCAGAGATTATTTTTCTGAAATTTTAGGCAAAAATGAACAGAGAGTAGAGGAATAAAGAAAGAAGAATGTTCAATGTCTGGCTCCAAATCATTATTTACAGTTAAAGTAATTTGTTAGTTTAACAAAACATAATTTGTGAGCATTCCATCTGTGAATAACGATGTTATGAGGTGACATTTTGCTTCTTAATGGAACAAAGAGATTTCAATCACATTTAATAGGTGTGAAAATTGAACCCGTAGCAGGCACAATTACTCTTCAGTTTGAAAGATGGGAGAAAAATCGTGAATGTCTGGAATTGGAATTTCAGGTCTTGGGAGAAGGTGGTTGCATTGGCATATAGCCATGGCTTATGCTTACTTTGGTTTCCATAGCTTACATATTGTATTCTCACCCTTTGTTTTATATCCTGCTGGACACAACAATCAAAACTGGTGGTTTACTGGTGGTGTTCTCATTGTGTGGCAAGTAGGAGAAGTCCAGAGTAGATAATGCCCCGGTCTTTCTTACTCAAAGGGCAAGAGTATTCATTTGAAATGTCATCATTCTGATTTAAATTCTTTGTGGTAATAATTGAATCAGGTATCCTAAGGTGTCATATTTTAGTATCAGGCAAGACATACTAACAAAAAGAGACAAAGATATATATAAAACTATAAGTGTTTTTCAGTGACTATAGACTTACTAGTGTAAACCTATATTTGAGCTACATTAAGGGCTTTGTAGTTTTGTGAATCGACTTAAATACCCACTATTTATGTATTTGATTATTTCTTGCAGAGAATGTGTCCTGTGTACTAAAAATATGAATCTATAAATTATTTTTTCAAATAGTGTTTTTGTGTAATTTAGGAATTTTTTTTATTCACTAATTTATTTGACAGAAACTGTCCTAGGAACTGGAGATAGTACCATAGACTTAGGTGCAGAGAGCTGATGAACCAGTAATAAACTTGTCCTCTTTTTTGCATTATTTATGACATGAAATTCATCTCATCAAATAAATTATATGATTGATTTCTGCATATATTCTTTCTAAACATATTTTCCAGAGCAGACCTATGAATTTTTCTTATTAGTTTTCTTATCTGTACTTGGTTGGAGTTTTGTTTCTGGAGAAGGTAGTAGGGATGGTGGTGGCGTGTCTTTCTTTTTGAAGTTATATCAGTCGACATGTCTCTGGAGTTTGACAACTCATTAAATATTTATTGAAAGCCAAATACATTATGGGCATAGAAGCTGTATATAAAATTATCTCATTGCAAACATGACATCATAGAATAATCCTGCCTTAAAGTTGCCTAAGTAAATGAGAGGAAGGCCCAGAACAGCAGTCATTCCATTCCTGGCGAAGCAGTCAACAGCAGCAATCGAGTAGCCAGCTCTCCTCAAAAGTTACTCTAGTCCACCAGTCGGTGGTGCGGTGGTTAAAGCACTGGACTCCCACATGGATGCCAGTGGTTGTAGTCCTGGGCCCTGCAGCTCGAAACTCACACCAAGCATGTGTGTATGTTTGTGTCCCAAATCCTAGGACAAGGGCAGAGGAGAAGGGATTGTGGCATGGTCATCCCCCCAAGGGAGTGATTTCTCATTTCCCTTTCTGTCTCTCCCTAATGAGTGCATTTACCCTATGGCAAAAGTAAATAAATAAATAGATACACACATCCATATATACATACATACACACACATACTCTGGTCCAACATACTTGATAGAAAATAACTCTTTCTAAGCTCCTTGATATTTTCCAGAAAATATACATTTAAAAAATGCACTGATTATCAAATTATTTCCAAAAAGTGACAGATTTGTGAACATCTCAAGACAATGCCTGATTTATAAATTTTACTCTATAGATAGCCAGATAGATTTCTTTGTATATTTTCTTTAGAATCCAAAATTTAATCACTTGTTCCAATTTGGTAATTTATATAGTGGGTGATAATATTTTTCTTTATTCTTTAAGAGCTTTGTTCAATGACAAAGTGTCAGCAAGGTATTTTTTCCCATATTTGCCTCTTTCCTGCTTCTCTGTTCTCTTTCATAGAACAATCTAAATGCTGTCATATAGTCAGCAAGGATTGACTTTCCCCTGGTGGTTAATATTGTTTCATAACATTCTAGGTTAATTTCTGGGTATTCAAGGATTACTTCACATTTGTCCTTCTCAAGTTATTTCCTTAAGTTACATATTCCTTCTATAATAGCAAAACTAGAATGAAATGTATTTTCAGCAGTACAACAAATGCTATTACGAATAGTGACATTTTTCTACATTTCCCAGTGACACATCATATTATGGTAAAATGTTTTGTCTAGTAAATGTGAAAATATTAAAACTTATTTTTACTATTACAATACACATGTGTATTTCCACTAAATCTGTCAAGTGGAAAGTTCAGACACTTCAGTTTAATTTATTCACTAATAAGATTAAATTAGCATCCATTTTACATATCCATCAACTAGTTAAATTGAGAGCGAGCTTAAACACTAAAATGACATATGTAGTAAAAGTTTGTCACAATCACTGAATGCTTAGGTGAGTTTACTACAGAGGAGATACAACGGAGTTCATATGTTGTAAAATAACATGACCTACTTTCTTTCACGTTTCCTAAAATATGTTGAGTCTAGGAAAGACAGGAATCCTGACACCTAGACAATTTCTCACTAGTACTCAAAATCACTAGAACTGTCCCCATCTGGAGAAGGCAAAAAGAAAAAAAAAAGGAACAAACTTTTCCTGATTCTGTACTTTATCAAATTATGAAATAGTTTCACTTTATCTCACACATACATATACAAATGTTTTAAAACTTCAGACCCAGTATTAGTGCTTTTCTAAATTGATTAGCACATGAACAATTCAAATGGTTGAACTACAAAGTGAATTTTAAAATTTTTTTTTAAAAAAAGAGGAAAACCAATAATGGTTATTTTCAATATCATTGTACAAATAGCCCTGTAGTGTGTAAGTTTATGGCAGTCAAATTCTACATTATCTATGGCAAATCTCAGCACTAGTGACTTGAAAACTATGCCGTAAGTGTGTACATGTGTGTCCCCAATGGAGGATTCCCATAAATCCTACCTTCTGACTGACTTACATTTTATCACTATTTTTACAAAAGTATCACTGACAGAACGAGGAATAGAAAGGAATATAAGAAAAGAGATTGCAGTGTGACCACATCCTTTTGAGGGGTGGATTCCCTCTGTTAAGCATGTGTGCCCTTTGACAAAAATAAATAAATATCAATATGTCCTATAATATACCTTCCTGAACAGAACATACCAGGGATATTCAAAAATTTTATATAAAATGTATTTTAGCATAAAACTATACATGCATTTCAAAATATTTTTGCCCTGGAGTCAGCAGGTGCTGTAGTGGTTAAGGCACTGAATGCCCACATGGCTGACCATGTTTGAGTTTCAGACCCAATGACTTGAAAAATCAAGCCAGGCACATATGTGTGTGTGCCCAAAATCCCAAGAGGAAAGTAGAGGATAAGGGACTGTGGTGTGGTCATGGTGATTTCTCAGTTTCCCTCTCTCTGTCTCTTTCTGGCAAGCACATATACTCTATGGGAAAAATATTATTATTATTATTATTATTTTTTGCACCAAAATGAATTCCAACTTTCATTCCATTTATCCACAAACTTTCTGAAGTCTCCTTGTATATATCATAACCCATGGTTTTGTTCTCATAGACATCTTCCAATCTTCACAGGCTAACTCTGTTTCTCACACTAAATTGTAAAATAAATAATGTATTCAATAACACTTATATGTGATAGCAATAGTGGCACTTGAAATAAATTTTTAAAATAGATGCTTCAGACATTCAGATTTCTGTAATGGTAATATACTTTCCAACATAATACATCATACATAGAACATTGTGATGCTATTTTCAACCATTTGTTGGAAGTTTTACTTAGTTTTCAAGAAATTATATATTATATATCTACAACTATATTATATATCTATATAGATACAGAGATATCTATATCACTGTATCTATATAGATTTAGATATCTAGAAATATAGCTAATAGATCATTGATATTTTGATTATTGACTGCCACATAATTCTATATATTCATTTTACAATTTGTAAATATTTTAACCCCTCTTTTTGTGACCCAGTTAGAAAATGTTCAAAAGAAGAAAACATGATTTTATATCAGTATTTATTAGTGTTTGTGATGATATATTTAAAAATTTAAAAATGGATTTGCATAAAGTCAAACTATTTTATGTGTGTGTGTGTGTATTTTTTCCAAAGGAACTAATTTATACAAAGTGAATGTAGATTGTATGCTATGATGAACTTAAATACTTTGTTATTATAGTCCTAAATATTTCATTTTAATGACTAAACATAAGAAATAAAACATGCTGTACAAAGAAATAAAGATATTTTCATATACTTCAAGTACAAGAGCATGAAAGGAGTGAATTTTCATACTTCAGTAAGGCATTAACATTTTTTTTAGGACGACTACTAAGGAGGAAAATACACACCTACTGGGGTTAAATAAAATGTACACCTAAACACTTAATTGTACAGAAACCAGACTCTTGCTCATTTACTAGACTAATAAAGATATTCAAATGAGCACCCAAAAAATAAATCGTATTTTGACTATATATATCAGATAGTAGCCACGGCATGGAGGATTCCCATAAATCCTACCTTCTGACTGACTTATATTTTATCACTATTTTTACGAAAGTATTGCTGTTTATTTTGTATGTTCTGCCTCAAAAGTATTGTAAAATTTCAGAAAATTTGCCATGCATCATTTCTATAGAAAAGTTTATTATCTTGGCATGTCTGAAAAGTGATGTGCTGGCATTTATTGGTGGGATAGTTACGGATGGTCAATCACTAAAGGATGGTGGATTTTTGAAGACTGCATTCAGAAAGTAGAATTTGGTGAAGGTACTGACTGAAGACTATAGGAATACCATTGTTTTAATAAAGAGTAACGGAGGGTGGCAGGAAGGCTTTTGTCTGGCCCTAGTGAACATTACTAACGACAGTGTTTTCTTTGTGGCATAACTGGAGTTGACTCAAACTAGGGAAATGGAAATAAAGCACTGGAAGGCATTCCATGTTTTGGTAGGATGTCAAAATGTGTTCACTGGGGACCAGCAGATGGCATGACGGTTATGCCGTTAGACTCCCACTAGGCGACGGCAATTCAAGTCCCAGACCCAGTGGCTTAAAATTCATGCCAGGCACATTTGCAAGTGTATCCAAGATCCCATGAGGAGAAGGAGGAAAAGGGATTTCTATGTGGTCATCTCCTCTGGGGAGTGATTTCTTGCTTTCTGCCTCTCTGTCACTCTTCTCTCTGTGGCAAGCACATGTATTTTATAGCAAAACAAAAACAAAAACAAAAACAAACAAAAATAGAACTTTCTTAAATAAATGCATTCATTGTATTGTTTTTATAAGCAGAGTACATAATGAAGTAAAAATTTGTGAAAAAATTCTTTATTTTTGAGAGGATTTTTCTATAGGGCATTGTGCTCTCACCAGAAAGACAGAGAGAGACAGAGAGACAGAAAGTGAGAAATCACCCCCCAGGAGGGATGGCCATGCCACAATCTCTTCTCCTCCATTCTCTCGGGATCTTGGGCATACACGCACACGCACCCAGTGTGAGTTTAAGCCACCAGGTCTGGGACTTGAACGTCAGTGGGCTACATGGGAGTTCAACGACATAGCCATTATGCTGACTGCTAGTCCCAGAAAAAATTATTCTTAACTAATAGAATAAATGAAATAAGGAGCAAGTAAGGAATTTTATAGACTTTAAGCCAAAAATGATTTAGTTTGGACTCTAGCTCTACTGGGAATTTAGCAACAAAACAAAACAAAACAAAACAAAACAAGAATTTTTCTGTTTAGGAAGAAATATTAAATTAATAAGACTCTCTAAACAGGACTCCTATATTTTACCAATGTGAATCAGTATGTGTTTTTTCACTTTCTATTTATAATACCAATAAACAAAGCATGCCTGTGTTTTATTATTTTGAATCAAAGGGTTCCCAATTTTAATCTTTCTTTGGAACTGCTAACTAAATGAAAAGCTTTCTTTTGAGATCATCAACAAACATAAGCATTTCTCAGTTTGTCTTACCTGGGTAGATTACTGAATATGAGGTGTTCAGTGCTGAACCTAGGATGAATTTGTCTCTGAATACAAAACACATGCTTTAAAAACTAGTAAGAGGAGGCCAGCAGGTATCATAGTGATTAAGGCACCAGACCCCCACATGGTTGACCGTAGTTCAAGTCCTAGACCCAGTAGCTTGAAACTTCCACTGAACGTAAGTGTGTGCCCAAAATCCCAAGAAGAGAATGGAAACAGAGAGATTGTGACATGGTCACCCCTCCTGGGGGCTGACCTCTAGCTTTCTTTCTCTATCTCCCTCTGTTTCTCCTGTGAACACAATCCTCCTATAGCAAAAATCTTTCAATAAAAAAGAAAAGCTATTATGAGAATTGACTGTAGAAACTGAGTGGTCTCTGTATCTACTTGGCACTGGAGACTATCAAATCCCTAATGAGATGCACTATGTTCTTTCTTTACTAACATGTTAAAGGTTTCTTTTTTTCTCCAACACCTGAAATGACCTCTCTATCCAGACCCATCTGACTCTCTCTCTCTCTTTCCTTAGGTTCATATGTAGCTAAGAATCTTTAAGCTAACCATTTTAATGATTTTTTCTGTTCTCTAAGATATAGTAATACTTAAACTATATTTCCTAAATTAAAAAAATATCAAAACACATAGGTCAGTTCTTATTAGTATGGCAAACATAGAAAACTACTTCACATCAGAAATGTGCCAAATAAATTTAGACATATGGGGCCAGCAGGTGGCTTGGAAGTTCAGGTGCTGGATCCCACATGGCTGACTGCAAGATTCAAGTCTCAGATCTTGTGGCTTGAGAATCACACCGGGCGTATGTGTATGCGTGCCCAAAATGCTGAGAGGAAACTGAAGGAGTAGGGATTGTGGGATGGTTAACCCCTCTGGGAAATCATTTCTCACTTTCCTTCTCAATATCTCTGGCAAATTCATGTACCGTCTAGAAAACAAAAATCAGGTACATGACTGCAAAACATCAAAGAGCTGAAAGCTTAGGATTCGAAATAATCAAGCAGAAATTCAAGTGTGAATAAGTTGATTTCAGAAAGAATATATTTTGGGCCAATGAATGTTTAGTGTGTAATTTTTTTATCATGCAAAATATATAATATATAGCAAAATTACTTAAATTATTTCCTGAGGTTTTTTTATTCATTCAGTTAATAGAATTGCCTTTTTCTTATCTTATGCAGCCCACAAATTGACTACTTTAATCTATACAGTGAATTGACTTCAGCCTTTTATGGGCATATTATTCTGGTGCTCAATGTCAATCACAGGGTTAAGTAAGGTATAGCAGTAAATACACAGGTTCATGAGTTTACTGAGCTGTACCTTCCTCGGTCATACACTTCTGATATACGGGAGTGATTTGTTAGTAACAAGCTTTTACATTTATAGACTATATTTCCTTAGCCACTTCTTGGAACTGAGTAATTCTAACTTAATTGCCCTCTCTAAATCAGATTTACTATAGTTATTTCCTTTGTAGCATTTCGAGAATAACCATATTATTCTCCAAGGGACTATCTAATGGAGTCTTTTAGCTTGGATCTTTCCTTCAGACTTCACTTAAAGATATCATCTGAGAAAATAACATCATCCCCTCTTCCAATGCCTTCGTGCTCTCACATCTTCCTAGGCTAAGGGTGGGGATATACTGTACAATTCGGAGATGGAAGGAAGTCATACCAAATTGTGTGTAAGGTCTCACTTTTATGTACTCATCCTTTTGTGCTTTCTCAAGTAGTGGCTGAGGTTTGGAAATATGATATAATTTTTAAAATTTCCTTATCTTATTTAATTTTCAGCAGTGATAGAGTAATTGAAAATTAATAAGTTAAACATGTGTAATAAGATTTATTAATTTTCAAAACCCTGAATATAGTAATCCAAGGACCAGTTTTTAGAAAATTACTTATATCCTCTCAAATCTTACTTCTTACTACTGGAACAATTACTAGGTAATAGAATGAAGCTTTATATATTTTGTTTTTCTCTACTGAAAATTTTATTTTAAAAACGTATTCATATCTGAAGTGTCATATATGTTTTTGTAACTTTTTAAGAACTATTTCATTTTTTAATACTTATTTAATTTTATTTATTATTATTCAACATGGCCAGAGAGAGAGAGAAAGAGACAGAGAGTGACAAAGCAAGCCACCAGGTCCAGGACTCAAACCACAGTTGGCCATGTAGGAGTCCTGTGTCTTAACCATCACACCACCTTCTGGTCCCTGATTTTGTAATTTTTTAAAAAAATTGCTAGAAGGTGCTAGAAGAATCCAGAGAGAGATAGAGATAGGGAAAGTGAGAAAGCATTCTCCATTGGAGTGGTGGGGGGAAATGGTTATACTGTAATTTCTTCTCCTCCATTTTTCCTTTTGGAATTTGGGGCACTCAAGTACTTGAAACCAGCAGGTCTGAGACGTGAACCTCACAGTTGACTTAATATTTAACTACTATCACTGGCTGGCCCCGTTTTTATAATTTTAACGGAGTAGATACAACTTGAACAATCAAAATACAGCAAATTCCTATCAGTTTAGATTTATTATCTGCAAAATTTTAGTACTTCTCTTTATAATTCAAGTAATTGATTTTTTTAGAATGTGAAAGACTATAACACTCTTCATGTTTCTTGCTAATTGTTGAATTATCACCACAGATCCTTAAATATGATTATCTAGAAAATTAAGTGCCGCCTTAGAGATCTGGACAATGAATTTCTCTCTCTAGCGCTCTTTTTTTTTTTTTCTTTCTTTCTTTTTTAGATTTTTGCTATAGGGCTTATGCACTCGCTGGAGAGACAGAGAGAGAGAGAGAGAGAGCAATAAATGACCCCTTAGGGAGTATGGCCATGCTTCATTTCTTTCTCCTCCATTCTCCATTCTCCCCTTAGTATCTTGGGCATGCATCGACATGAGCCAACATGAGTTTTAAGCTGCCAGGTCCAGGACTCGAAGGCAGGCAACAATGTGGGAATCCAGTGATATAACCATTAAGTCATTTGCTGGTTCCCAATGAACTAATTTTACACTAATATATTTATTTATTTATTTATTGGAAAGGTTTTTGCTACACAGTGCATGCACTTGCCAGAAAGACAGAGAGAGATGGACAGATAAGAAAGCAAGAAATCACCTCCCATGGGGAATGGTCACGCCACTTCTCCTCCATTCTCCTTTTGGGATCTTGGACACACACACACACACACACACACACACACACACATACATACACATGCTCAGCATGAGTTTAAGCTACTGAGTTCAAAACTCCAGCCATGGTCAACTACATGGGAGTCCAGTGACATAGCCATTACACCACCTGCTGCTGCTGACTAATGAACATTTTTAAAACTGTCTAAAAAGTCTTGCTAATTCTCTACTTGAAAATTATTGATTTCGTTCAAGAGAAAATTATTATCACCCTCCAAAATGATCTCTCACTGTTTTTTATGAGTATCTTGATCTGGTCTTGATATTTAAGAATTTATATATGTCATATATGAATTATCTGAGAATGAAGAGTTTTTGTTGTTGTCATTTTTGCTTTAATTTTGTTTTGTTTTATTCTATTTAGGGCCAGCTCCATAGTCCATTGATTAAGAAAGCTGGATCCCATGGCACAACATGGTTCAATCCCAGTTCTGGCAAACTTGAAAAATGCTCAGGGTTCATGCATATGCATGCTCAAAATTTTGATATGTGCATGGAGAAATGGAAAGGAAGGGATGTGGTGTGACCACACCTCACTGGGGGTGCTTTCTCTTCTCTCTCTCTCTGTCTCTCTCTAGTGAGTACACATGCCCTTTGACAATTAAAGAAAAGAGAGAATTGTTTAGGAAATTTCCTCATATTTTCTTTCTCTCTTCATCTCATAGCCCTAATATTATACTACTTCATTTCTCTGTTCCCCTTGATAACAAAATTCCTTATGAGTTTTATTGCCTATGAGTTTTGGTCTTCTTTTTATTTTCCAGTGAAACTCCTCCATCAGACTTTGTCTTTATCTCTTCTCTGAACCTGCTCTTTGGAAGGATGTCTTACTATCATTTTCCAAATTTTATTTGTCCTTATCTTACTTAGCAGTTGAAACAGATAATCATATTTATCATCTTTTTAAAGGATTATTTGTTTCTTTTATCCATAAGCAAGAAAGACAGAGATGGAGAAACAGCACTCAACCTGGTCTTGATGCTGGGACCCTCCCCCAGCCTCAGCCGGGTGTGGATCATGGGCACATGCCTGTTCAATGTACTCAGGGAAGTCTCCAGATGTGAACCCAGAATGTTTTCATATGGGTCAGATTTTCATGGTGCCTTTGTGCCACTGTTTGGACTCCTATGTTTGTCTTCAAATCCTTTTTTCTCTTGTCTTCCAAAATCCCAGGACCTTCTATTTTACTGCTTTCCTCAGTAGCTACAATTTTTCTCCGTAGTCTCTTCATTTTTCCTCATCTTCCTAATTGCTTCAACTTTGAATGTTTCTGGAGCTTACCTTTTAAGCCTCTTCTCTTTTCTGACGATACTCAGTGCCTTGTTAAACTCATGTGATTATAAATATTGTCTGTACAGTGATGACTGTGCAGACTTGTACCTCGATCTTGGACTACTCCCTGCTCATACATTTATCTGCAGCATTCATATTTACGTTTGAAGATCTACTAGGCATCTCAATGTACCATGAACAAATGACTTATTAATATACTTTCTTTCACAGTCTTCAATATCATAGAAATAGACAACTAACTTGGATTACTAAAGATAAAGTTTTTAATATCATTTCTGTTTTCTCTCTGTCTCTCACAATCTATGTCTAGTACTTTAGCAAATATTGTTGCTGTATGTAACAATAAGATCTGTGAGATCAGCCAGTAGCATGGTGGTTAGAATGCTGAACTTCCACATGGCCAACCCTGGCTCAAATACTGGACCTACTGTTTTGAAATTCATGCTGGGCACATGAGCATGCATGCTCAAAATCCCAGAAGGAGAATGGAATAGAAGGGAGTGTGGTGTGGCTATCCTATCTAGGGAGACATTTCTCACTTTCTCACTCACTGTTTCTTTCTGGCAAGCACACGGGCCCTATGTTAAAACCTAAATAAATGAATAAAAATAAAACATTAAAACATAAAAATAAAAATAAAAGAAATAAATTCATAGAAGCAGAGGGTATAATGAGGCTTACCAAGGACTAGGAGCTGGGGAATGGGAAGAAGATAGTAAAAGAGTATAAAGCCTTAGTTAAATTGGAGGACTAGACTAGATTTTTTTTTTTTTTTTGAGATCCATTGCACAGCATAATAATGTAGTTAACAACTGAGTATTAAGAATTTCAGTTCAGTTATGAGAGGAAATCCCTAATATTCTTATTACAAACTTAAATATTTAAGGTGATAGATAACTAGATTGATATGTGTTAAAAATCATCACACCATAAATATGTACAACCATAATGTGTCAATATATAATATTTTTTGATTGAAAAAGCCTTAGTTAAATTGGAGGACTAGACTAGATTTTTTTTTTTTTTTGAGATCCATTGCACAGCATAATAATGTAGTTAACAACTGAGTATTAAGAATTTCAGTATCTCTATGAGAGGAAATCCCTAATATTCTTATTACAAACTTAAATATTTAAGGTGATAGATAACTAGATTGATATGTGTTAAAAATCATCACACCATAAATATGTACAACCATAATGTGTCAATATATAATATTTTTTGATTGAAAAATTGAGAATCCAAGGTACTGCTTTTATCATTGGAAACTTCTGTAATAGCTCGTGTCTCATTTGAATTACTTTAATAATATTCTGGCTTGTCTTGCCCTTCCTGCCTCTTTCTCCACTACTCAGATCCACCTAGCCCATATATCCCTAGCAGACTGAAGAATCTTTCAGGATGTAATTTAGATTATACCACATTTCTGCTTCAAAGTTTTAGTCATCTCACTTTGTGAAAAGAAAACATCCCTTTGAAAGGGTTCCAAGGCCTTCCAGGATGAGCCGGAGTCCTCTCAACCTCATTCCCACTTCTGAACCCATTTCTCAGGATTAACAGTGCTGGCCTCCCTGTTGCTTCTCAGAAGTATTAGGTAGGTATCTGGTTTTGCCTTAGGGCTTCAGCACTTTTAATTTCCCCTGCCTGGAATTATCAATTGCTAGATGTATACCTGGTGGGCTCTCTTTCCTCCTCCAGGCCTTTGCAAATACGGACATCTATCCAGGGAGGTCTTCGATGATGTTTACATTTAAAATTATAATCTCTAAATCCCACATCCCCTATCTTACTTCCTTCTATAATTACTGCTATAATATGTCACCATCTGAATACTTTATACATTATTTATTTAAAAAAAATACTTCCATCAGCTTTAGTGTAAACTTTATAAAGGTTTATTTTCTACTTTTAAAATATATTTTCTACTGTCTAGAGTAGTACTGGGTATGTAGTGAGGACTTAATAAGTAACTACTGAATGTACACACATAATTGACCTATAATTTCTTCAAACTTTAAAAGATTTAAGAATAAATTAGCAATGCAAATGAACTGCATCTATTCAACACATTCAAAAACTATTTTTTTTTTTTACATCCTTCTATAAGTTAAACCTTCTGTCAGGCATGCAGGCAAAAGAGAATAAAATTCAGGGTCCTTTTTCTAGGAACTCCTGATTGAGATTCAATCACATAAACAATCCTCCAAAATCACTGTTTGGAAGTTTAAATAATATGAAGCGATAATACATAGAGAAAACATGCTAAGAGGGAATGAATATAGGACTGGATTTGGAATCTATATGTATCTATTCAAGTTTTTAATATCACTCTGTACTAGGTTCTCACCTGCAAAATGAAGGTAAAAGATGCCTTTTGTGTTATTTGTGTGTGTGTGTGTGTGTGTGTGTGAGGAACAGCTCTAGAAATGTATTTAGGTTTTAGCTCTGGTTTTACATTGGTCTAGTACACAATTAAAATTAGTTTACTCCCTCAGTATTATTAGGTTCTGCCCCATGGTGGTATTTGTACCTTTTCAGGGCTGAAGTCTGTAACAGATAACAGTAATAATAATAGTTGCACACAATGTCAAAGTTTGAATAGTATTACGGACAAGTTAAATATGAATAGACAATGAGGGTTATAAATGGAGAATCAAATATTTTTTTATTTGTGTATATAATAGATCAAAAATGAGGAAATGAAAGAAGTTTTAGGCTGGGGACAGCAGAAGGTTATGTCACTGGACTACCACCTGACCAACTTCAGCTTGAGTCAGTTGAAATTCACAGCAAATGTGTGTGTGTGTGCGTGGGCATGCTCAAAATACCAAGAGGAGACGGGATTGCACTGTGACCATGCCTCTTGGGGGAGGAAGGTGATTTTTCACTCTCTGTCTCTATCTCTAGAGAGCTCAGGTACTCTATAGCAAAAATCTGTCAAAAAGAAAGGGGCTATGTTAAGATTTCACAGGGAGATTAACTCTGATTATAAGAGATCAACATAAAAATATGAATGTCTGTGCACAATATCATGGGTGTAGAACTTGCTGGATTTGGAAACTTATTACATACATATGTGTAAAAAGAACCAGAAATTCAGGTATTGTCCAGTCCATTGTGCCTGAGCAGATATGTGAACAAAGACAGGGAATATAAGACACATGAGGTAGCTGTGGGATGGATAGTATTTTTATATGGTAATAAATGTAATAAATTTGTCAAGCACAGTAGATTGTTCTTTCACATAGGCAGAGATGGAAGGTTAGAAGCCACATATAGGTCTTCTGGGATGTGTTGAAAGACCAGGAAAAAAGATTAAAAAAAAGTGAGGGAGTGGGGTCAACAGGTTAAGATGGCTGAATCTCACTTGGCAAACAGTGGTTCAGGTCCTGGACACTGTGGTTTGATAACTAGCTAGGCATGTGTACATGTGTGTCTGAAATCTCAGGAGGAAATTAGAAGAGAAGGAATTGTGGCACACTCACCCCCCCTGAGGGGTGACTTTTCACTTTCCCTCTGTCTTTTTCTGATGAGCAAATGCACCCTATGGTAAGCATGTTAATTTTAAAAAAGGAGAATTGCTAAGAGTAAATAAATTCATAGAGTGATCAAGGGGAATATTGACAAGATATATTGCAGAAACAAATTTACAAGTAGGGGGATGTATCAAAACAGAAGAGTGATTTTTTGTTTGTTTGTTTCCTTAGAAGCAGGAAGGAAAGATGGAAGAGAGGGAGGAAGAAAAAATGGACAAAGAGAAAAAGGAAGGAAGGAAAGGAAAAGGCAAAACTATAAACATTAATTATAAGAAGAGCCTGAGAATTGCAAGGAACCATTGCCTTAAAATCCTTGAATGACTTGAGAAAGAAAAATGGTCTGTAGAGGATAAGTCACCAGAAAAAGATTGGGAGCTTGAAGAAAATGCTTAAATTGAGGATTGCTAGACCCACAGATGGGATAACATTTATGTCGTTGGACTTCCACGTAGCTGACTCTGGTTTGGGTCCCTGAGTAGAGGCTTGAAACTCAGGTCAGGCGCATGTGCATATGTGCCCCAAATCCTGAGATAAGAATGGAGAAGGGACTGTGGTGTGGCTATTCCCTGTGGGTAGTGATTTCTCGCTTTCTGTTTCTCTCTCCAGAAAGCTCATGCTCTCTATAGCGAAAATTCTCTTTAAAAAAAAAAAAAAAGGATTTAGGACTGCTGCTGCTAGGGAGTGATTGACACAGTGTATTGAGAGTTCAGGACAGGCCATGCGAAGCTCCAAGTAAGTTATTTAATACATGTTTTTACTGGTGTCAATCAGCTGAGCTTATGTTTGGAAGCACAAACAAAAGCATGTGGTGAAGAGGCTTTCAAGAACCTAGGGTTGGCAAGAAAGGAACTGACTGTTTGTCAAGGAGGTGAGGTTAGTGAAAAAGAGCAAGTCTAGATATTTAAAGTGGTGAGGAAGAATGTGGGGACTGAAAGAAACCATCACGGAGTTTACTGATATCACCACTTTTCCTTAACATGAAAGTGACTATGGGACTGTGTAATCCTTTCACTTCTCAGACTTCTATAAAAGGCAAACATTTAACTTCAGCTGAAGAGATACACTTTTTTTCTTTCAAAGTGAATCAAGGGAAAGTGGTATCATTAATATTTTCTATGGTTGATTCAGAATCATTTTGGAAGTAGATGCATCATCAAATGTTGGCATAACCAATAAACAACATGGCTTTGTAAAATTCTGCATGAAAAGAAATAAATGAGGATTCAAAATAAGAAGCAGGGTTATGCCATATAAATTTTTTTTAATCAATGATGGGCTTTAGATGTCCCATTAACAATTTTCAAAAACTTAGTTTGTATTTTTATTTATTATTTATTAGAAAGACTAATTTTATTATATAGTTATATTGTTAGCCTTCTTAATACATACTCACTTCACATTTAATGTTGTTTCTATTTTCTACATTAAATGTTTTTATTACGTATAATGGTAAAACTTATAAAAGTTAAAAAGGGACAAAAATTTCCTGAACACTTGCCTAAGGATAATCACTTCCTATATTTTTTAAAAATCATTCTTACATTTTAAAAGCTAGTGGGAATCTTACTATATATATGAAGACTTCAAAAAGTCCATAGAAACATAGAATTAAATTATGAGTATATTTTGATATAAAAGATTTTTAAAATCCTTGCTTAGTTTTTTATAATAGTAATTTCCATAAAATTTGAAAAATCCTCATAGAAGCATTAATATTTTTCATTTCATATTTGAATCTCATTTTATTTATAATTATGCAGTTTTCAGAATTTATTATCATACAGTAAAAAATATAATGAATGCCATTACTTTTGTTTTCCTATTTACACACTGCTAGCTTTGAGACTGCCTTAATTCTCGTAAAAGAAAAAAATTGGACCAAAGAGAGAAATCTTTGCAGCAGGCTACACTGGTTGCTTCAAACCCTAACCAATTTACTTAGGACTCCTGGATAATAAATATCTATTTTGTTGTTCAAAATTCCTTCCAGATTGGGACCAGCAGTTAGCGTGATGGCTATGTCACTGGACTCCCACGTAGTCGGCCGCGGTTCGCGTCCCAGACCCGGTTGCTTAAACTCACGCCGGGCACGTGTGTGTGCGTGCCCAGGATCCCTAGAGGAGAATGGAGGAGAAGGGATTGCGGCGTGGCCATCCCCCCTGGGGGGTGATTTCTCACTTTCTGTCTCTCTGTCTCTGTCTGTCTGGCGAGCGCACGTGCCCTATAGCAAAAACCTCTCCAAAAAAAAAAAAAAAAAATTCCTTCCAGATAGTACCATAATGGTGTAGAATATTCAAAAAATAAATAAAAAATAAAATAAAACACAAATAGATTACTGCATTTGGTCAGTACTATCATTATTAATTTAAACATATCTCTTTTATTACATTCCTGGTTCTATGAGATTCTTTGTAATGAAGTCTATTTTCTGGGTGACTATCTTTTATAATCCAGATACTTAAAAATATTTCGTCAATACTTTGACTTTGATTCTAAGAAGCTGAATTCATTGAGCAAAATATAAAAATGGCTGAATTCATAACTAAATTCATCGGATAATTTTTTTTTTTTTTTTTTTTTTTTTTGTTTTAAGGGGGATCAGGCAGACAGAGAGATAGATAGCGAGAAATCACCCCCCCCAGGAGGAATGGCCATGCCACAATCCCTTCTCCTCCATTCTCCTCTCGGGATCTTGGGCACGCATGCACACGTGCCTGGCGTGAGTTTTAAGCCACCAATTCTGGGACGTGAACTATGGTCGACTATATGGGTGTCCTGTGACATAGCCATGATGCTAACTGCTGGTCCCCTGAATTCATAACTTCTTAGTGGGAGCAAAAAGCCTAGTTAATGTTCTTCAAATACCTCTCCCATTTGTTCTACAAAGGAGTTACACAAACACAATGCATATTCAACCAATGTTAGCATATTTTTTTAAATTTGTCCTAAGTGAAGTTTGTCAAGCAGGACCTGTAGTAAGGGTCTTAAAAAGGTTTTAAAAATAAACTCAAAATGGTAACTTCCTTGCTTGCATGTCACAAGCTTGCATGTGCACCTCCCAAACGATGTCCATACGGCTGTGAATTCTTTAGCAGCCTTTATTTATATCAGTCAGCCAATAAGCACTTCTTTAAGATGCTTTGCTAAAAAAAAAAAAAAAAAAAAAAAAAAAACCTTTAAAAACTCTTTTCTCTTGATAAAGTTAACAAATAATTTAGTGAGAAATGTAAAGTCATACAGACAATTTGGGACCAGAACTCTTTTATGATTTTCATGGACAACACACATTTTTGTCTTTAAGATCCTCTTTTCTATTAAAAATATTACAAACTCGGGACCAGCAGTTAGAGTAATGGCTATGTTGCTGGACTCCCACGTAGTCGACCATGGTTTGCGTCCCAGACCTGATGGCTTAAAACTCATGCCTGGCATGTGTGCATACATGCCCAAGATCCCGCGAGAGGAGAATGGAGGAGAAGGGATTGCAGTGTGGTCATCCCCCCGGGGGGTGATTTCTCGCTTTCTCTCTCTCTGTCTCTCTCTGTCTGGCGAGCGCACGTGCCCTATAGCGAAAATCTCTCCAAAAAAAAAAATATATTACAAACTATATGTTAAGATTTTATTGCTATTAGGACAAATATATAATGATATACATCAAACTTGTTTTCTTCTACTTAAAAGTTCATTCATTTTCTGGCATTAAAACCATTCATGGGCTGTTAAAAAGTGTGAGCCTTTGGCACATTCACTGTGCCCCTGTGTAAGTTTCTTCTGCTTTCAAACACATCGTGAACCAATTGAGCTTCTTGATCCCCTGTTCAAAATTATTAGTTTTTTTGTTTAAGGAGTGGATGAGTTTAGTAGAGAGAAATAGAGAAAGTGAGATGGAAAGGGAGAAATCACCCCTGTAGGAGAGATGGTCACACCGTAATCACTTCTCCGTTCTCCTCCAGGGACTTTGGACATGTATGTACACGTGTCTGGTGTGAATTTCAATCCACCAGGTCCAGGACTCAAACTGAAGTCAGCCATATGGGAGTCCAGAACAATTACTATTACACCACCTGTGGGACCCACTTCTGTGTTTTTTTTTTTTCCCCAAGAAGAGGGTCTACTAATGGTAAAGCTAGTGTTGTGGCTCCATTTCCATTATCTCCAGATCTATCCCATTCGTACTTCATTTTGTTTTGCTTTTAATTTTCTTTGTTTGACTGGAGCAATGTGTATAAAAAGAGGTTGTAGAAGCCACCTGGGTCTGTAAAATGAACATAATGTAAAGATATATGTTTAAACTTAAACTTGTTAATGGTTACTTTTTACTCCCTTCTTTGTAAAGGAGAACATTCACTCATTGTGTTTCAAAGGATTTATGAGCATGAAAATTAATTGTTCAAACCACAACATGTGTCCCATGGATCACCCAAATCCCACTTACACTTGGGCTATTATTTTCTATATAAATTCCTAGCACCAAATCAGAGTTTATGAGGGTGAAGCCTAGAAAATTCATCTTAGCAATATCCCCAGATGTTTCTGTGGACTTTGAGTGTGAAACTGAAATGGCTAAATGATTTATAAAATCCCTTGAACATCTGAAACATTATGATTTTTTAAATTTTGTTTTATTTCAGTCTTTTATACATTCAATCACGTATTTATTTAGCTTACAAAGTGAATATTCCAACCTGTGTACATTTCTCACCAGTCCAGGTGACAATGCTATAAAGTTACCTTCAATAGATAATAATTCATTTCTTTGTCCCATAAATGCCTTGCTTCTCTATTTTTCTCCTTAATGTCCTTCCTTAGACTCTAAAACATTCAGATTTTAAGGTTAATGCCAATTTAGAGAATGAAATATGTACCGGGGTAATAGTGGAGGTAGAGTAGTGCAATTGTTCAATATAAAACAGTTTTACTAACTGAAAACGGGAAGTCATCTCCTTTGGCCTCCCTTTATTTTTGCTATTGAAGTCAGGAGAATTGCTCCTCAGTGTCATATGTAGCCTAATCAGCTACTGCCAAAGAAGTTTCCTCAGTGTGCTTTAAGTGTGCACAGAGATGCTCCTTAGTAAGTGCCTGTGGAGTTGATGGGCCACGTGCTGCCTCCATCTGGGGCTTGTGGGATTCATTCAGAGCTTTGATGATGCATTAAATGGCACCCGACTCTTTGTGCAAGTTCAGGAAACATCTTTGTTGTCTGATTCATTCCCAGGGATTGACTTCAGAGTAGGGGAGATCAGAGATTTTCCTTTTGATATAGGTAGGATACTTTATTTGTCCAAATAGACATATTAAAAAAAATAGTATCTTCCACATAACAGATATTGAGAAACCTGAATGTTGTATTTTTAGACTTCACAAAAATATTTTATTTCTGTCTCTAGAAATGGATTTGATTTTTACTTATCAGCTTAATAAGAATGTAAGAAATTTGGAAAAATGCAAACAAATAAGATGATAACAGAAGTTGCCACAATATTTCCAACTAGATATACCCATTGTTAATGCTTTAGTAGTTTTATTTTTTGAGGGTCATTGTTGGACATGTTATGTGTGTACATTCCCATGCACATATGTGTGTGTGTATTTATTATATTCATAAAACATTCAGTTGATGTGCTACATTAACAATTTTGTCCCTTTTAGAATAATATAAAATTATCTGAAACTGTTATCAGTTGTCTAGTACTCATGAATTCATAGTATAATTACACATTACCATTGCTGGGTTTCAGTCTCTTTTTTATTAATTTATTTATTTACATTTAAATACACCTTTACAATGTGCAATGTTTCTTTGTCCAGCACAAATACTATGCATGTCAGTCAAGCCAAAGATATTACTCAATAACTTATCAGCAAATAGCTTCTGTTTTTTTGTCAATTAAACATACTTTTACTTTTTTCCTTCCCCCTCTCTCCCTTCCGTACTAAACTTTTTACACATGTTTTTTTTTGAGAGGTTTTTGCTATAGGGCGCATGCGCTCGCCAGACAGAGAGAGACATAGAGACAGAAAGCGAGAAATCAACCCCCAGGGGGGATGGCCACGCTGCACTCCCTTCTCCTCCATTCTCCTCTCGGGATCTTGGGCATGCACGCACACATGCCCGGCGTGAGTTCTAAGCCACCAGGTCCGGGATGCGAACCGCAGTCAACTACGTGGGAATCCAGTGACATAGCCATTACACTAACTGCTGGTTTCCTACACATTTTATTGATTCACAAAATATGTTAAACTAGAAATATGGACAAAGCTAAAATCGAGTCACAAGTGTCCTGTAATTTACATCTGAAATATTTTTTTGAAACACTTTTTAACTTAATTTACATTCATTCCCTAAGCATCGTCACAGCATACAAAATGTCATTTCCCATCCAGAATATACTGTATAGTGGCTTAATCATGCATGCTATCATCAAAAATTTTCCATTTCTAGTTATATAATCCCTATTTCTGACCCTCTGCCTTTTCCCACTCTCTTCTCACACTATTTCTGGTGTTTACAGTTGTTTTCCATTCCTTTCCTCCCCATATTGTATCGATCACACAATTTCTTAAATAATCTAAATACTTTCAATAGCAAGTTTAGCTGGTAATTTCAAGAAAAACAGTTTTAACTTAAATCAAAGAAATGCTAAGGAACTTTGCTGAAAACTTAAAGCCAGGAAACAGGTTAGGATTCTGTTCAAATGGTAGGTACATGAACCTATCGACAGCTCAAGACAGGACAAAAATCCTTAAAACTGGAAAACAAAGACTAGAAGAAAATCAGCAATGTTTTAGTCAAAAGCTATAAAATTCTATTTCACCAGTTCAGTCTCATGTACTTTATATTCTGTTGTCGTTCGATTTTCCCGATTAAATTCTGGGAAATGATATTCAACTCCAGACTTGTCCCTATGATTAAGTTAGTCATTTTCTTAGTTTTTGAACTCTTATTTCTGTGTGTCTGTATTTAATTTTCCTGACATAGCACTCCCTTAAGAACTTCTTGGAGACCTGGTCTGGTGCTGGTAAATTCTTTCAGGTTTTGTTTATCTGAGAATGTTCTTGTCTTTTCTTCCTACATGAAGAATAATCTTGCCGGATACAGTATTCTTAGTTGAAATTGCTTTTTCCTTAACACTTTGAATTTCTTCTGTATTTCTTGGGACTAGATCTTTGAGTGCCTCTCTAGGTTTGGAAATTTTTCTTGCAGAATTTCATGGAATAGATTATCAATGCCCTTATGAGTCTCTTCACCTTCTGGGATACCAATTATCTGGATGTTTGAACATTTGATGGTATCTAGTATTTCTTGTATATTATTCTCATCTTTTTGGGCCATTTTCTCAGTCTTCATGGTAGATTTTTCTAGATCATCAATTTTTTCTTCTACATCTGAGATTCTATTTTCTTTATGATCTAGTCTGCTTTTAATACTTTCTAGGGAGATTTTGACTTTCTGTATTATAGCCTTCATCTCTAACCATTCCATTTGATTATTTTGTAAAGTGTGTAATTCCTCGTTTAGATCTTGCAAGAATTTTCTCACCTCCTGTAACTCATCAGCTCCTTTCTCCTTTCTCTTCTGCAGTTCGTTGTCTCTCTTCTCCTCCATCTCTGTTAGCTTCGCCATTATGAATGTTCTAAATTCTTTATCAGATATTTCCATGCCTTCCATTGAACTGTCTGTGGATGAAGAGGAGTTATTCTTTTTCCTTTGAGGAGAAGGTATTTTCTTGCTTTCCCATATTTCTTGTGGCCCTGAGGCGATTTCTAGCCATCTGATGGATGGTGTGTTTCTTCCTAAGTTCAAGCTGAACATTCAGGAACAAGCAGAAAGAGGTGATTTGGAATTTCTTTGCTGTTCTGTGGTGATCCCTTTTTGGAGCAGATTCAGTAGATATTGTGGAATATGTTAAACCTAATAGTATTTGGATGTTTGGCTATAGTTCCCTTAGATCCATCACTCAAGCTGTGGACTAGAGGCTGAATTATCAGTAGGAAATCATTTCTCTTTAACTGTGAAATCACTAGTTCTCAGGAGCCATGAGGAATCTTCTTCTCAGTTTCAGTATCTTTTTAATTCTGCTTCATTGTGGATACTGGTATAACTTTATTTCTCATTTTTTTTAAGAAAATGAAGTTATTGAACTAGCCAAAAAGAATATCATTTTCAACTTTGGATACATTTTGTGTTACTGTTTTTTCAAAAATTAAGAAATATATTTGAAAGATAAAAGGGCTTTATAAATCTCAAACAAGTCAGAGAAAAAGATTTTAATTTTTCACATATTATTAAAGGAGGTACATGATTTGTTGTTGCAGATAAATAAAGAAGCTTGGGAAAGTGTGATTTATATATAGTGCAACCATGAAAGTTTTATCTCATAGATAACATTGAGAAAATGATTTAAGATTTCACCGTCAATCCCAGGCAAAAGATGAATAATAATTATCATAATTGTAATAAAGTGTTTTACATTCCAAGATAGATGATAAAAGGAGGACATCTTAGAAAAGTAAGGAGTCCATAAAAAAAGTGCTTGATGTTTGGAAGTTAGCCATGACTATGTAAGATTCAGTTTTCTGAGAGCCTGGAAAAGGTGCACTTTAATATTACCCGGACAGAGTAATTTTTCAGCTCTGCCTTGTATTAGATGCCTGTCATTCTGCCAGGAGCATGCTTCAATAGTTGTGCCACCTTGATCCTAGAGATTCAGGTCCTCGAACTCAATTAGTTTAGTAAACTAGACAGTCTTAGTACAGGCATGTAGCACTTTTTGGTTAGGACCAACTCAAAATCTGGCAACTGGATCATTCCAAACTAGGCTAGATTGTCCAGCTTGGTGGTTTTTTTTTTTTTTTTTAGAAACACAAACCTTGGACAGCACAAGCACAATGTGTCCTAGATCCCGTTTAGCTTAGTCACCACCAGCAGAGTCTTTGCACAAGAAAACAAGACCATCATTTTGTTTCTAAGAAATGGAATATGAGCTTTTCAGATCTCAGTTCTCTAAAAAGAAAATGGTCTAACATTTCATTACATCAAGTGTGTAAGCAGCCAAGTGAGGATTTTCAAAGTGAACATTTATTTTAAGACTCTATGTAGATATGTGAGCTTATAATTGTGTTCCCAATACAGGTGTAGAAAAACAGAATCAAATTCACGGTGCTCAGAGAAGTGTTAGCGTACAATAAATGTTAGGCTATGAAAAGTAGTCTCATGATAGATAATCAAAATAGATATTCAGTCAGGTTTTTAAACAGTTCATCATCATTTCCTAGAAGCGATATTTGACATTTATTGACAAAGTGGAGTCATCAACAATAGAGCCCAGAATGCAGCTATTTCATCTGCATAGAAATGATACTCCCTGCAATGGCTCTGCCCTGGGCAGGGTCTGGCTCAGGGATGGATAGTGACATAAGGGCATCAAAGCTGCTGAAGCATCCAAAGACTGCAAAGTAAACAAAGTAAGTGCTTTAAGGAGAAACTGCTGCAGAATGTTAAGTGATTCAGCAGAGTTTTATGATGCCTGAAAATTTCTAAAGCAGACTTAGGGATCGGACACAGAATAAGATAAGCTGGTGGTGGTATAATGGGAAAGGCTATGGCAACAGGTTCTGTGAGAATAGTTGCTGTTGGGATGCAGCAAACCTCTGTGCATGTCCTCATGTTGTTTTCCATTTTTACAAATTTCATTAAATAATATCAAATAGACTTTCCTCAGTAGAAGGAGATGCTAATGAGTAATAATTTACTGAGCACTCACCAAATCCCGCATTAAGATCCAGTCCTTGATCAGATGTAGCACACAGGGCAAAATAACAAACCAGAAACAAGTACTTAGAATTACAGAGAACAAATTGAGTATGTTTCAGTGTTACTCCCTGGATAATAAAATCTCCCAGCCTGTAGAATCATCACCTAAAGGAAGTGAGTGAAGTACATTACTACAACCACTTAAAATTTGTTGAACAAAGCATAAAATAACACAGAAGAAACAGGTAGCTATATGAAGAAAATGCTTTTCTTGTTCATATAATTTACCAATCTACTCTCATTGTTCTTGAGGGATTTTTTGCTATAAGGCCTGTGCACTCACTGGAGAGACAGAGAAAGAAAAAGTGTGAGAAATCATCCCCTGGCAGCTGGAGGAAGAGCATGACCTGCTGCCATCTGTTCTCCTCCATTCTCCTCAGATTTGGGGCATACATGCAAACACACTTGGAATGTTTCAAACCACCAGGTCTGGGACTCAAACCACAGTCAGCCACATGGGAGTTCAGCGCCTTAACCAATATGTCACTTGCTGGCCCCCGTACTCTCAATTTAAACTTTCTCCTACCCTACTTGAAATCTAAGTATATGGAAATAATTTTTATTTCCATTTACAACATTACAGTATTTTATGTTATTTTTAAGTTAGGACATAAAACGTAATAGTCTAGAAACCAATATATTTTATCATTTTCATTTTTTTTAATCAGTCATTTTTGGAAGCTAGCATATGTTCATCTCACTAATGCATTGATTTGTGTGGTAGTGTCATTCTTTTGAAATCCGTCATCATCAATATGGCTCATTAGCAAAAAGAGTCTGGCAAGGGAGTTTTTCTTAAGCATTGGAAGTGAAAAATCATCCTCTGTCAGCGCACCTGTCTACAGTTCTGATCCTTGTTTTAATGTGGTTCTACATGGTTGCCGCAAACATGAATCTCATGCTGAATAGCTGAGAAAAAGTTATAATTCTCGTGGATTTGCACATTATGATAATTCGACCTATATAGGTTGAAAAGTTGTATAGGGTTTGAGATGTTTTAAGAATTTGTGAATACATTTTGACAGGGCAATGGTCCACATAAATGTTCAGGAATTTAGAGAAAGAATAACTTGTGATTTTTAAAATAGGATGCACCTAAAATACAATTCATAAGTTGATAGAAATTTAATCAGTGATGCAATTAGGACTAAATTATTTTCAGACCCAATGATGAAAAAAATACTTGGAGAAATGAAAGACTCTTCTACAGTTTATTTACACTGTTGAGGTTTCTAAAGGTGATTATCATAATCTGTATCCAAACCATTGCTTTTAATAATATTTCTATTAATACTTTTAGATTTGTTCATTCCTCTATGTTCAAAGTACAGACATACACACACAATGCCATGGAGTTTTCTCAGTGTGTTGAACTATTATCACCATTCTGCAGACAAGGAAGCCAAGGCTTAGAAATGCTATATTATTCAATTCATAGATGGTAGAGCTAGCATTAGAACCCAAGTCTTGTTTTCTAGTCATTTTTAGTGCAGTAAGTACACACTGTAATCTGATTCTATCAGTCATGGTTAATATAGAAAATTAGACAACTCTCCAGTGCATTTGCAAACTTTTACCTATTATTGAGCTATATACAGTTTGGCCTCATTCCCATGGTTATGTTCCAAACATCCACTTTACTCTCCTCTAGGTCTTAGTTTTTAGTAACAATAAAACAGCTTGAGTTGTTTTCTGCAGAAAATACCTTTTACCTCACTACATTTAAAGCAGATTACTTAAAATTTAACTCTAATTTGGAAATCTTGATATTTCAAATAGTTCTTTCATCTGAATCAGAATTTATTTACTCAAAGGTAAATACAGTATGGACTGAGACATTCCTACACAGAGTTTTCTTTTCTTTTCTCCTTCTTCTTCTCTTCTTTGTCTTCTTCTTCTTCTACTTCTTTTTTTAATGGGTAATGTAATGAGAAACTCATCATTTTCTAAAACCAAAATTAGGACTTATGCCTTGAAAGTCTTGGCATGCAATGAAACACAATCCATGAAATTAGGTAAATTGCAGAAGGTCATGCATAGAGTAAACACTGTCATTCTCTCTGTCATGTAACCTTTGCTAACCTAGGCTATACTGGATTTCCTCATTATAAATACTCAGATTCATGTTTTTACTCATAGGGTACTATCACAGTCTTAATTTTTAAAAATGAGGTAGGGAGAGCCAGTGGGCTGGGATTAAGGGTGCTAGACCCCATGTGGCCAACTGCAGGGTTCAGTACTGGCCCCAGCGTCTTGTGCATGTCCCAAATCCTGACAGGATAGAGGAATAGAGGAGAAAGGATTGCAGTGTGACCATGCCCCACTGATGGTGCTTTCTCCTTCTCCTTCTCTGTTTTTCTGTGGCAGGGTAGGCCCACCTACTACTCTCTGGCAAATAATTAAAAAAAAGGAATGTGTTAATTTTCATAAGAGCAAGAAGTATATATAGAACTATCATGTTTAACATACTATCTAACACAGTAGATATTCCAGATAGCTGTTAATATCTGAATGAGTGATCACATAAATAAAATAATGAATTGAAAAGTTATTTGTCCTATGGGGACCAGCAGTTAGCATAATGGCTATGTCGCTGAACTGTCATGTAGTCAACCGTGGTTTGAGTCCCGGACCTGGTGGCTTAAACTCATGCCAGGCGCATGTGTATGCATGCCCAAGATCCCAAGAGGAGAATGGAGGAGAAGGGATTGCGGCGTGGCCATCCTTCCTGAGGGGTGATTTCTCGCTTTTTATTTCTCTGTCTCTCTCTGTCTTTCCGGCGAGCACATGCACCCTATAGCAAAAACCTCTCAAAAAAAAAAAAAAAAGTTAGTTGTCCTAGATCCTAATTTTAACTCCTTTGTATATTTAAATGAGCAACTTCTAGAACACTGTCCTTCACTATCAGAAAATATGCCCAACTCACAGTGTTCTTAGGAGGATCAAATGAAGTGAGTATGCAGAAATCCTTTATACTTTAGGCAATACCAAAAGTGTACTGTGAGATCTTTGAAATTATTTTACCTCCACAATTTTAAGTCAAATGCCAACAACTAGAAATGCTCATAATATCTCCTTTGAAAGGAAAATATACACGTACATTTTTAAAATAAAATTTAAATAAAAAAGTCTTTATTTTTGTAGGTGGTTTATTTGTGGTTTGTATTTTAAACATTTTATAACTTTCTTTTTCCAGAACTATTTATATTTTTATAGCATACGATTAAGTTTTGAAAATTCAAGCTGATCCACTTATCAAGTTATAAACCCATTTATTTAAACTATCTATGTCTTTTCTCATAGATTGGAACTAGTTTGGAAATAGTGACTATTTGCAAGATTTGGTTAAACTTAGAAATTAAACACAGTGTTCATTGTCACGAGGTAATAAAATCTACTAATATTATGACGTATATAAATTTTGTATTTCTTGTTTTGATTTGATTTGTTTGTGAAACAAATTTGTATAAGGACTTTTATTTTAGCAGAAACAGTGAAACTTAGAGGAAACAAAACAAATAAAAGCAGAAGATTATACAGAAATTAGAAAACACACAATATTCTACATTGTGCTATTAGTTGATCTGCAATAAAATACTAGAAAAATGGATTTTACTTTTCTTCTTCAAATAGTTCAATATGTACCTGTGATATGCAATATATGCAGAATTGTTATTGAATTTTTAAAATTCTGCATTGCAGACGTTTTTAAGAGCCCTTTTCTTCTGTAATACTTAGTATCAAGGTCAGTGTGATCTTACTTTGTCTGAAGTGTTCTCATCACTGTATTAGGAAAAAACTGCACGGCTGCATGGTCTTTCCAGATTTTAAGAACTTATCAGAATTTATATTCTATACCACTACCATTCCATACCAAAAAAAAAAAAGAAGCAGAAAATGTTTGTTAAAGAGAGAAATTTGCATCCATATTTCTCATGCAGAATATTTGAATATTTGCTTTATGGGGCAGCAAAAGGGATGAAAAAGTAAATCCCATTATTATGACAAATTAAAAAGGTTTTATATTTTGTTTTAGTATACTAAGTCATTTTTTCTATCAGTTTTTATATTAAATAACTTATTTTTATGTTAACAAATTAATGATATTTAGGAGATAATTTGTGATAATGAACAAATAATAATTTATTTGATAAAGATGATTTGGCATGTTTATAGCTCTTAAAGAGTTGGTGACAAAATTTAGCAAAATGTATAAGACATATATTGAACTAAATTTGATTCTCTTGGAAAATTACAAGTCCAAAAAGGAAAGGTTTTTATTTAAACATTTTACAGAAGATTTACAGCAGGATTTTATTTAAACATTTTATAATTTCTTTGCACCTCTTAAACCTACTCCCCATAATCTACAAAAAGAAAAAAATAGATATTGAAGTTTATAAAATGGAAATTTTTAATTATCTCTCTACTTAAATATCCATTTGTAACTTGTCTCCTTTCTAAGCCTTGGAGAGTCAAATTGGAGATTATCATTCTCGGCAAATTGTACACATTTTCCAATGAACGTCCCTGAAACAGCAATCTCTAGCCAAATGTTGCTGTACGTGTTCTTTCATCTCATTTTCTTCCGTTTCCTTCTTTGATTATTGCTTTTGAGATGGAACTGATCCCCGTCATGCCAGAGGCACCTTCTTGGGATATTGCAGCTTCTCCAACCAACCCACTTACTCACTAACAACTTTTGAGTTTTTTTGCCTGATTTTTCAGGCGTTATTCTGAAAACGTTGTTCAAACAGTCTGCCTTCCTAAAGTTAACTTTAAATCCATTGAGAAAAACAAAATGATATTATAAATCTGGTTTAGTATAACACTATTTCAGGGAATATTTTAAAGAAAATAAGATTGGATAAGAGACTAGAATGTGATACAGTTAGGGTGAGTGTATTCAAGAGTGGTAGGCAATTTCAGCCAAGAGGTCATGGAAAGCTTCTTGGTGGAAGTGCCATTTGAGGAGCAACTCCAAAGGTAAAGTGAAGAAACAAGCGAGTCAGACAGTGTGTAGAGAAAATTTTAGGCAAGGCTCTAAGAAGCGTATTTAGAAAATTGAGAAGTCTGATGTGACTGGTCAAGAAGGGACAATATGCAAACTGATAAGGTCAGAAAGATACAGAAGTTAGCAGGTTGTGGTGAGCAATTGCATAAGATGAATCAAAAGTACAAGGAGATATTTTTCCATCTGAAAAGAAATTGAAATACACTACATTCTACATGAGTACATCAAAGGATATTATAACAACCATGTGGAGATGAACAACTGATACGCTGTAGATTCATTTTGGTTGAGTAGCTGGGATTAGCAGTTGGCGTAATGGCTATGTCGCTGGATTCCCAAGTAGCTGACCATGGTTCAAGTTCCAAACCCAGTGGCTTCAACTCAGGTCAGTCACGTGTGCGTGTACCCAAGATCTCGAGAGGAGAATGGAGAAGGGATTGCGGCATCTAAGTGTTCTGTGTCTAAGGGTGCACATCAAAGGAAGTAATGTTCTCTAACCTCACCTGAATTGTTTTTAACCTATAAGTGTGTACCATGTCTATTACTAGTCCATTTCATCTCTCTTTTTCTCTAATGACCATTTCATTCAAATTTTCGATAGACTTCTCCTTGAGTGGCAGCTGACTTTATCTCTGTAGATGACCACTTTTAAGCAGTCAAGATGAATATAGATCTTGAGTCAGTTTCTGCAATTCATTCACTTCTCGGGCACTAGAATCACTACAGTATTTTTGTTTTTCCTTTTTTTCTAAGAACAGGAAATTTCACTACTTTTATCTCCATGATCCTCTCCACCTGTGTTCTGGATCCTGTCTCCCAAAGCTTCATAGGAATATTTAATTCTTAGCTTATATTTCGTATATCATCAGCCTCTTTCCCATGCTTCCTCCCTTCTTCTCTCTCTCTCCATTTTCTTGATGTCTTCATATTTTTATTGTTTCCCTGCAGAGTCCAAATGTATTTAAATTTTTCTCAGTGTAAAACACAATAAACAAATGATCAAAACCTTTCTACTCTATTGCACTTCCCTCTAAGCCTATTCTTCCCTTGTTCTTCTTTTTTATAATGTAAACCTTTTTATATAGAAGACTTATACACCTTTATTTTTATAATATAAACCTTTTTATTTAGAAGATTTATTCACCTTTATTTTCACAAACCTGATCACCATTCAAAATATAATATGAAGATCCCGCTTATACCCTGCTTCTTACCTATGTTCAGTAAATTGATTACTTTTCCATATTTTCATGGAAAGATTTACTAGATTCTGCTAAATCAAATGACTTATTTTGATTCACATTCCTTCAACTTCTTAATAATACAGTATATTGTTGGGAACCAGCAGTTAGAGTAATGGCTATGTCGCTGGACTCCCGCGTAGTCGACCGCGGTTCGTGTCCCGGACCCGGTGGCTTAAAAAACTCACGCCGGGCGCGTGTGCGTGCGTGCCCAAGATCCCGAGAGGAGAATGGAGGAGAAGGGATTGCGGCGTGACCATCCCCCCTGGGGGGTGATTTCTCGCTTTCTGTCTCTATGTCTCTCTCTGTCTGTCTGGCGAGCGCACGTGCCCTACAGTGAAAAATCTCTCCAAAAAAATAAATAAATAAATAAAAATAATACAGTATATTGTGACTATCCTACTGAAAAATAGTTGTATGCTTTACTTCTAGGAATTTATTTTGTGTTTTTTCCTGTCTTTTTTTATTATCTTTTGATAGTTCCTCCTTTATTTTTAACAGCTTAAACATTTACGCTTCTTTACGGCCTACTCTTATTCCGTATCTCTTTTACTTTATGTGTGCTTCATGTTAATCTTATACAGAGCATGGCCCAAAGTAGTTTAATTGTTTTAACACCCCTTCACATCTTTCTTAAATTTATATTATAATAATCTTGATGAGATTTATGCAGCCCCAGATAGAAATCATAACATCGTCAATCTTTTTTCTTCAGCGCTTACACCAAATCAGGTTCTAAAGTATTTCAATCAGTATTTCTTAAACTATTTGGGTGAAAGAGTGAAAAAAACATTTTTCTTTTTGTCACCATACGAGGTCATCATTTCTGTTGCTCTCCTAACTGCAGCCTATATTTTTGTTGTTGTTGTTTTAACTTTGGAAAAAAACATATTTTTACTTAAAGGAGAGGGACAGAGAGAAAGAGAGAGAGAAAGTGACAAAACACCCCAAGGAAGGACGGTCATTTCATAGTTCCTTCTCCTTTATTCCTCCTAAGGGATTTTGGGTATGTATGCACATAGGCCTGGTGTATTTTTCAAGGTGCCTGGTCCTGTGCTCTAACTGTGTAGTCAGCCGTATGGGATCGAGGTGCCTAACCACCATTCCACCAATTGTTAAAACAGGCCCATTCTAGCCTGTTTTAACAGTTACATAGCTGATAAAACCACTCCTTGACTCTACTTAATCTTCATCTTTATTCATTCTTAATTTTTTTAATAAAAAATACACATTTTTACTCTCATAATTAAAGCAAAATAACTATAACTGCCTCTGACATCATCTATCAACTTCTTACACTACAATTTCCTTCAGAAATTCACTTTGGACACAGGTAGAACTATAGAGAATCACTAGTCCTAAAATATAGTATGTGATTCTGTTGAGTAAGCTGTTCTCATCACCTGCCACATTCTTCAACCCTGTAACCATCCAGTGAATTCGTGGTTATTCTTAAGGGATGGATCATGTCTCCGCCAAGCTCTTTGTGAATATTCCAGGCCAACTTACATTTCATGTGTAATGAAACGATCAAATAAAGCAAAACAAACTTTACAGTAACTCAGTTTGGATCTCACCACCTGATGGACAAAAACTATATTTAGATTTTCTAAATTTCTCTGTTCCTCATTTTTTTCTCCAAAGCATTGACATGTTAACATCAATATGATTCACCTGTAGTCATAATTTAATAAAAGATTATGAAGTGATCTGTGTAGCTCTTAGTTCATAGAAATACATCAGAAAATACTTTTTGCCCTCATTTATCTTACTTTCTAATGCTTTTATCATATATTTTCTAGGTTTAATTAGAATTGAATTTACTCACCTGCCACCTTAATACTCTCTTCTATTGGTATCTTTTATTTATTTTTATTTTTAAAAAATTATTTAAGTTATTACTATTATTTGACTTGCTGTAGGGAACATGCACTCACCAGAGAGAGAGAGAGAGAAAGTGAAAAAGCAAGTCACTGGGTCCAGGACTCAAACCATGGTTGGCCATGTAGGGGTCCAGCACATTAACCACCATGCTACCCCCCTGGCCCCTGTTAGTATCTTTTAAAATATATGCATAATAATAAGTTGCGAACAAAGTAAATGCCCAATTTTTGTTTGATAAGTACATGAATAAATATTTTTTCTATTTTAAAAGTTTATTTATTTATATTTTCCTTGAGAGAGACAGAATGGAAAGATAAGAGACACCCTCAACAGTGTCTTCACACTGCCATCCACCTCCAAGCCTCAGTCAGCCAGATTCTTGGGTTGGTCTGTACACACGGGACACACACCTGGAGAACTTAGAGTGCAAATCCAGTGCCTTTGTATGTGGCTTCTGCAACATTTAACTTTATGCAACTGTGGCAGGTCACAAGCAAGTATTTTCAAGAAGTAGCAGGAGAAGAGAGCCATTTTCCTCTCAGTGCCCGATTCTTACTTTTCTTCTACTTTCCAATAGTGTACAAACTTATTATTTGGATATTTGCACTAATGTTTTGGGAACCAGTAGTTAGCGTAATGGCTATGTCACTGAACTCCCACACGGTTCGTGTCCCGGACCAGATGGCTTAAAATTCATGATGGGCACATGTGCATACATGCCCAAGATCCTGAGAGGAGAATGGAAGAGAAGGGATTGCTGCGTGACCATCCCCCCTGGGGGGTGATTTCTCGCTTTCTGTCTCTAATGTCTCTCTCTGTCTGGTAAGCGCACGCACCTTATAGCGAAAATCTTTCCAAAAAAAAGGAAAGTTTACCTTTTTAAAAAGAAAGTTGAAATAACTTTTTTTCTAGAGTTTGCCTTCATCATAAAGAAAACAACTAAACAAGCTATTTCAAAGGAAAGATAACTTGAGTGCAGGTCACTGAAGGGAAAATAATGTCATCAATCTCACATTTCCAGGACTCCAAATCCTGAAAAAAAAAAAAAAAAAAAAAAAAACACCCGTTTTTCCAAAGCCTTGTGAACTAGACTCAACAAAATTACTGCATTGCCATTGAAGGTTAATTTAGAATGCAGGAACATTTCTAATAAGAGAAGTGTGTGTGTGTGTGTGTGTGTGTGTGTGTGTGTGTATTTTTAAAATTAGTGTACCTAAAGCATGAGCTCAAGTTTTCAAGTGATTTTCTTCCTTTTTCTTTATTTTATCTTACTCTTGCAGAAAAGTTTTGATTCGCATTTGCAGATATTGAAGCACGTAGAGGTCAGGAGAAATCAGACAGAGAGAATCAATGAGATGTGGCAGATTCATGTTTTGCATTTATATTACTTATAAAGAAATGTTGTAGACTATGATAATATATTTAATAGGGAAAATCTTGAATTAATGTCCTGTTTTCTAAGGGGAAAATTAAAAGGTTATTTTCTCCAAAACACAGAGGGAATGGATAATGGTAAATTACCAATTAAAATTGAATTTTCATAAGCAAGTAGGGGATATAGAAAAAGATGAGACTTAAAATATGACTATGTAATTTTGAGTCTGTTTGAAAGGTCAAGATAAGGCATAATTAATTGAGAAAAAAGTTTATCTATGTGCTTTCAAATAACTTTAAGCCAAAAATGAACTTTTGCATCATAGTTCCAAACCATATTCTAATGCATAAATGATAGCTCATTTGGTAGACTTATCTCGGTATTGCCTATTACAATGACCACTGAGACAAGTAATATAATTATATCCATCTGAGAAGACAACTTAGTATTAAAATGAAGTTTTTGCCTTTTCGTTTACATTCCGATCATAAATGTACTGTTGATCAATTTTTTTTTCCCCAAGGAAAAATACCCATTACTTAAGTAGACAAAAATCTTCAGACATAAGTTATATAGCATCTGACTGAAATATGTATCTAAAATTCTGCCATTAGGAATATATAAAATTAGGAAAATAAGTAATTTGATTATGAATACAAGCAAACCTACATATAAGATTGGGCTTTTAAGTTCTATATAGAACATATTCACCCACCAAATACTGGGTTGCTGGAAATGTCATGACATATTTTTCTTTTTTTCTAGGTTAAAATGCATCATGACATTTTTGACAACCCAATAGATCATGCTGATTACATTATCCATGATATCTTGCTCTTCATAGTGGTGTGTCAAAGCTGTATGGGTGTGTGTATTTGTGTGTGTGTGTGTGTGTGTGTGTGTGTGTGTGTGTATTTAAGACGAGAGGGATAAATAGAACAAAGCTTCCTCTCCTGTTAAAAAGATGAGGCCGTTCCAAGGTAAGGACATTACTTATTTTTCTCCTCTGTAGTAGAGTATGAGGTAGTTTTATGATGGGTATTTCTGAGATCAGAAACAGAGTCAAAGAGAATATTACAAGAGTCAGACAATATTGCTAATGTGTTTCCATTTTGTTTTCATTCCAAGAATGCAGCAAGCATTGGACAGCAAAATATAATTAGATTAATGAGGGAAATATTTTGTCAATTTGAAAAATTTCCAAATACCATTATAAAAGTGAATCCATTTTTATTAGTGCTCCAGTTATGTGAGCATGACAAATTCCAGTTCTGAAGATCAGGCAGGTTGAGGTTCCTAAGTTTTTCTGCCTTTCACACCTAGTTGGCTTACTGCCAGTAGAAACCCCACTGCCGTTACTGACATTTATTTAAAAATGTTCCCTTGTCTGTTTATACTCTTCTGCAGTCCAATGACTCACACTTGAGGAAGAAGAAAAGATCAAATTACCCTGCTCATTTTTGTCTGCCTGAAGTCTTGATCTCCTAGCATAACATTTCAAATTAAGAAGGTAATTTTTATAATAGGAAAGGTGAGAACAAAGAGAATAGCTCCCTAGGCATAACTTTATCATAACATGTTCTGTATGATTTTGAAATTTGCTAATTATTTGTCTCCCTCACTGTGCTGTAAGCTCTTTCGGAGAATGTGTTTTGTTCATTTATTCCCAAACCATTTAATAGTGTCTACAACACAGGAAAGTCCCCAGTAGTGTTTGTTGAAATGAGCTGAACTAAGTAAAACAGATTACAAAGAATAAAGTTGCAATGTGCCTATATATAATGAGAAAAATTCAAAAATGATTGATTTCAGTGTTTGTATTTTTGCTTTTAACTTGTGAAATCTTTGCAGGTTTAAAAAACCCCTGTTAGAAAGTAAAATATATGGTAAACTGAATTGAAATATAAACAAAAATCATCTTTTCAATTAGGATACTGAAATGTATTTTATTCCATTTTATTGTTGTTTACAAATGTATTATTATTATTTTTGAAAAGGTTTTTGCCATAGGGTACATGTGCTTGCCAGAAAGACAGAGAAAGAGAGAGACAGAAAGCAAGAAATCTCTCCCCCCCGGGGGGGGATGACCACACTGTAATCCCTTTCTCCTCCATTCTCCTCTCGAGACTTTGGGCATGCACACACACACACACATACACACACACACACACACACACACACACACACACACGGAGTTTAAGCCACTGGGTCCAGGAATCGAACTACAGTCGACTGCATGAGATCAAATACATGGGAGTCCATAGACATTATGCCAATTGCTGGTTCCCAAATGTATTATTTTTTAATAATCACTTTTTGCTTAGACATATTTTTCCTTTTCTACGAATTTATGAACTTTCAGGTTGACAGGTAACATATGTTTTTATCATGCACAATATAAATTTTTGAAGCACATATGCATTGTGGAATGGTTAAATCTGGCTAATTGAAAAATGCATTATTACCTCATAATTATCATTTTGTGGATAGACCACATATCATTAAATCTGTGTATATTGGGACAAGCAATTTGTGTAATGGTTATGTCACTGGACTCCCATGTAGTTGACTACGGTTTGCGTCCCGGACCCGGTGGCATAAACTCACGCTGGGCGCGTTTGCATGTGTGCCCAAGATCCCTAAAGGAGGATGGAGGATAAGGGATTGCGGCGTGGCAATCCCCCCGGGGGGGGGTGATTTCTTGCTTTCTGTCTCTCTGTCTTTCTGTCGAGCGCACGTGCCTTATAGTGAAAACCTCTTCAAAAAAAAAAAATCTGTGTATATTTATCTGTTTTATTAATTAATTTATTTTTTATATAAATATTCAATGATATTCTTTAGCTTATGAAGTGAACATTTCAATATGTGAACATTTCTCCCCAGTCCAGTTGATCAAAATATCTTCAGCAGATTATCCCACACCTCCCCGTCCCGTAATTGCTCTGCCTCTGCATGAGCAAGAGAGACAGAGGGTCTGGAAGAGAGCGAGACAGCATCTCCCAAATGCCATGATCAATTCCCAGTCTCAGGCAGCCCTGGAATAGGGGCAGTTGCATGTCCATCATACTCCTGAACATGAACCAGAAACCTTCACATATGGGTCAGCCTTATAGAGTATCTTATGTTTCCTTTATGCCACTGCATGGCACATTTTTCAAAAATATAGCATATCCCCATTAATCATAGTCACCTTGATGATCTTTTGAAATTTATTTCTCCTATCTAGATGTAACTATATATCATTTCACTGTCATTTCTCATCCTCCTTTTCCCACAAACCACTTCAGCCTCTGGTAATCACCAGTTTACTCTCTACTACTATGATGTCAACTTGAAACTTACTTTGTATTGTATAATACCTAAAAGATGTGACCTAGATGTGTAAATACACACATCTGTTCATATATATACACACACGAACACATACAGATACATTTCCTATATACATATAGATATACACAAAATGTTTAAGATGCAAACATAAATGTTATTTAAGTTTATTATAAAAAACACTGTAGCAATGCTATATTTTCAACTGGCATGTTAGCTAACCATCTGATATATTTAATTTCAAAACGTATTCTGTGAAGAAAGAAAACAAAGCCTTATTTAAGTTTTAGTGAGAGTAAGTAAGACACTGATTCCATAAAGGCAATCGATCATAAAACTGTCGTATTGGGTGTGTGCCTAAAACTTTTCTTTCAGAGTTCAGAAATGTGAAATAGATTGAAAATCTCTCAGGGAACTTATAGTACTATGATTTTCTTTAATGTAACCAAATATTTTCTAAAGCAAATGGATAAAGGAAATAAAAAATTTCCTAATTATTCTCCATTAATAAAGTCTGTGGGGTATGTGTGTGTGTGTGTGTGTATTCATGTGCACTTGAGAGAGGACTAGATGTTGAGTAGTATTTATGCTTTCTTAACAAATTTTCGGCATTTCATTTAGTGAAAATAAGGTCTTCAAAAATTATTTAAGAATTCAGTTTTATTAAAGAATGTAATTTAAGAATTCTTTTTCCTTGAACATGGAATATTGTCTATTTAGACCATGTAGGCTGATCACTTAACAAAATGTACATCTATTTCTAATTCTTCTAATACAAGAAAAGGTCTATTTTATTTCCTTTACCCTGGATTTCTGTTAGTTATTGTACCTTGTTGTTGAAAAAAAGTATTGCCTCATTTTGTGTGAAATAATTACTAAAAGGACTTTGCAATTATTCTACAGCATTAAATGTTATGTTTTATAATATATAATGGATTTTTTTAGGCTAATTTATTACTTCCCTCTATTGCTGCAACAAATAGTCACAAAACATTTTGTAGCATTCTGGCACCTGCACAAGGCTGTGACTTATGAATATGCTAATGAGACTTCATCCAGAACTGGCACAAATTCAAGACTCGTACACAATTACGGTGTTGGCAGCCCTCAATGGTATGGTGCTAAGCTTGACAACAAATATTCAGGTTAATTAATACAAGGTATAGCTTTTTTCCATTTGGAATGTAGAACATTTTTAACATTGTAACTGTTTGGAATCAAGATGTTTTATTATTTCAATGATTTTCCCACCAATATTGCTGAAACACTTGACATAGATTTTAATAGTCATTTTGTACTACTTAAAGCTGCTGAGTTTTGGAAAGGTTATTTTCCTCTATAAAACTTGTTTAAATAGTGCTTTGAATTTGTGTATATATGTATATGTATATATGTGTGTGTATATATATATACATATATACATTTTTTTTTACTTGTTTCAAAGTAACCTTGGATGCCAGAAACTGTTTTCTCAAATATTTTCAGAAAATATTCCTATTATTTTACCTAGTGTTTTGTAACATAACTTCTTGAGCTGTAAGTAGTTCAGCTTTTTAATCAATGCTTTCCCCCAATAATATAGCAAGGGCTTAGATTTTTAGTTTTTGCAGGACAAAAATTTCTCTTGTAAATCTCTAATTTGTTAAAAGCATGTTCTAAATGTAAAGGGACACAAATATGTAAACATTTACTATAAAGTGTTACCTCTCTTTGATGCCTGAATTAAGATGGTTCAACAGAGACCAGAAGGCAGTGTGGGTGGTAAGATGCTGGACTCCCACAGGGCAAACTACGGTTTGAATCTTAGACCTGGCAGCTTAAAAATCATACGGAGTGCATGTGTGTGCATACCCAAAATCTCAAGAGGAGAATGCAGAAGGAATTGTGGCAGGGCCTTCCCCCTGGGGGAGTGATTTCTCCCTTTTCCTGTCACTGTCTTTCTCTCTCTCTTGTGAGTGTATGTGCCGTATGGCAAAAACCTGAAGAAAAAAAAAAAAAAAAGACAATTCTCTCATGTGGGAAACCATGGTTGCAATCCTGGACCTGGAAGCTTACTTTCTCATTTTTTCCTTCTCTTTCTGTCTCTCTCTAATGAGTGCATGTGCCCTATAGCAAATTTAAATATATATATATATATAATTATAATAAAAAGTGCTTAAACCCAAATCATATTCAACCTAGAGATTTATCTCTTACCAGGTAGCATTCCATAGCATGTTTAGTAGTTCTTTGCTTTGTTACTTAGACATTTTTACATATTTGGTCTAACGTTTATTATATCTGTCCATTTCAATATCCCCCAAAAATCCCTGTCCTGTCAAGACACAAAAGTCAACATACTAGCTTGATAATTGCCTTAGATGAATTTCATGCTAATATGGAGTTATCAAAGGAGTACTGACTCTTCTTTTCTACTAAAATATAACTGAGAATACAACAAGCTACCATGAGAAATAGTTGCTATCCAAGCCTTTCACATTGTTGGCAGAAACGTAAATTAGTACTGCCATTATGGAAAAGAATTACTAAGGCTCCTTAACAAGCTAAAAATATGGAGGCCAGCAGTTGGCATGGTGCTTAAGGTGCTGGACTTCCGCATGGCTGAGTGCTGTTTGAATCCTGGACTCTAAGACTGAAAATCATGCTGGGTACATGTCCATGTATGTTGAAAATTCTGAGAGGAGAGTGGCTATCCCCTCTAGGGATGATTTCTCACTTTCCCTCTCCCTGTCTCTCTCCAGCAAGTGCACACACCCTATGGCAAAAACCTAAAAACCAAAAACAAGCAAAAAAAATCTTAAAAATATGTATGATCTAGCAATTCTACTATTATCATATATCCAAAAGAACAAAAGTGAGTAGGTCATAGAGATATTTGTATTCCATTATTTATTACAGCACGAATTATTGGACGTTGGGAAAGTCATGATGCATGTTTGCATAGCAAAACAGAAAAATATGTTGTGATTTTTTCTGATGAGCTAATTCGATAGCCAAAATATGAAATCAACCCAAATGTCCATCAACAGATGACTGGATAAGAAAAGGTGTGCATGTGCATATATATGGAATGGAATACTATTTATCAAAAAGAATAATAGTCAATGAAAATAATCTTTTCTCTTGATGGAGCATAGACGAATCTAGAAGACAAATATAACATGCTCTCACTTATATTTGAAAACTAAGAAAAAAAGTAGTAGAATAATGATTACAAGGGGCTGCAGGTGGCATGGTGGTTAAGGAGATAGATTCCCGCATGGCTGCCCACAGTTCAAGTCCTGTACCTGGTGACTTGCTTTATCTCTCTCCCTCTCTCACTGACTCTCTCTAGTGAGCACATATAGCAAATTTAAAAATAACAGTAATATTAAATAAAATTTAAAACATTAACAAAGAATAATGATTATGGGACTAGTGGGAGAAAGGGAAGATAACTGTTGGTTAATGGATGGAAAATCACAGGTAGATGAAATGTTCTATAGTATACTTCTCCATATTTTATGTTCTAGAATATAGTAGGATTAGTATATATTTTTTTTCCCATTAAAGCAATTTTATTTTTTTCTTCCACTGACATTTTATTTCAATTTCTTCAATACATTCAATCACATATATCACTTAGCTTGCAAACTCAATATTCTAATATGAATACATTTCTCACCAGTCCAGTTGAGAATACTATTCATATTACCTTCACAGATAATAACACATTTCTTTGTTCCATAAATGCCTTGCCTCTCTATTTTTTCTCCTTAATGTCCTTCCTCAGAGTCCCCTCCTTCACTTACCCTCTTCCCACACTGTGTCTGGTATTTATAACCATTTTCTATGTTTCTATATTCTCTAGTCATTCTAGTGCAGGCACTCAGTATATATTAAGTGGAGATATACAATGTCTCTCCTTCATAGTCTGGTTTGCTTCACTCAGCAGTAGATCTTCCATATTCGTCCAATTTCTGTCACAAATCAGGGTCTTGTTTTTGTATGGCTGAGTAGTATTTCAAAGAGTATATGTGCCAGACTGCTTCAATCCATTCATCTGTTAGAGGGCATTTGGATTATTTCCACATTTTAGCAATTGTGAGCAATGCCACAATAAACATCCATGTGTAGGCACTTTTTCCACTAAGGATTATTCTGTCCTTTGGGTTGATACCAAGGACTGGGATTGCTGGATCATAGGGTACTTCTATCTGTAGATCATTGAGGAATCTCCATATTGTTCTCCACAGTGGCTGGACAAATTTACATTCCCACACAGTGTAAAGAGTTCTCCCTTTCAACACATCCCCATCAACACTTATCTTAGTCATTCTGCCTGGGGTTAGGTGGCACTTCATTGTTGTTTTGATCTGCATTTCCCTTATAATGAAGGATGTTGAGCATTTTTTCATATGCCTTTTGGCTCTTCATATGTCTTCCTTAGAGAGTGGTTTTTTAACTCATTCTTTAATCTTTTAATAGAGTTGATCATCTTTTCTTGGGAAAGCTGCTCATGTTCCCTGTGTACTCTGGTTATAAGTCCCTTTTCTGATGCATAGTTTAGAAAAATATTTTCCCATTCTGAGGGCTGTCAATTCACATTGATTACTCTGTCTTTTGGCGTGCAGAAACTTCTAAATCTGACATAATCCCACTTATCTATTTTGGGGATTATTGACCATGCTATGTGAGGGTTTAAGAAGTCTTTGCCTACTCCCAATGTCTCCCAGAGTTTCTCCAGAGTTTTCCAGCAGTAGTTATATAGTTTGACGTCTTAGGTTTAGATCTTTGATCCACTTTGAGAGGATTTTGTCAATGGTAAAAGATAGGGGTTCTGAGTCATCTTTCTCCAGGTAAATATGCAGTTTTTCTAGCACTATTTGGGAAAGGTTTTTTTTGTTTGTTTGTTTTTTTCCCACTGAATTGACTGGTACCCTTTGTCAAAAATCAATTGGTGCTATGTTTGGGAGTTTATTTCTGGGGTCTCTATTCTGTTCCATTGGAACCTTTCTGTTTCTGTGCCAATACCATGCTATTTTGATTATCACAGCTTTGTAGTATATTTTTGGGTCAGGGGAGTGTGATGCTATCCACTCCACTCTTCTGGTGCAGGATTGCTTTGTCAATATGAGGTCTTTTATGATTCCAGACAAATTGTATGACTGTTTTTTTCTAGATCTGTGAAGAATCTCTCTGACACTTTGATTGAGATTATTTTAAATATGTAGATTGGGACCAGCAGTTAGCATAACGGCTATGTTGCTGGACTCCCATGTAGTCGACCGTGGTTCGGGTCCTGGTGGCTTATACTCACACCAGGTACATTTGCATGTGTGCCCAAGATCCTGAGAGGAGAACAGAAGAGAAAGGATTGCGGCGTGGCCATCCCCCCACTGGGGGGGGGTGATTTCTCGTTTTCTATTTCTCTGTCTTTCTCTTTCTGGCGAGCGCATGTGCCCTATAGCAAAAAACTCTCCAAAAACAATGTTGATTTATTTGGGTAGAATTGCCATTTTGATTATATTAATTCTTCCAATCCAGGAGCATGGGTTATCCTTCCACTTTTTTGTGTTCTTTTCAATTTCTTTTTTTAGCTTCTCATTGTTTTTCTTGAAGAGGTCTTTAACTTCTTTGGTTAGATTTATTCCTTATGTTTTTTGTGGCTATGGTAAATAGAGTTACTTTTTTCATTTTTATCTCAGTCTGCCTGCTGTTCATATATTGAAATGATATAGATTTCTTTATGTTAACTTTTGTATCCTGCAAATATACTGTTTCATTTATTACTTCCAGGAATTTTTTCATGGATACCATTGGGTCTTCTATGTATACAATCACATCATCTGCAAATAGAGACACTTTCACCTCTTAAAGAATTTGAATGACTTTTATTTTAGTCTTTTTTCTGATTGTGTTGACAAGGAATTCCAGTACTATATTAAAAAGGAGTGAAGAAAGTGGGCATCCTTGTCTTGTACCAGTTTTAGTGAAAATTCCCCATTCAGGATTATGTTAGTTACGCATTTTTCATAGATAGCTTCTATTGTGTTGAGAACTGATTTTTCTATGCCGATTTTGCTGAGAGTCTTGATCGTGAAGGGATGTTAGGATAAGTATATTAACATTGACTTAAATATCTATTTTAGAATATTTAAAAGAACAGATTTTTGAATGTTCTTAATACAAAACAATAATAAATCCTTCAGATGATTGATATGTTAATTAATCTGATTTGATTATTACACTTTGTATGCATATGCCAAAATATCATACTGCACCTCATAAATATTAAAATTATTATGTGTCAATAAAAAAAAAAAAAACTCCCTAGATTATGACTTTCTAGGGAGTCTTGGAGGCAGATGGAGTCTGGTCTCAAAATCTGAATCAAAGTGTAGTTTGAAATGGCACTGCTGGTGTTTTGGACTGTCTTCCTCTCTCAACCATATTTGACATAAAGCCTTTTATATAGGATGTCAATAAAATAAATGACTCATATATTTTATATATGTACGTTAATCTTTATATTTTTCTGTAACAAATCTGGGGATAATTAGTCAGAAATTATAGGCCATAGTTTTAGGTGTGAGTAATATCCTGAAGCTATATATAATGAAACATTCATTTTTTTTTTTTTGAGAGATTTTTGCTATAGGGCGCGTGCGCTCGCCAGACAGACAGAGAGAGACATAGAGACAGAAAGCGAGAAATCACCCCCCGGGGGGATGGTCACACCGCAATCCCTTATATAGGATGTCAATAAAATAAATGACTCATATATTTTATATATGTACGTTAATCTTTATATTTTTCTGTAACAAATCTGGGGATAATTAGTCAGAAATTATAGGCCATAGTTTTAGGTGTGAGTAATATCCTGAAGCTATATATAATGAAACATTCATTTTTTTTTTTTTTGAGAGATTTTTGCTATAGGGCGCATGTGCTCGCCAGACAGACAGAGAGACATAGAGACAGAAAGCGAGAAATCACCCCCCAGGGGGGATGGTCACGCCGCAATCCCTTCTCCTCCATTCTCCTCTCGGGATCTTGGGCACGCACGCACACGCGCCCGGCGTGAGTTTTAAGCCACCGGGTCCAGGACGCGAACCGCGGTCGACTACATGGGAGTCCAGCGACATAGCCATTACGCTAACTGCTGGTTCCCGAAACATTCATTTTTGTCATATTATCTTAGTGGTTATTCTTAAGGCACCATGTTTTTTACTGTTAATTTTTTCTCTTCTATTTGTTACAGCCAATAACTATGTACTAAATAATTCCATCCAAGACTATAGTTAGAAATTTAACAAATTTTTCCTGTCTTCTGAAAGTACTCTTAACAGGATATTTGTTACCTCAGAGGACATTCTGAGATTTAGGGTCTGTCTGGAACTATGTTATCTAAGGAATTTGCTATCGGCTCTACATAGTAAATAGGTCCATTTGCATTGGCTCTTTGAGAAAATGTTACTGTTTTTTAAAGCAACTCACAAACATGTTCATCAGTAATAACAACTCCAGGATTCCATGGGGTTATACATTCTATCCTGGGGGAAAGTTACACCTGAGATGACATTGAAAGAAGGTAGTTGCTTGGTAACTGTTATGGGTTGTATTGTGTCCCTGCAGAAAAGAATTATTAACCTCGCCTCTGGTAAATGTGAATTTGACCTTGTTTGGAAATAGAGTATTTACCCGTTTGGTATAAGATGAGAACATAATGAAGTATAGTGGGTCTCTAACCTGATAAGACTGTTGTGCATGTAAGAAGAGGTGAAATACAAGCAAAGGGAGAACACCATGTGGTGACCAATGCAAATAATGGAGTGACACAGTTTCCAGCTGAGAAATAAGGACTGGCGTCTACCAGCAGAAGCTGGAGAGAAGCAAAAAAAGATTCTACACAGAGCAGTTAAGGAGAACATGTCTCTTTAATGTCCCGATAACAGCATAATTACAGACTTAAAGTCTCCAGAGCTGTGGAATAAATTACTATTATTTAAATTCTCCTACTTTGCAATAGCAGCCATAGGAAATTTGTATGTAAACAAAACTGATACAGTCAGTATTGATGGATGTGATCATAACCTTTATTTTTAACTTATTTTACTCAGGTTGTGTATAACACTCATGGGCTGATGCTCAAGCTACACTTGATTTTATTTTGAAGGTCCACCACCCCCATTTTGTGAGTATGGATCAGATTAGAAAATCAAATTGTTGAAAGTATAATGGTGCCTAAATGTGGAAGTACCCAGCTGAGGATCCTTCTTGTCAGACAGCACTTTGAAGAGGAATGCCAAATTTTGCTGATAAGACTTCCCTTCTTTAATTTTTAAACTTATCACATCTTTTCTCTATTGAGTAATGAATGATTTCTCTATTGAATACATTTAATTGGATTTCTCTGCTATCATATAAGCTTTTGATCTGTCCTATTTACTCAAAATCCTACAGTTAAATCTCAAGAGATCAGTTTTATTTCCTTCCTCTCCATTGTAGGCAGCTCATCCTCAATAAGAGTAAAAGGAAAGACTATGCTAAGTGTGAAATTAATACAAGGGTAAAGATGTAAACTTTTGCTGCAACAAACAGATTCTTCACCCTTTGGGTTGGTCATAATTTTGGCTTTTGTAGGACTAGATTGAGGTTGACAGTTGGTGGGCTAAAGGGCTTGGTTTCAGAGTTAAATATAGTATGAGCTTAGAAGGCCACTAGGTACCACTCATAGATATTCATTCTGAACCTAGGATAATTTATCTTGGGGTATTTTTTACTTTTGAATAACTGACAGGTTTCTTACGGTTTTACTAACCTTCAATACTCAAACTCCATTAAATTCAGAATTTAATTACTGAAATTTTACAGAATGTTAGGGGTTGGGCATGACATTTATTCTTTGCACTTTGAAAATTTCAAAATGAGAGAATAAAGTGTGATCAGACTTTGGAAGTGAAGGATGCATAAAGTGAAACTATAACCCAGTGTGAAGGTTGCCAGAAAGTCTCCTGGAGAACATAATGTCTGAATTAAGCCTCAGAGAATAAACAAAAGTAAAGCAGTCAAAAAGGGTAGAGAAGGCATTTTAGGTATATGTACAGGGGAGTACTAAGCGACAAGATCCCAGAGGGTTTGCATGACAATCTGTGGAAGGTGGTTTATCCTGTGACTGTCTGGAAATCATTAACGTATTCAAGTAGAGCACCATCATGTTCTCACTTCCTTTTGCAATAAAACATTTGCCTTGAGATGTGGAAAACAGATTTAAAGACCAAAAGTGTGCAGGCATTAGGAACAGTTAAGAAGCTATTGTGGTGACTCAGGAAAGACACGCTAAGCCTCCAAATTCAGACATTAGTAAATTGGGAAAGAAGGCCAAATTTGAAGGTGAAAGCTTTACCTTTTAAAAAGCAAAGGACATAGTGAATGTAAAATACATGTATATACTTTATATTCATATATGTATAAATATATATATATAATCTTTGATTTCACAAAATGTAAAGGCATATATTTATTAAGTATTACAGAATGGTAAACAACTTAAAAGTTTGTTGATAGGATAAATTACTGTGTGATTTTGAACAAAAATGAATTAAGATACACAGACGATGGATGATAATATTTTAAAACCCTCTAATATGCATATAACATAAAAAATTTCAAGAATTATAAATAAGATTTTAGTTTTATAAGATAGTGATAATTACTATATTCTTATAAACATATGAGGATAAGGATACTGTAATGTTAATCCTTGATAGATAGGATTATAGTTGTGTTTTTCCTTTTAGTTGATCTATGCCTATTCAGTGAGGGTTTTTTCCAATTGTTTGGTTTACGCTTTTTGTTTCAAAATTGTACTTTTTTTTAAAATGTAGTCTTTGTAAAATAAATAAATACTTAAAGAACTATGTTGTGTAGGACTGATAATCATTAGCTTAGAAATGATAAAAAAAAAAAGAGTCAAGATTGATTCTTTATTTCCTTTTTTTAGAGAGATTTTTGCTATAGGGCACATGCCCTCCCCAGAGAGACAGAGAGAGAAAGACAAAAAGTCAGAGATCAGTCTCCAGGGGCTTGGCTATGCCACAATCAATTCTCCCCCCTACTCCTGTTGGAATCTTGGGCATGCACACACATGTGCCTGACATGAGTTTTAAGCCAGGTCCAGGACTTGAATTTCAGTTAAGTATGTGGGAATCCAGCAACATAACCATTATTTTCAGTTAACTATGTGGGAATCCAGCAACATAACCATTATGCCATCTGGTGGGCCCTTTTATTTCCCATTTTTTAATCCAAGTTACTAAGATGATTTTTAATGCCAACATTCCATAAATAAATAATTGCAAAGGAAAAAAAAAGTTTTATTTGATTCCTGAAAGGGGAAATATTATAATTTAATTTTTTCACTTATAGTATTGATGTATCTCTAACATATGCAAGAAAAGATTTCTAATGGTTGAAAGATGTGGCACATATTCACTGTGGAATACTACTCAGCCATAAAGAACAGTGAGAGCCTATCATCTGAGATGATTTATTGCTAAGTGAAGCAAGCCAGACCATGAAAAACAGACATTGTATATTCCCATTTGCTATATACCAAATGTCTGTACTCCTTGGCAGAAACTGAAAGATTTGAAGATATAATAGTAGGGAGGTCAATTGCAGGCACCAGAGACAGTTAGAAGGGAGTGGACAGTAAGGGGTGGGATGGAGAGCCCCAAGGAAAAAATAATGAACAGACACAAAAATGTAAAGTTCTCTTTAAAATATGATGTATATGATAATATCTTTGATTTTATGACCATGCACTACATGCATGCTTTGAAAAACCACATTGTATACTATAAAGATGTGCAACTTTCAAATGTAAATAAGAAATCATAAAATAAATAAATAAATAAACACTATGAACTATGGAAATGACTATGGAAATGGAGATATAGACTAGGGCTCAGTAGCCTGTAACAAGTAGTCAAGGATGATGGTTCAAAATTACTTGTAAAATAAATATTTATGGTAATTCAAGACTAAATGAGTTTTTGCAAGAGAAGATATGCTAAGAGAAGAAAGAAGATCCTGGAATTTTTTTTTTTTAATGTATAAATAATACAATTTCAAGGCAAAGAGGGCATAGAAGCTCCTTTCTTTCCCCACAAAGGAATCTAAAATCTAGCGTGACTATTTCACTCAAAAATCACCTGATTACAGACAAAACCAAGAGTAGTAATCAGAATACTTCTGTAGATTTTTAGTTCATTTTGTTCCCTTTTATTTATGCTCCCAGAAGAAAGTGATTTCTCATTTTATTGCACTTTACTGGTTAAAAACACTTTCATACACACTTTCTATTTTGTACTTCCCATCAACTGATAGGACAGATTGTTACTCCAACTGTACAGATAATATAAAGTTAAAAAAAAAGAAACTTTTATAAAAGTAAGTGTTTGGTAAGGGACAGAGCAGAATTTGAATCAAGGTTTTCCATAGCCAGTTCTGGCATCCATTCAGCCTCAGCAGTCATGTCTGAAAAGTGACTTTCAACACACTCCTGTATCACTGGGGTTACATTTGTCATCCCGGTATCTGAATATATAAAAGATTGAAGTTTTTCTTCTAGCTGTAGGTCCAGTTTTGTTATTCCTGCACCACCATCTAGCTCCTACATCTTATTTGTAATAGATCTAGATGCGATAAATTTTAATTCATGCTTAAAGAAAATTAATTACACACAAAAATGCTAATTGTGCTGTCTGTGATATTAATTTGTTACAATTAGTTGGTTTTAATCATTCATAGTTTAATAATGCTAACTATGACTGCAACTTTCTCATAATTTTTAAGGGATTAGTTTCTTAAAAAGTCAGTTGTCTGGCTCTTCTCTTCATTAAACTTTCCAACTGCTGTGCAGAAGCACAAAAGCATCTTTGTCAGCTGCTTAGAGAAGCTATTTGTCAATTGTTTTGCTTCAAGGACTGCTCCCTTTGTTGATGTTCTTCCACAAATCCAAAAAGTAATTCCACAAAGGAGAAAACTTAAAACTTATTCTTTGGGTATTTTTTAACAGAGAGGGTAAGTTTTTTGGTTATATTATTTAAAAACCTATTTTACTTATATATTGAGAAGTGAAGGTTGGTCTATTATGACTTTTTATAGGTAACAGGACAAAAAAGATGCTTAAAAAAAAGAAATATTATAGGGATGGAAATGAGTAGCCATTTAGGATTAGTGAAATGTTGACTTTAGACATGAGGCAAAATGTAGTATACTCAATGTCCTTAATAAGCAGGCAAGTGTAAATCAAAACCAAAACGAGATATTATCTCATTAGATATTGTCAAAATCCCAAAGATAACATACATTGGTAAGAATATAGAAAAAGGGGAATCCTTTCTTACAAATTGTTGGTGGGAATGAAAACATACAGCCATTATGAAAAATAGTATAAAGTTTCCTCAAAATGTTAAAAATAGGCCTATCACATGGTTCAGCAATTCTTCTGCTGGGTATTTATTCAACAGAAAAAAAATCAGTATGTCAAATAGATATCTACATGTCCATGTTTTTTGCTGCATTATTTATAACATTCAGGATGTGAATTCAATGTGAGTGTCCATCAAAGAGTAAATGGATAAAGTAGATAAACAAAATATGATATACACACACACACTGAAATAGTATTTAGCCATAAAAAAGGGGGAAAAATCCTGAAATGAGGTAGGTTTAATTATTCCACAATTATATACACTTCAAAACATCATGATGTACATAATAAATGCATACAATTTTCTCTGTCAAACTTTTCTTTTAAAGACAGACTTTTTGCTATAGGACACACATGTGGTTGCCTGAGAGACAGACAAAGACAGAGACACAGAAAGTGAGAAATCACCCCCAGGGGATAGCTATGCTGCAATCCCTTCTCCTCCATTCTCCTCTTGGGATTTTATGTGCATGCACGTGCATGAGCCTGACATAAGTTTTAAGCTGCTGCATCCAGAAAACCATGAAACCATGGTCAATTACATGGAAGTCCAGCGATGTAACCATTTTGCCATCTGCTGATCTTCTCTGTCATTTATTTATTTATTTTGAGAGGTTTTTTTTTTTTTTTGCTATAGGACACGTGCACTCACCAGAAAGACAGAGACAGAGAGACAGAAAGTGAGAAATCACCCTCCAGGGGGGGATGACCACACCGCAATCCTGCCTCCTCCATTCTCCTCTTGGGATCTTGGGCACACACACACACATGCCCGGTATGAGTTTTTAAGCTACCGGGTCCGGGACTTGAACTGCAGTCAACTATATGGGAGTCCAGCAACTTAGCCATTAGACTAACTGCTCGTCCCTTCTCTGTCATTTTTTTTTTAAATACATAATATAAGGTTTGCTACTGCAAAGACAAAAAGGCACAGAGATTTCAATTATCTGGCGCTATCATGTGAGAAATAGGTCACCATTTAATAGAATTCTAAAACTTGAAGGAGATTTAGATATTATCTAAAACAGTCTATTTCTCTCATCGATGAGGAAATTGCAGCCCAGGGAAATGAAGTGATCTCCCAGTTTCTGGGACAAGTGCCAACAGAGAACAAGAAGTAAATGTAGGATGTTATTTGGCATGCAGATTGGCACTACAATTGGATATCGCCTCTTTCCCCCATGATGTTCATAGGTTTAGGAATAAGCCATTTCCTTCATTTGATGATATATGTAGAGATTTGTGAAAATATTGATTTTATAAATTTTCAGTCTATTCCTATGTATACAGGATTGAAATAGGTAAATTTAATTTCTGTAAATTATTTCCTTCTGTGTCTAATTTCTTACAGATCCCTGATGAACATGTTACTTACTATAATGTAAATTTTGGACTGTGCTGTTTGGCCTTTAGTTAGTGAATTTTGTACCTTATCCTTCTACACATATGCATGAATTAATACATCATTAATAAAAGAGTTTCAAAATACTTCTTCTAAATAAAGGGTAAGCTATAGTATGTCCCACAGAACTCAGTTGCTCCCTATCTTTTTCTTAAGAGTTTATCTTTTCTGAGAGAGAAAAAGAGAGAGAGAGAGAGCGCCACCCCCAGGAGGGTCCTCATTGCAGTCCATCCCCATCATTGCACAGTCTGGATGATGGGCACATGTAGGCATGCTGAGGTAGGTTCCGGGATGTGAACTCAGAACCTTTCCTTCGTGGGTCCAGTTGTGTTATGACTCTGCTGCTACCTGGCCCCTGAAAATTGGTTTATTGGAATACAGTGATGCTCATTTACTTGTGTATTTCCTGTGGCTATTTTGGCAGCTATATGGCAGAGTTGCGTGGTTGCAACAAAGACTGAATGGCACACAGAAGTATTTCTATGTGGCCATTTACAGAAGAAAGATTCTTGCTCTAAATAAACGTGCCAGGACTCTCTGGCTACTAAATCAGCAACACAGCAATGTTTGTGAAACCGGCTGGGATAGGATAGTACCAGATGCACATGATTAATCAGCTATGGAAAGAGTAATGAGAGGAAGAGTTTGGTCTTGAAGAGGACTTGAGTATTTTTCATTGGATGACAAATATATTAAAAAGGATTCTTTTGGTAGTTCCTTTTTTATAATTTAATTTTATTTCTGAATTGGTTCTTTAGATGATACAGAAGAGTTAGAATGACTTACATGATCCAACATGTTGGAAGATGCTAGGAAAAACACTTGCAGAGTAAGGAGGAACGTTTCCTAACAAAATACAACAGTTTATTGAAAACATAATTAACCTTGAATCTTTGAGAATATGAAAAACATTTTGTGCCTTGTAAAAACATTCCTTTTTATATTCAGTGCTGAACTTTTTTTTGCTTCCCTCGGGGTATTGCTGCAATAATGGATAGTAAGTGCGACATGTCTTCCTTATGTTTCCATTCTGCTGTCAGTGTTCACTGTGAGAAGGGCCTGCCATATGTGGGACAGTAAACATCGTATAGGAATTTCAAACTCTTTCATGTCTATGTATATAATGTCAGTGAGATCAGCAGATATTTCATCTTAGATTTTTGTGATGTATTTTGAGAAAATCAAATACATTCAATAACTGTCTTATGCACTAAAGGATGTTTGATGTTTGTTTAATTATACTCAATTTATAGCACCTTAGAATATTTATGTGGAAGCAGTTTGTGTGTTTTTAACCCATTGTTTATAGATAAAGAAAAACAGAGCCAGTTTGGAAATGACATTCATTTACTGTTACGCAGGTAACCTAATGTTGAATCCTGAAATTGAAAGGAAATACAATGGAAGACTTAGTTGGTGTTCTTATTACATGCAAAGCAGTAGAAGGTTGTGAGAATAGACGATTTCAAACTGGATTTCAGGAGCCTCAGGATTTCAGGGAAGTTTATATAAGTTTAAGCAAGACCGATCGCTCCATTTATAGTCAGCTACCCCAACAAGTGTACATTTTAACAGAAGTTCGGTTTATATTAGATTATGCATGATACTTCAGTTTGAAAACCAAAGCCTTTACTACCAAAATAGGTGTGAAGGCCACTGTCCTATGTTACTAAGCAAGACCACTCAGTAAAGACAACAGTTTGCTTGTGGGTAGCCCCTTACTTACATCATAAACAGATCTTTGTTAAAATAATTTTATACTAGTGACCAGCAGTTAGTGTAATGGCTATGTCGCTGGACTCCCATGTAGTTGACCGCAGTTCGAGTCCATGACCTGGTGGCTTAAACTCATGCCAGGCGCATGGGTGTGTGTGCCCAACAACCCGAGAGGAGAATGGAGGAGAAGGGATTGCCGCGTGGCCATCCCCCCTGGGGAGGTGATTTCTTGCTTTCTGTCTCTCTGTCTCTCTCTGTCTGTCTGGCTAACGCATGTGCCCTATAACAAAAACTTCTCCCCAAAAAGAAAAAATAATAATTTCATACTGAACAGCATGAAAGATTAAGATCAGGCCAGCCAGGTGATGTAGTGGTTAAGGCAGCTAGATGACACACAGTGACTGTCCTATTTAAGTTGTGAATCTGCGTGCTTGGAAAACATACTAGGGATGTGTGCATGCTTGCCCCAAATCCCAGAGAAGAATGGAGGAGAAGGAATTGTAGTGTGGCCATTGCCCCTAGGAGGTGATGTCTCACTTCTCACTTTTTCACACTTACTCTCTGTGTCTCTCCAATAAGAGCATGTACTCTACAGGAAAAAAAAAAAAAAAAAAAAAAAGATTTAGCTAAGATCTCAGTGACCCATTCTGCTAATTAGGAAGATAATGAGTGAAGAACTATATTCATGCTTCAGAGTAAATGCAATAATAATGATAATGAAGAGATACTTTTATTAAAAGTATAGAAATAGAATCATTTTTTTTTGAGTTTCAAATCAGGTTATGTAATTCAATCTTTAATTTTTATAGCTCAAGATGCTAAAATGCAAGGAATTCTTACAGTTACTGGCAGAACCAGGACTACACACAGGCACACAACCAACTTTATATGGTTTATACCAGGAAGTGAATTAGTTTGGCAAAACTCTATTTTGGATGTGATGTGTAATAGCTCCTCAACTTTGAGCGATTTAACTTCTCTGCGCATCAATTTAATATTATCCTGAGTATGTTTTGATTATATTTTAGTGTTTTGTTAAGACGGCATGAGATATTCTATTTGTGAGTCCCAGGTAAATATGAGTTGTTATTATTAGCAGATGTTTACACAGCATGCAGTTGCCAGCATCTGACATTCTATCTAATAATTTAACCACTTCATACAGTTTGAGCTAATATTATCAATAATATGATTTCATAAATAATACTATTATACACTTTTTATTTTCATGTATTTTAAATTTTGTATTTATTTATTTATTTAGAAAGGCATCTCAACAGGGTCTTCTCACTGTTGTTTACGCCCCAGCCATAGTCAGCCAGGATCACGGCATGTGTATGCACCTAACATATATCGGGAGGCCTTGAGCTGTGAACCTGGGACTGCAGCTGGCCCCATCTTTTCTTTTTATCTTAGGTGTAAAGGGTTGATTTGTTTGTATGTCTCTGTTCAGAGCTAACTATTATTCTTAGTCCTAGCGAAGGCTTTACTTTCATCTTTATTTACATATAAGCGTTTATATACAGGTAATAATTTTATGATATCTTATTCCTAGTTCTATTTGCCTCTCAGGTTACAAGCAACCATTCAAATACATTATATTAATCTATTTTGTATTAGCCTGTATCTCTGAAGTTTTAAAACTGCCATTTTCCTGCTATAATGCTTTACCAACGTTAAATTGATGATTTAGCTCACAATGTTTTTAGACCACATTTTTAAAGTTTATTTATAGTCATGATAGAAAGTATCTGCATCATGAGAGAGAGACAAAGAGAAGCACCCTCAGTATGCCCCAGTCATAAAGCAGTCGCCTTCCTCCTATTCTCCATCTCGTCAGGATCCTGGGCCCCTGTGTGCCAGCTCAGTGTGAGCCCGGCAGGACCAGGATTTGCATACTGGTCGGCTACATGGGATCTGGTATCCTCTGCAGTGTCTAAAGGCTTTTCCAGTGAGCTAGTCTGAACTTTCATTTTATTCTCAGAAAAGCAATGACTTGTGTTTCTCTAGAGTATTTGGTAGGCATGAGAAGAGAATAACATTAACCCTATGAACAAAAATGGACAAAGCCGTCACTCAAATATGGGCACGACACAAATCCATTTACTATCCTGCTTCGATTCTGCTTGGTGTACACACAGGCTGCAGTTTTTAAGCATTCTCCTGTTCCATTGTTTGCTGCTTCAAACACTGAGACAAGCACACACGAACGTGTCGGTACGGACACTAGAGACCATGCACGTGCAAACACACATAGGAGAAAATTGAAGAAAAGCTGAGACACAGAAAAGAACAACTGGCCTACTTTTTCCTCAGACCTTACTGAAATATCTAGGTGACAGAGTGAGCAGACTGGTAATGAGAATTTTCCAATCTTCAGATTAATCATTGTCAGGTCATCGGGTTCATTTTGAAAGTCAGGGAAACATCCAATGCTTCTCAAAACTGTAGAAAAGTATATCTTAAATTCATAAAGGTAAGAATGGTTCACAATTTTCCCATTTCAATTTTAAACCACAAATGAAAGTACTTAAGTTTTTGGATTTTTTTTTTTTTAATTTTACCAGAGGGCCCACATACTTGAGAGAAACAGAGAGAAAGCAGGAAAGCATCCTCCATGGGTCATAGTCACCCTGTAATCCTCTCCTCCCCATTTCACCCTCCTTCCAGGATTTTAGGCATGCATGTGTACCTGGCATATTTCTCAAGCCACCAGGTGTGACTCGAACTGCATAGTCAGCCATGTGGGATCTAGCTACCTTAACTACTACGTCACAGGCTGACCTGGATTTTTTGTTTTTAGCAGAATAAATCCTAAAATATTACAAAGTACTATTATCATTATTATTTTTTTAGAGGTTTTCACCTTAAGGTGCATGCACTCGCCAGAGAGAGAGAGACAGAGACAGTGAGAGGGAAAGTGAGAAATGACTCCTCTAGGGGAGATGGCCAACCCGCAATCCCCCCTCCTTCATTCTCTTCTCAGAATCTTGGGACCATATGGTTTTGTATCCATATTTGAGTGACACCTATATCCATGCACACGTCTCAGTGTGAATTGCAAGCCACTGGGTCTAGGACTCAAACTGCGGTCAGCCACGTGGGAGTTCATCAACGTAACTTCTACACCACCTGCTGGCCCCAAGTGCCATTATTTATTTTCACTAAACTGTAGTAGAAACAACTCCCAGGCTTGTTTTAAATTCTGGAATCAACCTTTTATTTGTTTAAGCAACTTTCTGAACTACGGTTGCCAAATACACAAACGACATGATGATCTTTTTTTTTTTTTTTTATGATCTTTTGAGATTATTCAACTGAACTATATAACAGTGAATGTCAGGTGGCATGGTGGTTAAGGTGCTGGACACTCCCACATGGCTGACCACGGTTCAAGTCCTGGACCTGGAGGCTTGCTTTCTCACTTTCTCACTATCTCTCTTTCTCTGTCTCTGGTCAAATTAAAATAAATAAATGAATAAATAAAATTTAAAATAATTTTAAAAAAGTGTGAATGGCAAGTTTTATTTTAAATAGGAGAAATTGTTGGTTAATGTTTATATGCTCTTAGAAAAATAAAGAAGTTTCTTAACTTTTAACATGGTCCTTTGGATACCACTTTTGAAATGAAAGCACAAAACTGAGGTCAAGGAGCCAGGACCACTGACTTTCCTGTGATGGTGAAAACCCTGTGTAATCATGATGGATTTGTGCAAGAAATTATATCTATGAAAATATGACTTGTGTATGTTTCACCAATAAGTGACAAGGAAGAGAAAAAGGTGAGATTTGGATCATATCTGAGGAAGTAGCAAGATACTGACATGATAGAGATATAGCACTTCTTGGAAAAACTAATCATTAATTGCTAAATTAAGACTGGAAAACTGGGGGCCAGCAAGTTGCATGGTGGTTAAAGGCGCTGGACTCCCACGTGGCCGACCACGGTTCAAGTCTCGGACCTGGTGGCTTGCTTTCTCACTTCCTCTCTCTCTGTCTCTCTCTGAGAAAACTGGAAAATAATAATGATAATAATAATAAATAAAGTTAAAATAAAATAATTCTTTAAAAAAAAAGACTGGAAAACTGAAGATAGTATTTGACTAAGTGAGCATGTAGTTATTCAGTCTGCATGTCAGCAAATTAGTCTCTCCTCAGGTTTTGCTATTTTGAAAGACAGAAGTTTGTTATGTTTAAACATGAGATTTACAAAAAAAATCATGGACAGTATATATTATGAAGAAGTTATGCATAAATTGCAAAATGTTTTAATGTTTTTGCACCAAAAGAAATTAATATTTTAGTTCCATTTTCCATGAACTCTTTAAAGTACTCTGTATTCCAACAACTCTTTGGCCCAACCTACAGTAATCCTCTCTTATTCTACAATAGCTTTAGAGTCCTCATCCAAATTGATATGCTCCTTTCTTTTCTTTGCCTGATTAAATTGCAAGATCAGGTTTGTAATTGTCTTGTGTTTTTTTTAACAACCTTGGTTCCCCTTCTCTTGCTTGTGCAGCATAGCCATGCCTTGACTAAATCTCATTTTCCACCCAGGCTGCACCTGCCGGCAGTAGCTGGAGAAAAAGAAAAAAAAAAAAAATCACAGGACTGCTGGCAGGTGTCACTTTCAGTTCATATAAATGAGCCTCATTTTGTTCTTAAAACTGACCAGCAATTACATTGCACTGCTCTATTTTGTACATTCTCTAATTGCTCCACATCATGATTTATTTCCTCTTTTGCCATACTTAGTCTCAGTTAATAATCTTACATATTTTGCTGAGACTACCAGTGCATCCCCCATATGAACCTGCCTATCAATATCTTTGACAGTATATGCTTTGCCTTCTCTCTGCTGTGGTTTTAGACTCTCTGTTCTTATATCGAAGACTGGTTCCCACTCCTCACAAACATGCATACACATGATAAAGCATTAGCTCCAATCACCTACAGCTCACATATCTACAGCAATACTGATCTCTATATTCCCAGTCTACCAGATCATTCTTTAGCACACACATATATTATACTTACTTTCTTCTTAGGAAAACGTCTCATCTCTTCATTTATCTTATTTGCTACTGTATCAGTTCATTCCTCTATTGCCAGAGCAAGCTCTGGGAGAATTTTCCATTACCCATCCCCTTGCATCTGGCCCATCTTCATCTCTCTTAAATCTCCCACAATCAGACTTTTATTTTCACTTTATATTAATAAACCACTTCTGTCAAAGTCATTAATGACATTCACCCTGTGAGGTCCTATGTTCATTGTCAGTCTCCTTCTTACTGTTTTGCCAGCATTTCTACTTTTTTTTTTTTTTGAGAGGTTTTCGCTATAGGGCACGTGCACTCGCCAGACAGAGACACAGAGACAGAAAGCGAGAAATCCCCCCGCCGGGGGGATGGTCACACCGCAATCCCTTCTCCTCCATTCTCCTCTCGGGATCTTGGGCATGCACGCACACGCACCCGGCGTGAGTTTTAAGCCACCAGATCCAGGACACGAACCGCGGTCAACTACGTGGGAGTCCAGCGACATAGTCATTACGCTAACTGCTGGTCCCATTTTGCCAACATTTGTACTTAATCACTCTTCCTTCTTGAACGATTTTCTTCTATTGGCTTCACAGACACTGTTACATGTTGGTTTATTTACACTTCACTGTTTCTTTGTTTTCCTTTTGCCGCTTTGTTCTTTTTAAATTTTTCCTGATTTTTTTCTCTATTTCTTTTTTTCTCTTCCTCTTTTTTTTTTTTTTTTTTTTTAACACAATTACCCTTTGAGTGCATGTGTGTGTGTGTATGGAGGGGAGACAGTATGAACACTTGAAATATAGTTTTTTCTTTTTTTAAAACACATTTCAAGTATACAGGAGATTACTATTAACTATAGTCACCACATTGCACATCAAATCTCTAGAACTTGCTTTCCTTTCCCCCTGAAACACTCTTCCCCACAGAGCTGCAAGGTTTTCTATTTTGCTGTTTTCAGTATTTCTTCCAGAGAGTCAACTCTGACAACTTTGTTAAAAATTGACACCTAGGCTAGTCCTTCCCAATATCCTAACACTGTTGTTTTTTCCATATATATCTTTAAATACTGTATGTATAATTCTTCAATTTATTGATGATATTTAGTGCCATTATTTTATACGATAAATTTGTTAGATTGCCAAGTTATAAACCTTATAGAGACATGAATATCTTTGTTCATACATTTAGTTCATTTCTACACCACTCACACTTAAGAATGAATGAATGAATGTCGAGCAAATAAGTGAATGAAAGCTCTGATGCTTAAAATTAAGTAATAGGATGTGTATGGTAATGCCGAAATTTTGGACCTGGCACTTGATTTACATTAGAAATATAGAAAATATAATCACCTTCCTCTTAATACATGTGTTATCCTCTTTGTAACATAAGGCTATGAAAAGTTATAAAATGAAAATTTTCAAGAATTGCTATGCTTCCACTAGTAGTTAAATTATACCACATTACACACAGTTTATGGCAAGTTATAATTTTGCTCTGCCTCATATGCAGATGATACCCTGCATTTTACCGCCTCCCCCAGCCTCAGATCTCTCACTGAAGATGGTCAATTACAATTGACTTTTCCTAATTTAAATTGACTGGCTAATTGATTATATACTTGCAATTATGATAAGTTTATTTTCCCGACTGTACCTTAAATGGAGAGCTTAGATTATCAGAAAAGTCATGATGCATTTTTGCATAGATAAAATATGTCATGACTTTTCCAGCAATGCAATAATTAAGGCCATATTTTTCATAACTGCAAATAGACTGTGACACTTATTTCAAGTAGTGAGTGATCTTGGGCAGAAAAAAGGAGATAGATACAAGCACTAAATCATGAAAGCATGCCAACACAATGTGGGGGAGTGGTTATTGTATCTACCTAATAAGTGCATTGTAAAAGTAAAAAAATAAGATAACAATCTTGACCAGTAAACTCATCTACCTGTCAGAGGGTATCTTTATATTTGAAGGTCCTAAGCCAGTATATTTTAATGTCTGTTGGATGGAAGGAAACACTGTTGCTTACAGTAATTATTTTACTACCAAGAGATGATAATTTCTGTCTTAATCTACTTGGCCTACTATAACAAAATGTCATAAGTGAAATAGCTTAGAAACAATAGAAATATTTTACTCCTGATAGTTCCAAAGGCTATGAAGTCCAAATTCTAACTCAGCTAGGACCTGTTTCCTGGTTCAAAGAGTAGGAGTCTTCAAAAACTTGAAAAAGATCTTGGGAACCAGCAGTTAGCGTAATGGCTATGTCGCTGGACTCCCACGTAGTCGACCGTGGTTCACGTCCTGGACCCGGTGGCTTAAAACTCACGCCGGGCGCGTGTGCGTGCGTGCCCAAGATCCCGAGAGGAGAATGGAGGAGAAGGGATTGTGGCGTGACCATCCGACCTGTTTCCTGGTTCAAAGAGTAGGAGTATTCAAAAACTTCTTGAAAAAGATCTTTAGAGAAAATGACTAATTTTAAAAAATGTTTTATCCACTTTCCAAATAAGCCCAGTCTTTTTCTTTAAGTATACTTGTTGGTGGTCCTAAGAAATTAAAACTGGTCTTAATTTTCTTTCATGTTTTTATGACCAGGAGTTATTTACATTTTGTTTAATTGTCAAAATTTTGTATTTATTCAGTTTTCAAATGGTGATCAAAATATAAAAGTCGAGGAGGAGCTACACTGAAATATCATAAAGGTCTTCAGGTTTAAATATACTTAATGTTAAACAACGAAGATGTGATCTGCATACATTTAGTGTTGTGGTGCAATACTTTAAGCACATAAATTAGTGTTTCATTTGCCACTGTAGTTTTTGGGAGGTAAACAGGTACTAATTGAGTAAGAGACCAGAGAAATGCCAAGAGAAAGAAAGAACCAAATAATTTTTCAAGTTATTTCTCCCCTGATTGTTATTAAGGTAAAGCATTCCTATAATTCAAATTTCAAAATGTTTAGAAAATAAGAAGGATTCTTTCAATGCCATCTGTTAGACATCCAATTCACCTCTCAGGAGGTAAGTAATGTATTACGTTCTTGTGTATCCCTTGTGTTAGTGCAGATATTTAAGCTATCTTTCTATCATCTATTTATCATCTTTGTAGTCTTCTACCTCACCTCTTTTTAAGCACAGATGGCAACACACTACATATATGGTTCTATATTTCGCTTTATTCACTTGGCAATATATTGTGGAGACTGTACCAATGATGTGTAAAAATAATCCACTGGTTCTTAGTGTGATTATAGCATACTTTGCACTGACACAATGAAAAGTGCTTCTGTGTGTATGTGTGTGTATATAATGTAAATTATTTTTTGCAACATTTAAGGAAATTCATAATGCTTTCAACATTTTCTTTTATAAAAAATTAATACAATGAACAATCATATTATTTATCAAATTAGGATATATATATATATACATATTTAGTGTATATTGAATGCTATGTATAATCTTATGTATTTTTCAAGAGGAATTATATATTTTCCTACTGTATATGAAATTATTATAATAATATAATAATCATAAATAATATAATTTTAGTATATGTAATTATATACTATATAGTATGTATAATAACATAAAATTATACACTATATAGAGAAACAAAATATATAAATTGCCATAATATAATTATATGAAGTTATAAATAAATATATATTTTACAAATATAATGTGTGTGTGTATATATACATATATACATACATAATTCTAGAAAGACAATTACCAAACTCAAGAGAATGTCATTTAAAATTTTATAACATTAATAAAAATTTCTCCAAACTATCCATAGGATACTTATTATATTGTATAAACACTGCATCTGAGGTGTCAGTTTATCTATACCTTTGTTTGAGGGTCTTTAATATTAGTGAAACTGAGCACATTAAAATAAATTTGTGGCAGGAGGCTCTGTGGTTAAAGGTGCTGATTCCAGCATGACCAACCATGGTTAGAGTTCTGGACCTGGTGGCTTGCTTTCTTGCTTCCTCTTCCTGTCTCTCCCTGTCTCTGGTCAAATTAAAAAATACTACTAATAAATGGAATTAAATAAATAAATAAATTTGTTCAGGGACCAGCGGATGATGTAACGGTTATGTCACTGGATTCCCATGTAGTCGACCATGGTTCAAGTCAGTAGCTTCAAATTCACATGAGGTGAGTGGGCGTGCATACCCAAGACCCAAGAGGAGAAAAGAGGAGAAAGGATTGTGGAGTGACCATCCCCCTGGGGGGTTATTTCTCACTTTCTGTCTCTCTCTCTCTCTCCGGCTGGTTCATGTGCCCTGTATAAAATATATCTCTTAAAAAATAAGTAAATAAAATAAATTTGTTCATTCATGTAGATTTGTCAGAAAAGAGAGATAAGATAAAGAGTGGTGAAGGGGAAAGTGTTCTTACCCCCCCATCCCGAAAGATGGTAAACTAATTGAAAATAGACCATATCTCTGATAATTGTTGACACTAATGCATAAATGTGATAGATGCTCAGTGATTGTTATTATTTGCTGAAGTAAATATAGAACTAATGAATATGGGCTAGCAGGCAGTGTGGAGGTTAAGGCAGTTGGATCCAACGTGGCCAACTCCAGAGTTCGAGTTACAGACCCAGTGGCTTGAAAGACATGCCAGGCATGTGTACATGCTCAAAGTCCCAAGAGGACAGTGGAGGAAAAAGAATTGTGTTGTGACCACTCCCACCCCTGAGGGTGATTTCTCTCTCTTTGTCTCACTCTTCAGTGAGCACACATGCCCTATAGCAAAAGCTAAAAAATAAAATAAAATAAAAAAGCAACAACAAAAACTAAAGAGTATGATTAAATTTTAGGATACATAGCAGTACACTACTAATTTGATATAAAAGCAATGACTTTTAAACCTTATTATAGTAGCACATATATTTTGAAAGGTTAGGAAAATACCAGAGTAATAGATATATATTGACAACTTAATTACTGTCACCAGTATCATCTGGCAGCAACTCTTGACAGCACACATTAAGGAAAGAAGAGAATTGCTGGTGAGCTCAAATCCCTGTGGTCCCTGAGAAATGCACAAAAATTGTCAGAGCAGGTCATTAAGAATGATTAGCATAGTCTCCTCTGAACTAAATTGATTGAGCAGATGTAACCAGGAACAACAATATATTTATGGTCAATGGTCCCACTTAACAGATTTTGAGAAAGACAACTCCTTATTTATCAATTCTTTAAACCAGGCAACCTTTGATTACTTTTTTATCTGCTTCACTTTTTCTCTGATTGGATTTCAAAGACTATTAGCTCTGGTTTCATGGTCTAATATCACTATATCCTATGGATGAAAGTTCCTCAGGCATTTATATAAAGAAGGGGGTATATCATTAGCTAAATTTACTGTGCATGAGGTTCCTATTCTGTTACAGAACTGTTGTTTATTTTTTTACTTTTTTGTTTTCTTTTTTTGTGTGTGTGTGTGTGTTTTTTGTTTGTTTGTTTGTTTTTTTTTAGAGGTGAGAGGTTTTTGCCATAGGGCGTGTGCGCTCGCCAGACAGACAGAGACAGACAGAGAGACAGAAAGCAAGAAATCACCCCCCAGGGGTTGGCCACACTGCAATCCCGTCTCCATTCTCCTCTCGGGATCTTGGGCATGCACGCACATGTGCCCGGCGTCAGTTTTAAGCTACCGGGTTTGGGACACGAACTGCGGTCAACTACGTGGGAGTCCAGCGACGCTAACTGCTGGTCCCATAGAACTGTTGTTTTACCTAAGGAAAAATTTACTACAGTGAAAGATAGTGTGACCCCCATGTAGACATGAGTCATTTGTAAAACACTTGTGACAATGCAAAGACAATATAATCACAAAATAGTATTATTACACTGGAATTTCAATTTGCAATTGTATCAGTAATATCCATTTTGATAGAACATTAACATTTTACATTTTTATTGGTTTCATTTTCTTTGGTATTATAAAGTCTTTTAATTCAGGCATCTAAGCTAATAAAATAAAACTACAAAATAAATACACAATGAAGTTAACTATGTATACATGTGGATATGATCCCCTTTAAAACTATATAGTGCAGTATAGCACACTTAACATTTAACTTTATTTATTTATTTATTTATTTATTGTTAAAGGTTTTTGCCATAGGACACAAGTGCTCATGAGAGAGACAGAAACTGGGAGAGAGAAAGTAAAAATAACCCCCCAAGAGGGGATGGTCATGGTGATAGTCTTTCTCCTCCATTCTTGGTATTTGGGGCACTTACACACATGTGCCTGGTGTGAGTTTTAAGCCACTGGGTCTGGGACTTGAACCAGGTCAACCATGTGGGAACCGAGCACCTCAACTACCACATCACCTGCTGGCCCCCATTTAATACTTTAAAAAAACTGATTTACTTATTTCTTTTATGAGTATAAGACAGAGACAGTCCTTTCAACAGAGAACTGATGCCATACTCTACCACAGCTTCAGCCAATCCAGGGATAAGGGTGTGCTTGTGCTGGCTTTATTCAAGGGCGACTCCAGGACACAAATCTAGAACCTTCCTCAGTAGGTCAATCGGGTTTATCATTAGTTAGAGTAATATTGCATATTGCATAAAGTTGAAAATTTAATTTTGTTTTTATAACATTATCATTTAATATTGGTTATTTAAAGAATTCTAAGTACATCTAAAAACACATTCCTCTTCCTATGTTCTCCTAGTTTCTCAGTTGAGTAAGAGTCTCGTCGTTATTAATAGGACTCTTTGGAAACAATGTTGAAAGCTGCTGTGACATTTTAGTGCAGATAACACAGTGGGTATTTTCAGTCTAGTTTGCTGAAAGTAAAAGAGATTGATTTAAAAGTGTTTTTATCCATATCCAGGAAATGATAGAAAAGAAACACTTGAAAGAACCTTTTCTATCTGCCAAACACTGTTCTAACCACTATTTACCAAATTATTTAATCCCAAAGAGCTTGTGGGGTAGTCATTTCCATTACCATCAGTATTTTACTGATGAAAAAATTCAAACCCAGAAATATTAAGCACTTTCCCAGAGTTTTCGCATAAGGCTGTGAGAAAGCTGGGACTTGAACCCAAATAGAATTTCAGCCTGATAACTTTTAAACTCAGAACGTCATGCCAACGTGTTGTGGACTTGCTTTCTGAAATATCTTTTATCGCTGGGAAATCTGGAGCACTTTCCTGATGAAAATCTCTTCTGCTCATTTCGGTTTTAAACTTCTTGTCAAACGAGCAGAGAAATTACATGTAGAAGCATGGTATTTTACCATAATTATATCTGATTTTAGGGGCATACCAAAATACCTCCTTGATTTTAATGATTGTTGAACACTGCTCAATTTAAAAAAGTAACAGAGTTAACCCAGATAACACCAAAATACGACCATTTTCCTTGAACAAAAGGAAACGAGAAAGATCAAGTTTGTTTAAATAAATACATTTCTTCTAATTCTCTGCTATCTGTAATTTAGATAAAGTGAAATTTATGACCTAAATTATTTTGATAATAGTTCTCATTATTCATTGGAAGACCAATGTCTTGATAAGCATTGTGATTTGTGATTTTTTAAAATATTAAGTTACACTTAAATAAGATTATCTATTAGTAATACAGTATTCTTTTTTTTCTTTTTTTTTTTTGGAGAGGTTTTCACTATAGGGCGTGTGTGCTTGCCAGACAGACAGAGAGAGACATAGAGACAGAAAGCGAGAAATCACCTCCCAGGGGGGATGGTCACATCGCAATCCCTTCTCCTCCATTCTCCTCTCAGGATCCTGGGCACGAATGCACACATGCCCGACATGAGTTTTAAGCCACCAGGTCCAAGATGTGAACCGTGGTCAACTACGTGGGAGTCCAGTGACATAGCCATTACACTAACTGCTGGTTCCCAGTAATACAGTATTCTAACACATATTGAAAGTATACAGATGATTAAATATTCATTGTATTTCATTTTAAATGATGTTCTGGAACATTATCTATAGGCTTCTGCATACTCTATGATAATTCATCAGGAAATAGGTTTGAATCATATAAATTAAATATAACTGAAATACCATATAAAATATATGTACATAGCATTTTGAAGCTACTTGAGAAAACCTAATTAGGTAAAAGATAATGCAGCAAATGAGTTTTTACTGTATGGTGAATGCTTAATTCAGAAACATTTTTAACACCTATTAATTGAACAAGTTCCAAGGAAAAGTACACCTATCTATTTACTTTAAACATTTTTTAAGAGAGATTTTTGCTATAGAGCATGTATGCTCACTGATGAGACAGAGACAGAATGTGAGAATCAACCCCCAGGGGGGATGACAATGCCGCAATTTCCTCTAATCCATTCTTCCCTCAAGACTTTGGGCACACACGCACGTGCACCCAGTGCAAGTTTTAAGCTGTCGGGTCTGGGACTCAAACTGCGGTCAACTACATGGGAGTCCAGTGATGTAACTATTACACAGTCTGCTGGTCCACTTTAAACCTATTTCTAAATTTAAAGAAGTCCTAAAGAAAAGTACACCTCCTTATTTACTTTAAACATATTTATAAACATGAAAAAAGTATAAAATAAATTAGAAAATATTGAAACAAACTTAGGGCTATTTAACTAAAATGTAATGAATCAAGTCAACACAGAGGTGTCTTAGGTCCTCTGCATTTTTTGTTGGTATGCATGGAATTTTGTATTTCCATTTCAAAAGGTTAGTGTATCAAAGCATGTTGTGTCACATGCTATTAAGATTTTTACTTTAATTTTATAAGTGAGATTTTTTTTTTTTTTAATTCCTCCTTATTTACTTTAAACATATTTATAAACATGAAAAAAGTATAAAATAAATTAGAAAATATTGAAACAAACTTAGGGCTATTTAACTAAAATGTAATGAATCAAGTCAACACAGAGGTGTCTTAGGTCCTCTGCATTTTTTGTTGGTATGCATGGAATTTTGTATTTCCATTTCAAAAGGAAAGGTTAGTAAAGCATGTTGTGTCACATGCTATTAAGATTTTTACTTTAATTTTATAAGTGAGATTTTTTTTTTTAATTTTTAAATAAGAGAAGAGGATGTGAAGGAGGGAGAAAAGGAGAGAAAGGTATTTGTGACAGAGTTTTGTCATGTCCTGATCCTCTGTCCCAATCTTCTAGTGAGCCAGGATTACAACCACTCAGAGTTGTAATCCTGCCTCTTCAGGTCGGTCCAGGATCTGAACCTGGACCTCCCATGGGTCCCAATCTTGCAGTTGTGCTGCACCTGAAGCACCAGAACTGGGACAGCTTTCAGAATTCTGCTTTACTTTTTGATGCATAGCAAATAATATTGAACGTTAACATACTGAATGAGTTGTTCCAGACAGTGTTACAAGGCAGAGGTCTTGACAAGACAGTATTTTGTTTTTAACTTCATTTCTTTCTTCCATGAAAAGAAAGATAAAGATGAGAGAGAAAGAGAAATAGAGAGGAAGAGACCCCATCAAGTGGGTCTTGCAATCACAATCCACTCCCAGCCTCAGCCAGCATGTCATGATGTCCTGCCAGGGGACTCAGGGAGGCCCAGGATGTGAACCTGGAACTTTCCTTTGTGGATCACTTCAGCAGAACATCATATTTTTATCACTGAGCTGCTGTCCAGCCCCCAAAAAGTATTGAAATCATCCATTTCAAGCTAATGGCTTAAATAACTTAAGTAGAAGCTAAATGTATTGCATTTAGAGAGTTTATAAATCCTTAAATATTAGATGACCCAATATTACTGTATATTTAATACTTTAGAAGTAAAATAGTCCAGAATAAAGCTGAGTTCCATTTATTCAGTTTCTAATTTGGTTGCTAGTTACACTTGTTCTTATTTGCAAGACTTTAGCAAGCTACATAAATTCTAAGCTTGTTGGAGGAGTTATAATTTCTATATTGTTATTTCTGTAATATCATAGATGTACTCAAAATTTTGTGGAAATGAATGAGATTTCATGGTAGAAAATGCCTAAAACAGAGTCAGCAGAATGATAGTTCAGAAACTACTTGGTAAATCTAGGGAACAGCAGTTGGAGTAATGGCTATGTCACTGGACTCCCATGTAGTCAACTGCGGTTCGAGTCCCAGACCTGGTGGCTTAAAATCACACCGGGCGCATGTGCATGCATGCCCAAGATCCCGAGAGCAGAAAGGAGAAGAAGGGATTGCGGTGTGGTCATCCCCACTGGGGGGCAATTTCTCGCTTTCTGTGTCTCTGTCTCTCTCTCTGTCTGGTGAGTGCACGAGACCTATAGCAAAAACCTCTCAAAGAAATAAAAAAAAAAGAAAGAAACTACTTGGTAAATCTTTATTTCAGAAAGTGGAACCTGAGATAATAACACTAAATGATTTTCATCTGTTTCATGAATTTGTCTAGAACAGATAACATGGATATAAGATCAGTATTGAAAGATTCACTGCATAATATTGCATAAGAGCACTGGAAAAATTCATTTGCCTGGACATTAGTTTCATTTTGAAATAATTTGTTGATAGACTAAGTTTCCCATTCCTTATTGGAAAGGAGCATTTTCAATTAAAGTGATAAACAGCCAACATCTTCATAATACTTTCCTTCCCTTCCTCCCTTCAGACATTGTATATTTTGTTGCCAGGGGACAGTTAACTAAGTGATGTAATCTTTCTGTATGATTCTGTTTGATGTAGAGATCAGTGAAGAATAGGAATAGGGATAAAGAGGCAGAATGGTAACAGTGAACAACAGGAAGGCCTTGTAGCCCATAAGATTAATCAAAATTTGATCTGCAAAATGAATTGTTCATTGAGAACTACACATAGGCACACGCATATGCATGTGCATATTTAAAGACTTTAGCAAGCTACATACACTCTAAGCTCATTGGGGGAGTTATGATTCCTATATTTTTATTTCTGTAATACCATGATGTACTCAAAATTTTGAGTACATCTCAGCTCTGAGGAGCTGAGATCAGATGTATTGCACATTTGCAATGTTAGGCCACTATAATCATATTTATTGTTAGGAACATAGGAAATTGTAGTACTTACAGTTTTTGGTGGCTTTCAAAAGGGAAAGGTAACTAAAATAGATTTTACAAAAAATGATTCATAATTGAGGGCCAGCAAGTAGCATGGTGGTTAAAGTGCTGGCCCCATGGCCAACCATGGTTTGAGTTCCAGACCTGGTGGCTTGATTTCTTACTTTTTTTCCCTCTCTGTCTTGCTGTTCCTCTCTGGTGAGCACAGGTTCCCTGGTGCAAATTAAATGATTAATAAATAAAATAAACTTTAAAAAATGAGTCATAATTGTCTCATGGAGAAGTTCCAGGAAGGTTGGAAAGCAACAGGATTCCTTTAGCTATCCAAAACTATGAGAAAATATGCATCTATAAACAAAGACAAAAGCATGTTAATGTGAAGCTCTTTATGTGATCCACTGTATAAAATGTATGCTGTGTATCAAAGTCTCAACTATAAACTCCACAAATACCTGCTATATTCTGTACTTGTTGTTTAGACTCTGACATAAATAGACTTGAAGACAGCAGTTATATTTGAATTATGAAGGTGCTTCTTTTAAAAATGAACTAAAATTTCTACTTATCTCACACTTTTTTAATGTTTAATAACTAGAGTTATGAGAAACTCACATTGTACTACAAGCTTAAGACTGATGTATCAACTGAGATTAGTACCTGAAGTGAAAAGAATGAGAGTTGTTTAAATATTTAAGCAATTCAGTTGGATAAAATTCTCTGTCATCCAATTGAATTCTGTGCATCCATGTTTTTTAAAATTTTAACTGGAGGCTAGAAAAATAGTAATGCTTATGTTTATATTTGGGAAGTATTTCAAAGGATATTATAATATTTAACAAACTTTAAAAAGAGAATTTCCTTTGAAAAAATATGTTTTCTTCTGAAAATATAATTTCATAGCTAACTTGTTAATGTATCTTCCTGGATTAAATTTCTGTTATTTCTAGAAAAATAACAAACAGGGACCAGCAGATAGCATAATGGTTACGCTGCTGGACTCCCACGTAGTTGACCACAGTTTGAGTTCTGGACTGGTGGCTTAAAATAAAGAACGTTTAAATGATAAAAAAATAAAAAGCTATTTGCTGATGATAATTTATATAGTAATGTCTCTAACTTGACAGATATGCATGGTATTCATGCTGAAAAAAGCAATATTGTACACTGTAAAGATATATGTAATTAAATGTAAATAAAAATTTTAAAAAATCCTTATGCTATGTGCATGTGTGTGTGTGTGTGCCCAAAATCCTGAAAGGAGGATGGAGGAGAAGAGGTTGCGTCATGGCCATTCCTTCCTTGGGGGTGATTTCTCACTTTCTAGCTCTCTATCTCTCTATGTCTCTTTAGCGAGTGAACACACCCAATAGCAAAAATCTCTCTCTCTAAAAAAAAATAAGTAAACAACAAATAGAATCTTCTTATTCTGTCTGTGAATGTGTGCGTGTCTGTGAAAGCATCTGTATCGTATTGACACTTTATTGTATATTAGATCTTTAAACATAGACATTAAAATTCTATATATAGTTGTTATGAAAAGAAAATATAATATCAATATTCACTTAGACCTTGATTTTTCCAAATATTTTATTACCAATTCTAAATGAGAATATGCTAGAAACTACTTCATTGCCTGATTAGTCTAGTGCTGCTTATATTTGTACGTATTAACATAAAAAATTTGTATATGGTCTTTATCCATATGAAGATGGCTTAATTTTCTAAGCATGATATATGTCAGATGGGGTAGTGACAACTTCTTTATCTTCTTTAACCTCAACTATGATGTAGCTCATTACATTAGCACCAAGAAAGCAGGCCATAAATTACCACAGCGTGTTCAGGCATGTCTGCAGGCTTGACATTGCCTTTCTCATAGACTATCCATCATTCCGGAAATGTCCTGGGTGCTGAAGACACAGACTGCAAAGAAATTACATTCCCAAAATAGAAGCAAAGAGTTTTTTACTTCTAATATCAGATATATGGTACCACTGAAATCAGTTGAATTTCTCCCTCATCAGTGGATCTAGTAATCATCAGCTTGTGTCAGACAGTGTTTCACATTGTAAAAACTAAGGGGAACGCAGACCCAGAATATGGTAGCCAGATTCCACATGGCCAACATAAAGAAGTTCAAACCCCACTGACTGGTTTGAAAAACAATCTGGGCATGTATACGTGTGTGCTTCAAATTCTGACAGGGTATAGAAATGAAAAACAGGGATTGCAGTGTGACTATGCTCCACGGGGGTGCACATGCATGTGTCTTCCAGGAATGAAAAACTATGGGGTGTTTACGTATGTTTATTTAGTTTAAGGAAATCAGAAACGTGATGAGAATGGAGTGAAATTACTACTGTATCATGTAAATTATATTTGTGTTTCACTCCTTTTAGGAAATAATAAAGATAAAAAAACTAACTTGAAGAGTTGTTTATAAGCAAGTATGCAACACCTGAAAATACATTATTTTTAAAAATACACTTGCAGTAATGAACAGTCAAGATATTTTTTCATTGCAATGCTTACACTGTATAACAGAGAAAGACGGAGAATGTTCAAGTCACAGAGGGGAAAGAACATGTTGAAAGGTACAAATTACAATGTCTTTTTTTGGCCTAAGAATGTTAAGTCCTCTGAGGGAAAAAAATGTGAAATAGGAACCAACTGTTTAAATGCAATGCCCATTCAGAATATTAATTAAGTGTGGAGACAATATTCTGTTATATACTCACTGATGTCAGTTAGCATCCATGCAAAGTCTGTTTGTTGAGGACTTAGGATGGACAAGACGTCATAGAATTTCAGAATCTCTACATTTTTTTTTTCTTATAAAACAGAAACATGGACTGGAAGATAAATCAAATATGTTTTATTTTCTAATATTCTTTTTTTTGATTTTCATAAAATCTTTATTGTTTGAGTAGATATCAAGTACTTTTTAAAAGTCATTTTACAATCTTTAGTTCAGGTTTTTTACAATTAAAACGTTGATGATGCAGGTTAGCCTACAGTTAGGATAGAAACAGAATGAAAATATTTTTTCAATTGATGCCAGCTATATTTTATAATGACATGCAATTAAATTATATTTCAAAATATATGGGAAATATAAAAACAAATATTAGAATGGCCCTATAGCCTAATAGTCAAGAGAGCTGTATCCTACATGGCCAACCTTGGTTCAGATCTTGCCCTGATATTTTGTCACTTTTTACCTTCTTTTTTGTTTGTTTGTTTTGTTTTGCTGTTGGGCACATTCACTCCTGGAGAGAAGAAAGAGACAGAGAAGCAGAAAACAAGAAATCCCCCCCCCATCTTCCTGCACCAGGTAGATGGCCACTCTGCAATCCCTTCTCCTCTACTCTCCTGTCGCGATTTTGGGAATATACACAAACGTGCCCACTGTGAGTTTTAGGCCTCTGGGTCTGAGACTTGAACTGTGGTCAATTACATGGGAGTCCAGCGATGTAACCATTACACCATCTGCTGGTTCCTGCCCTGCATTTTGAAAAACACGGTGTGTGTGTGTGTGTGTGTGTGTGTGTGTGTGTGCGCGCCCGCTATCCCAGAAGTATGGCAAAATGGAGCAGAAGGGATTATCTTGCGATTGCTCCCCATTGAGGGGTGCTTCCTCTCATTCCCTTTGTGTGTCTTTGGCAAGTACACGCACCCTCTGGTAATTAAAAAATAGAAATAGAAACAAAAAGAGAACAAGATGAATGCTATGGTAAAAGAGAAAGTAACCTAATTCTTGTGGATTAGTGGTAGTAAAATAATGTTCCCTAAAAATATGCAATGCTCCCATCCTCGAAACATCAATACCTCCCATGACAAGAATCGCAGTGATATAATTAAGGGCATGGACCTTAAACAGGCAGAGTAATATGGGTTATCCAAACATGGTCAGTCAAAGCACATGCATCCTTAAAAACAGAGAAATATCTGTAGCAGAGAGATCTAGCAGGAAGGAAAATGAAGAAATTCAGTGTGAAAGGAATTCTACTTGACAGGGAATCTACTTGGAGTTTCCAGAGACATGAGGGTGGAGGCGAAGGGTGGGAGACAACGGTAATGCTACCCGGAGCATGAAGAGGTATAGACAACCTCTAGGAGCAAAGGTTGCCACCCCCAGTCAGCTGATTCATTTCCTAAAACCTCTTGAAAGGTTCAAATCTTCTCTGTCATTGATTCTTGTTTTCTGATACCCAAGGCAGAAAACCAGTAGGGGCTCATCTCTCTTTCTGATCTACAGAATTTAGAAAATAAGTGTGTGTTGTTTTAGGCCAAAACATTATAGTGATTTACTACAGCAGAAATAGAAAACTAAAAGAGCAGTATGTAAATCTCTATCAGGGGCCAGCTGGTGGTGTGGTAAGCTAACATGGCTGGATCCCACATGGCCAACTATATGGTTTGGTTCCAGACTTGCCTGCTGCTTGAAAAACACTCCACGTGCATATGCATGTGCATAAAATTCCCAGAAGAGGGAGAAACAGAGGAGAAGGGATTGCAGCATGACTATCCCCCATGAAGGGTGCTTTCTCACTTTCCCCCCTCTTTGTCTCTCTCTGCAGCTGCACACACCCTCTGCCAAAATTTAAAAATAAACACATAAAAATGAAATCCTTATCAGAGCATTCTTTTCACCTGGAGGATAATAGCTAAATGGTTAAAATTTTGAAACATGCTCAAGGACATTAGGAAGATTATGTATCAATTCTAATATTGTCAATATAAGTGAAAGAAAACATTCACAATCATATGTTATTAAATAGTTTTTAATCAAACTATGCACATAATATATTTCAGTATCTTTCTAGGTGTTTAATAAGGACAAATACAATATTCAGAGCTGCATAGCTAAAAATAGTGAAGCAACTCTGGCTAGTAACCAATTTGCTGTGTTAAGATCCTTTGAAACTGTCTGAGATAGAAAACGTAGAATCAGCCGATGGCGTAGCGGTTAAATGGCTGGACTCCCACATGGCCAACAACCATGGTTTGAGTCCCAGACCCAGTGGCTATTAAATCATGCTGGACATGTTGTGTGTGTGCCAAAGATTCCAGGAGGAGAATGTAAGAGAAGGGCTTACAATGTGGCCATCCCCCCAGGGGTGACCTAACATCTTTCCCTGACATTGTACCCTTCTCTTTCTCCCCAGTTAGTACACACGCCCTAAGGCAAAAACCTCTTAAAAAAGGAAAAAAAAAAAAAAAGAAAAAAAGAAATCCTAGGAAGTAGAGTCAGATCTTAATAGAAAGATTTCTCTGTCAGACAAACTCATACCAAAATCTACTCTATTAACAGTGAAGCAACTCAATTGACCTGACTTCTGTGAAACTATTGTTACCAACTTTCCAGCTGGGGATTTTAGTAGTAATAAAAAGCCAAACCTACAGGGAAGCTACACAATGGAGCTTGATTCCAGCTATGATATGATTATGAACCTATCCTCTTATGTACGTGGGCATATTGACTTGCAGCTGCTCAAATCCATTTGGGGTAACATTATGAAAACAGAAGATACAAGTAATTACTAATACTGTTGATCTTATTTCTTGAGAATGGCCCTGTCACTTACTCCATATTGTTTAGGTGGGCCTAGATATTTGTTGTCTATCTAATGGGAGATAAGTCTTATTTTTGAAATTATGATAGCTTTCTCATGTAAATTTTAACTGAGTGTATTGGTAGAAATTCAATATATATTGATGGTAGATTATGATAGCATCAATGTATATTGCATATTAGAGGATTAATTTACAATTTAAAATTGATAAATTAGCAAGTGACCCATGGTCGCAGATGCTGTTTGACTGTAACTCTGCAGGCTGAGGCCACATGAGAGGCTGAGGTTTGAGTTCCAGCTTACTCTAGAAAAGATAGGGTGCATCTGTAGTTTCAGCTACTCAAGAAGCTGAGACAAAAGGATTATGATATAGTCAGACTCTGTCCTAAATATAATGGCTAATTAGAAGGGGGTCAAATATCAAGGAGAAATAATTAAAGGGTATTTCAATTTTGTATTAATGTTGCTACTTTAGTTGTTAAGAACAAGAAGAAAACAGACTTATCTAAAAATCATCGGGAGCTAAAATAATCAACTATTGTTTAATTCTTTATGTTGTGCTTAAAATATAGTAGATGAGAACCAGCAGTTAGAGTAATGGCTATGTCGCTTAACTCCCATGTAGTCAACTGTGGTTCGAGTCCCGGACCCAGTGGCTTAAACTCATGTCAGGCGTGTGTGCGTGCCCCAGATCCCGAGAAGAGAATGAAGGAGAAGGAATTGCGGTGTGGCCATCCCCTTTGGGAGGTGATTTCTTTCTTTCCTTCTTTCTGTCTCTTTTTGTGTTTCTGGCGACTGCACGCACCCTATAGCAAAAACCTCTCCAAAAAAATAAAATAATAAAATAAAATAAAATGTAGTAGAAAGTAAATTAATCTTTCTTCTGTACATAATATTTAAAAGAAACTTTTCTTTGTTTATTTAAAAATTTATTTTTATTCTAAACAGTGATTTTGTTGGCAAGGAAAAAATATATGTTCTTTCAAAGCACTCGTTATTCATTTAAAGGCCCATATGGGAATCAATAAACTGTTACCATTCCCGGATACGTAAAAGCAGAAACCTTTCTCTATCTGCCTCATTGCTTATCACCACTGTCTTACATTTTCCTGTTTCAGAATATTGCTAAGTGCACACAACCTTGCCATGGCAATTTCAGACTGATATTCTTTTCATATTTCCTATCTAGTTGACTAGATTACAAGGTCATCTCTTAGTTTCTTTGTAGGTACTGATGAAAAGGTAATTCGAAAAGAATACATGTAAGAACCTAAATTCCTCTGTGATAACAAGATAGCTTACACAATATTTTGAACTGACACTTTCAAATATGAATGCATCTTGACCAGCAGTGGGTGATAAGGACACAGCTAACTAAACATAACAGTAAAATATTTAAGATATAAAACATATTTTAAAAAATATTAAAATATGAGGTAGTTTTCTATTCATCAAAATATTGGGAATACAATGATGTGCTTATTAACTGAACTAATACGAATGTTGCAAATTTATCGAGTGCCAGATTTTGTAGATGATTGCAATTATGTAGTTATATAAACCCTTTTATGCACTGTGGTTAAAGCATCCTCATTGACTGAAAAAAAAAGGAATGAACATCATATTTAACCATCTAAGTGAAACAAGTCTTAAATAGACTCTGGCTCCTTGGATTTGTAAAGTGCGATAGTAATAATGATGAGGATGATGTTGATTAAATATTTTGTCTAACACAGGAAGTCAATTTTGATAAAAAAAAAGTTAATAAAAAAGACAATTTAGGGCTATGGTTCTAGTACAGAGATTAAATCATATGTTGGAAGTAGTTTAAACATGAAAATAGATCAGGAGAACTAATGTGTGTGATATGATTTAGTTGTTAAATTATAAGTTATAAATAATACATTGTGGTAGTCATTTTTAAATTTTTTTTTAGTTTTTATATTTCTTCTTATTATTTATACATTAAATTGCCTTATATCATTTAGATTGTGAGGAAACTTTACCCACCTTGATACACATCTCAGTCCAGACCAGTTGAGACCACCATACGCATCTTCGTCAACAGATAATAAACCTTATCTGTGTCCCACAAGTGTCTTACTTCTCCATTTCCCCCCCAAATTTCTTAAGCTCTTCCCCTCTCACATTCTCTTTCCACTTCGTCTCTAGTGTCCATTATAATTTTTAATAATTTTATGTTCCCCTATCTTTCAGTCTCTACCATAGAGTGCAGTCGTTACATATTAAGTGGAGACATGCCATGTCTCACTTTTATAGCCTGAGTTGCTTCACTCAGCACAAATCTTCCATATTCCTCCACTTTCTATCATATTACAGGGCCTTGTTTTTTTTTTTTTAATGGCTGAATATTAGTCTATGGACTATATGTGCCACATTTTTTCAATCTATTCATCTGTTTGTGGACATTTGGGTTGGTTCCATGTCTTAGCAATTATGAATAAGCCTGCAATGTATATAACCAGAATACACAGGGAACTCAAGCAGCTTACCTAAAGAAAATGATAAATCCAATGAAAAGATGGGAAAATGAGCTGAATAAACAACTCTCTAAGGAAGATGTAATACCAAAAAGCATATGAAAAAAATGCTCAACATCCCTTACTGTAAGGGAGATGCAGATTAAAACCACAATGAGATACCACCTAACCCTAGCCAGAATGGCAAAGATTAAAAAAACAAATATTGATAAATGTTGTCGGGGATGTGGTGAAAGGGGAACACTCCTACACTGTTGGTGAGAATGTAAATTGGTCCAGACACTGTGGAGAATGATATGGAGGTTCCTCAAGCACCTTCAAATAGAACTACCATATAATCCAGCAATTCCACTCCTGGATATCTACCCGAAGGACAAGAGAACACTCAGTTGGAAAAGCGCTTGCACATCTATATTCACTGCAGTCTTATTCACGATTGCTAAGACATGGAACCAACCCAAGCATGGTAGTCATTTAAAGGAGTAAGAATAAATCTCCAACTTAAAAAAACCTTACTAGATATATTCTGTAATGAAAGAAAATGGTAATTTGAAATTATTTGCAGAAAATATGTCAATTACTAGATAATACTTTAAACAGTGACTACACTTATCAAAATCATTTAATTTTAAATGTCATGTTATAAAAGACAATACAGATTTGCTGAATGATAAATAAAAGTTAATTGAGGTACATTATTAATGAGCATGCTTAACTTATATTTATAAATATTAAATTTCAATATTTTTAACAGCACATTTCAATTTTTTTTAAATTTTCTATAGTAGTAATACATAAAAACATATCAAAATTCATTAAAAATTACTTCCTACTATAGGTCTCATGGCAGTAGAGCAAAGAAACTTTGTCTAAAATAATACTTCGTGTTATGGCTCATACATATATAACCTCTCTGATGATTAGCTTCATGTGCCACAATGACATTACAGTGCTCAGCTATTAAATCTAACACTAATCTAGGTGTTGTTGATGAGATAGATGTAGCTAATATCTATAGCCAATTAACTGTAGGTATAAGAGATTGCTGTCAATAATATGGATGAATCTCATTTTATCATCTTAAAGACCTTAAGAGCAAAAACCAAGGAGTCCCAGACAGAAAGAAAAAAATCTCTCTGAAGACTGCAGCATCAACTCTAGCCTGAGTTTCCAGTCTACCAACCTGCAAATTCTGGACAAATTTAAGGCTTGTCAGTTCCCACAATAATATGAGTCATTTCCTTTAAATAAATTTATGTTTGAAAAGATGATACATAGATAAGGACAAGAGATAGATGAATAGGTGATAGATAAAGAGAGATAGATTTTCACTGATGGTTTCTCTGGAGAAATCTAACAGTCTCACAGACACACACACACACACACACACACACACAAATACAACTATCAGAAGTGTTCAATGATTACTGCAATTTCCTATTAATTGAAGACCGGAAATAGAATTTACCAAAAACTGAACTATGTTTATATTTGTATGTTTTTTTTTCTGTTGCTTTATTACCATTAGATACTGATATAACAAATTTCTGCAGTTTTTCTCATAAGTCCTGGTTTCCATGGAAAGTTAAGCTGAAAGAATATTACAAGTAGTGCTTAAGTAGTAAATTTTTTTTAACCTGGTACCCATATGTCGAGATTTTTCTGACTGTTTTTTCTCTTCACTTGTTTGTTTTCTGTTTCTATAAATGGATCCTTGTTCATCGTTAATATCTCAGCCTATGTAAAATGTCGTGTCTATTTTGATCAAATGTTTTCAATACAAATGAGTCAAAATCACATGTTTCATACTAATAGGAAAGGAAATTAATCAGACATAATAAATTCTCATTTTATTAATATTATCATTTGAAATAATTAAATGCAAAAATGTTCCTTATTCTAATTTCTGTAGTTTGAAATAGTCTTTTATTTCTCTATTTCTGTCTTCTACATTTATGATTCCTTCTAAAAATATAACAGTGGAATAATTTAGAGAAAGATAGCTTTATTAGCTTAGAATTCCAGATGAACAGCCAGTATGTCAGGTATGAAATCATAAAATTGGTCACTAGTTTATGTAATTTTTTGTACTATCAGTATTTCATAGATTTTAGAGGTATGGATTACCAATATGTCAATGCAGTAATATTTTGAGCAATTAAAGCCTAAGTGATGAATCCATAAATTGAGAGGACATATTTTCTTCCTGAAAGTAAGAATTAATTGAGACCAGCAGTTAGAGTAATGGCTATGTTGCTGGACTCCCATGTAATCGACCATGGTTTGAGTCCTGAACCCACCTGCTTAAACTCACACAGGGTGCGTGTGTGTGCGTGCCCAGGATCCCGAGAGGAGAATGGAGGAGAAGGGATTGTGACATGGCCATCCCCGCTGGGGGGTGATTTCTCGCTTTCTATCTCTCTGTCTCTCTGTCTGTCTGACGAGCACACGTGTCCTATAGCAAAAACCTCTCAAAAAAAAAAAAAAAGTAAGAATTAATTACTTGTAGACAATAGCAATTAATACTCAAAAATTTTTTTCTCGGGACCAACATCCAGATACGGCCAGACACTTTGGATATACTTACCCTCTATCACACTAGGCAATAAGAACTGACTTTCAGAAAAATTTTGTATTAGAAAATGCCAGTGACATAATAGTTATAAGTAAATAAGAAATCCGTGTGGTTTAATACATTTAAAATGATAAAGACTAAATCTAACTTTAATTAACCCTGAACTTAAAAAGAAAATCAAATTATTATCATATTTTATTTCTCAGAATGTTAGATGATTTTATATTGAATCTAAGTGCATTCCTTATGAATTCCATATATCTATAGAAATGAGATCGGAAACAAAGAACATTTACTAGCCATTAAGAGCACAGCAGGAAGTAAAATGTTTTATTTCTGAAGTAAATTTTTGTGTTTCACTCTGTTATCCATCCACCCATTCAAGTACATGTACTTAAGTGCTTTCAAAATTTTTCACCATAATAATTTTGATGACAGTGAAAGTGCAAGCCATGTTCTTCTATGAGAAAAATCTGTTTCTGAAAGGTATCAAAAAAGTCAATTTCATATAAAATATCCTTTTTCTAATTAATCATAGGTACCTAATAGATTACCACTGTTATAACTTTTATAACTAATAGATTCCACTGTATATACTTAGTTTTAATAATTATGGAAAATTTATGAGGTCATTTGTGCACACTTCATTTCAAAGCAAATGTTCATGATAGTGATTCAAGTAATTCCATACTTCTAATTTCAGAATTCTTAAGTGTGATGTGTACTTATTTATCATTTGTATTACTGACTGAAACATTGAGATGAGGTTGTGTCATTATGATCCTCTTACTAGATTGTGGTCAGTTCCATCAGTTTGTTTTCAATTTGTGTTTAGTTGAAATAGTAACTGTCTAATATACTGCAGGCACTACTATAGTTGCTGGAGAGTATTTGTGAATAAAGCAGCAATGATTTCCTGTCTTTCTCATTAAATACAACATCTGCACTATATCTATGTAGTGTGCTAAGAAACTGCGGATGCACCTACAAGGGTTATTGAATCTGCCTCCTCGGCTATGTGTAGGCCAAAACTGACTTTAAAAATATATCCAGGTTTCTTGTTAGAGCCACAGGCAGAAGAATGAACGTGCCATTAATTGAGATAAGAATCCAAAAGGGGAAAGGGTTTGGGAAATAGCAGAAAAGTTTAGTTTTAGACATGTTGGTGTTTAGATTTTCATGTGACCTCCAATTAAGCTATAGACTATAGACTTACAGAGCTACAGACTTTGTGAAAAAAAAGTTTCAGTTTCAATTATGGATAGTTTAGTGAATCCTTTGCACCATCATAATTGAAGTTACAAAAATAGACTTTCTAAAAGTGGAAAGAATGAGAAAAGTAACAAGCTCTAGAAGAGAACTCAGTAGTTTCCAACATTAAAGTAATTGCAGAGACGAGACAGACATAGGTAGGACAAATCAAGAGAACAACATCTTTCAAGCCACATGGAGGAAGCTTTCAGCAGGCTACTATTTTCAAATGTTACTCAAGATAAATAAGAAAATGACAGATATATTTTCCACATGTTTATTCAAGTGCGTCCAGTGAAACCTTGGCAAAAACCAGGGTCAATAATTACTGAAACCAGGAAGTGAATTGTAGTTGTCATTCTGGAGTATAGTAGTGTCAGGGACAGTGTACTTACATGATTAGGATAACAGTTAATTCAAATGCTAACAATGGAATCTAGGAGCTGGCAGGTGGCATGGTTCTGGACTTTCACATGGCTTTCAGAGTCCTGGATCTGGTAGTTTGCTTTCTCACTCCCTCTCCCTTCACTCTCTATGTCTCACTCTGGTCAAATTTACTAATAATAAATGAATAGTGAATAAAATGAATAATTCTTTTAAAAAATGGAACCTAAAGAAAAAGAGCAAAACAAACTTCAGAAGAAAAAAGTAAAAAATTTCTGAGGACATAGTGTGCATAGAACTCCAAGAGTAAAAGGAAGGATTAAGGTGGTCTGGAAGACACAATGATACCGATTTGAGATAGCAAGTCAATGGGTCTTTGGATTGTGGACAGTCAAGGAGGAACCAGCATTCAGGGGTTACAGAGAACAGGGTCTTTCAATGGAACTCCTCGATTTTGTTTAGATGTGAACTGAATTAGGAAATCAGGGGTAATGGAGACTGTAGCACAGATGAAAGAATGCTTCGTTTGGTTTTGTACATTCTGAACAACAAATGTAACCCTTTCTCTCCCTCCTATTCCCATTGAAGAGCAGAAAGTTTTGAGTGTCAAGATAGTGTTGGACTTCCTGTGGTTTATAAACAAATGTCAAATGTTGTCAGTATCAGCTACAATGTTGGGATTCAGTTATGATTGTGGTAACATGGTGGAGGCGGGCTCTGGACGTGGGCTCTGTCACATGCGGTATCCCTCACAGGTCAGTATCCAGGTCTGGAGGAAATTCGAATCATGTTTCTAAAGAAGGGTAGGCTTGTTGGTTTGATGGCAGAAAGTTGAATGAGTTTTCATCTGACAACTTTGCTGTTTTTCTCTAAGGAAAGGAGTAGTGGAGATTGAAGAAAATGAGTTGCCAAAATTAAATGTTAGAGATTAGAGGAGTTATTACAGGGCACGCCTGGGATTCAAATGTAATTAGAGATATAAAAACATTAACTTATCAGTTTTCATTGTTGGTGAACTTCCTTCACTCCATTATTTAATAGTATCATTAATGATCAATTCAGGATGGCACTTAATGTTAATATAGAGAAAGAGCAAAAGGCCAAAGGATTTGAATATTTTGTAACAGTGATGTAAGTAATAAAACATGCATAAATAAAGCAGGCAGAGAAAAAGGGCAGTACAGAAAAGAAAACAGGGATAAAAAGGACAAAATCAAAATGATATAAAAGGACAGACACGTTAGCAATACACAGTCATAATGTTGGGAAATTGTGATCAAACAGTACAAAAATCTGATTGATTATTTAAGAGATAAAAGATTTCCAGAGCAGGTTACGCTCCATTGATGTCAGTCCAAATATTTAAGGTCAACTTGAGAGAAAATTTCCTTTAGGCTTATACCTGAGATTATCTGCACTTGTTCTATTGTCTCTTTCTCCCTAAAGCACTCTCTTATGTCCTGAGTATGCAAACTTGTTTTACTTCTTGGCAGAACAGCATGTAGAGACATGCAGTTCACAGTCGTGATACCACTGGACTCTGCAAAGAGAATACTCAAATCTTATGCAAAGCAAATTTGGTGTAAAGGTGGCTCCAATACCACCCTCTGTTGTCTATCCCACATAGCATGTTTTAACAGTTTTTTTTTTTAACTTCTTTTATTAAACCGAATGTGATGAGACAGTTGCATATTAAGATTCAGAGGTAATGGAACAGCAGATGACATAATGGTCACATCACTGGACTTCCACGTAGTTAATTGTGGTTTGACTCCTGGACCCAGTGGCTTAAAACCCACACCAGAGGGAACCAGCAGTTAGCGTAATGGGTATGTCGCTGGACTCCCAAGTAGTCGACCGCGGTTTGTGTCCCGGACCCGGTGGCTTAAAACTCACGCCAGGCACGTGTGCGTGCGTGCCCAAGATTCCAAGAGGAGAATGGAGGAGAAAGGATTGCGGCGTGACCATCCCCCATGGGGGGTGATTTCTTGCTTTCTATCTCTGGGTCTCTCTCAGTCTGTATGGCGAGCGCACGTGCCCTATAGCTAAAACCTCTCAAAAAAACAAAAACAAAAACAAAAACCTCACACCAGAAACATGTGCACGTGTGCCCATGAGAATAGAACAAAAGGCATGACCGTATGGCCATCCCCCCGGGGGATGATTTCTTGCTTTCTGTCTCTCTGTCTCTCTCCGGTGAGTGCATGGACCCTATAGTGAAAATTCCTCTTAAAAAAAAAAAAAAAAAAAAGAAAGAACGAAAGAAAAAGAAAGAAAGAAAAAAGAAAGAAAGTAAGAAGAAAGAAAAGAATGAAAAGATTCAGAGGTATGAAAAACAATGGTTTCTCTTACAGTACATTATACATAATCATGCTTTTATAACACTGCCCAAACAAGTACTAAGGCCACTAAGGAGTTTGAGATTTCAGAGTAATAAAACCCAGAATTGGCAAATAACATGAAAACTGTCTAATTAATAGCTGCATTTTTCCAGTTGTATAGAGAATTAACTGAAGAAGTCTTCTTGACATACTGTCACAAGCAGTCACTATCAATTCATCAGAATTTGTACTTTAGAAGCAAGCTATTTGACATGTCTAGCCTTTCCCAGGGAAGCCCAGAAGGATTCCGAATGATTGTCTTTGACTCCAATACCACAAGCAATTCTTCAAGGGCATTTTACATCTAAAGAGACAAGATTCTCAGAAACACACTGGGTTCCTGAAATCCAATTGATCCAGGACATATCTCCACAGAGACTTCTAAAACCAAAGGTGAACATAGACTTATCTTTTCTGCTAAATCCTCTGTTAGGTCTTTGTGACTCTAGAATTCACATTGTTGAAGGTTCGTTGATCCTGGCTGTGTTCACTGTCCTTCCCACACTTGATGTCAAACAAGCAGATTCAGTGCACACTGATAGGCTATTTAGCTCTAGAAATATGAAAACATCTTACAAATGTGTAAAAACCATTTCTAACCATCCACGATGTCTTATGTTCTTAAAAGCAATGCATCTCTTTTTTTTTTTTTTTTGGAGAGGTTTTTGCTATAGGGCGCGTGCGCTTGCCAGACAGACAGAGAGAGACAGAGAGACAGAAAGCGAGAAATCACCCCCCAGAGGGGATGGCCACTCCACAATCCCTTCTCCTCCATTCTCCTCCTGGGATCTTGGGCACGCACGCACATGTGCCTGGCATGAGTTTTAAGCCACGAGGTCTGGGACGAGAACCGTGGTCGACTACATGGGAGTCCAGTGACATAGCCATTACACTAACTGCTGATCCCAAAAGCAATGCATCTCTTCAATGTTATCTTCGTATTTTCAGTTCATCATGTCAAATTGAGAAATGTCTAATGCACAAAGTGGAAACCTAGCTCCATATTTGGCCTACCAAAATTTCCAAATAATTTTTTTAGATTTATTTATTTAATTAATTCATTTATTTTATTAATTCATTTATTTTTTTAATTTGACCAGAAAAAGATAAGGAGAGAAAGGGAAACTGAGAAATCAAGCCTCCAGGACTGGGACTTGAACCATGGTCTGCCATGTGGGAGTCCAGCTCCCTAACCACTGTGCCACCTATTGGCCCCCTAAATTTCCTAATCTTACAAAATTGAATATATTTTGTTATAAAATATATTTTTAAATTGAATATATTTATTCTAAGTTTTAATAATCTTATTAAAAGATTATTATTATTCTGAAAGTAAATTTTTATATATGTTTTTGAGTCGTATTCTAAAAACTTCCCATTTTAAGGAACTGTTTGTTCCACTTGGTGATTGTTACATTTGACTTAGGTACAACATGAATTCAGCTAATGTGATACTCATAACAAATGCTCAACAATTATCTAATACAATAAAATGGAAATAATATTTTATGACTCAAATTGTATATAAGGTAAAAAACACAAAAATTAAGTATAATTTTTAATTCATAGGGAAGCCATGACATTATCTTAAACATTTTGGATATGATCTAGTTGTGTAAAAGGTACATGTATGTTTTGGTAGATACATTGATTTTATTAAAATAGAGGTCCTATCCAATTATAATGATAAATAGCTCGTGCTTACAATTTTTGACAACATAAGTTCTTTGATCTTGAGAAGAGCTTTAAGTTTCATCTGTCCTCACAGTCTTTATTTAATAATAATGTGAAAATAATATTAGGAAAATGATACTCTAGGTTTATGGTTTGAACTAAGGAAAATAAGTTGTGGAAACTATATTGGAAATTGTTATTCTGTAAACTGTGAAAAGTTATTATGACATATGCATGTCATATTCTTGCTCCCAGTTTCCTGAAAGACTGTCAGATTTCATATAATTTTTTCTCTCATTTGTTTTCACTGCCATGTTTTATAAGCAATTGCATGGGTGGCAGAAGTCAATAACATATTTCAACAGTTTATTTCCAGTGAGATTTCTAATGAATTCTTTTCTCCAAGACCTATTTAAGAGGCAAAGTAACAGGCATTTGAATCTGTTACTTTTAATCAAATGTGTTATAAAAACTGAAAAATGAAATGTACTATTTCATTTTTAGATTTTTCTTTTAGGGAGTAAATTAGACATTGGAGACTATATTGATCTTTATAGCAAAAAAAAGTATAGAAAGAAGAAACTAAGGCATATATAAAAACATAACACACTGCTGTAAAATTATTTTGAAAACATCTTTCTAAATATTAATTGGAATGAAACAGAACTGTTATTCCATAGTCAAACTTATACATTCTTGTATAAGTTTCTGAAAGATTAACAAACTACCTAGATTTTCCCACCTCTGCATAACAATAAATTAATGAATCCCTTTTTATACTTATTTTTATTCCCACCCTCTACCATCCACCTGCTACTCATAAAAGTTATACCATGGCAGGTTTACTTAGAATTTAGCCCAAATACAAAGACTAGATTGGAATTAATGTAACAAAAACTGGAGCAAATTGTACCGTCTAATGTCCTTGTGCCCAACCTGCAAACCACAACTGTTGTATTTCTCTGATCAAACCAGGAGCCTCATTATAATTTACTCATAGAATGTCATTTTTTCCACAATAATTGAATACTGTCTTATCATGGGTTGGCATTCAGGCTATTTCATTCTATTTTTGATGGCCCAGTATATGATAAATTGTAATAAAAATATCTACCAAACAACACTTATTTCATTTTGTTTGTCTAAAAACTTTTCCTAATAAGAATGTACATTTTCTCCTAAATAACTCAGAAAGTTAGGCCATTCACTTTCGTTATAATCCTTTAGCTATTTTCTCCATTAACATTTTGTTATTGAAGTCACATAATATTATATTTATAGCAAAGTTGTAGTCACAGACTCATCCTTTCCATGCTAAAGACAACGACAGCTAACGTGTTTCTTTAATATTTAATTTATCTCCACTTTTCTTGCCAAATAATATACTCTGTATTTCCTGATTCTTCAATAGACTTATTGATTTGTATTACAGAAAATTAACCTTTAATAAATCTAATATATAACCCCTTCACCCCACAGACAGACAATTCTTGCTGTATTATCCTTCTCTTGCAGTTATGCCACTTTTTTATTAGTTATTCACAGTGTAATTGTTATAGCTGTATACATTTTGCTATGTTTTCATTTTATATTTAATTGAGGGCATTGTGATTTCAAACCCAAAGGGCTTTTATCCCCCAAGTTTATCCATTAATTTCTTCTGAGGCAGAGAAAGTGTGTGTGTAAGAGAGAAACAGATAGGTACCTCTAAGAGGTCCCCCACAGCCATGAGTCACCTCCAGCCCCGGCCAGACTATATCACAAGTATGAATCAGCATGACTCACGTGTACAAGGAGGCTCTGGAACACAGATCAAGAACCTTTCCATGTCGGTACAACATCACAGAGTGTTCCATTACTGCTGCACCACTGAGTAGCCACACCAATTTTAAACTGTTGTTTTGTTATTAATTTTGCTAGAGGTCATGTGCGCGTGCTGAAGAGAAACAGAGAGAGAAAGAGAGAGAGAGAGAGAGACAGAGGAGATGAGAAAGCCACCCTTTTGAGGAATGGTAATGCCGCAATCCCTTCTCGCTTTCTCCCTCTTGTCAGGATTTTTGTTGTGAATACATGTGTTCAGTGTGTTTATCAAGTCTGGGACTTCAATCATCCAGTCTTCCATGTAGACACTAGCCTCCTTGATCACCATGCTATTGGCTAGCCCTAACGTTTCTAATATACTTCCTTTTTTTCTATTTTAATTCTTTCTTGAAAGCACAAGAGAATGATCAATTCTCTCTCAATACAAAGAATGAAATCAGATCATTTCAGTTTTGTTTTATTTCAGGAGATAGAGATATCCCTTGAAATTCTTCACCATTTGGTCTGTCACTTTCTAGTCTTATTATTAGTGCTCATTCTCAGGCCTTTTTTCCATAATAATCTTGGAATTCCTTTTCTCTTTCTTCTCTGATGAATTGTTTCCCTGCCTTCGTTTTATTTCTTTGTTCTTGCTTTGCTTCCTTGTTTTATGAGATTACATTCATCCATAATTTCTAGAAATGGTCTATGGAGGATTTTATTTTGTCTGAGAATTTGCATGTTTAAAGGAGGTGTTATTTTCTCTTTACAGTTGATGAAAGTCTAGGTTATAAATATATTTCCATCAGAATTTTAAGACAGTGCTATATAATCTCCTACTCTTGGAACCATGCCAAATCCTTTATATATAACCTATAACCCTCTTATTCATTTATACATCCATAAATATAAAACATTGAGGAAAATTTAAATACCACATGGTTACGAATGAATTATTCAAAGAATTCAAAAGAAACTTTAAAATTAGTGTAAGTTTAACCAATGTGGTGAAATTGTCAATTCTTTGGTTTTCTTCATAAGCAGAGAAAGTCATGCTAATTACAGTTTGAAATGAGCAATTTTCTCACCACTTTTGCATTTTTCCTTCCAAATCTATGTTTGGAAGATTTGTAGAGTAAAATGAAACTTGAAAAGCTTGACTTTATATCTATCTATTCTCTTCATTGTATCAAAAGATGCTATATCAGAAATTTCTTGACAATAACTTCTGATTAATTTTTTTCTGTCATATTTTAAACAGAATTAAAGTAGAGGTTATGATGGTCTTTCTCTCATTTTTATCCCCTAAAGTTAGCATAACATTTGGCATATAAAATATGCTCTGCAAGTGTTAAATAGATTATATACACACACACTAAATGAATTATATATAAATAAATTATACATGTAAATGATATATATGCATGTATATTGATAGATCAATAAATTAGGTACATATCTGAGTAAAATAAGTCACCAAAAAGCAGCAAATGTTTTATAAAAGTCATCAGGGCTGAAGGATATTTCTTTTTCTTAATTTTTAAAATTCCCTTTTAATTTAATTTCTTTTATACATTCAATCACATGTTACTTAGCTTGCAAAGTGAATATTCCAACATGTGTATATTTCTCACCAGTCCAGTTGACAATGCTATAAAGTTATCTTCAATAGATAATAATTCATTTTTCTGTCCCATAAATGCCTTGCCTCTCTATATTTCTCCTAATGTCCTTACTCAGACTACTCCTTCACCCGCCCTCTTCCCACACTGTATTCAGTATTCACAACCATTATCTAAGTTTCTATAACCTTTTGTCATTCAGTTTCAGTCATAGAGTGCATACACTAGGTATATATTAAATGGAGACAATGTCTCTCTTTCATAGCCTGGCTGGCTTCACTTAGCAGTAAATCTTCCATATTCGTCCACTTCCTGTCAAAAATCAGGGTCTTGTTGCTTTTTATGGCTGAATAGTATTCCATAGAGTATATGTGCCACACTTTTTCAATCCATTCATCTGTTAGTGGGCATTTTGGTTATTTCCACATCTTAGCAATTGTGAATAATGATGCATAAACATTGATGTGCAAGCACTTTTCTGATTAAGAATTCTTCTGTCCTTTGGGTAGATACCAAGGAGTGGGATTGCCGGATCATATGGTAGTTCTATTTGTAGATCTTTGAGGAATCTCCAAATTGTTCTCCACAGTGGCTGGACCAATTTACATTCCCACCAGCATTTTAGGAGAGCTCCCCTTTCACCACATCCCTGTCAGCACTTATATATATATATATAAATATATATATTTAATCTTAGTCATTCTGACTGGGATTAGGTTGTATCCCATTGTGGTTTTGAACTTCATCTGCCTTACAATGAAGGATGTTGAGCATATGGTCAATTGGAAGAAAAATATGTCATAAATAAATCATAAGAACTGAGAGTACTGGTCATGAAGTATGAGAGATGCTTTAGGGACACACAGTATTACCTCTTACTAGCCATATTTTTAAAAAATACCTGTGAATTATTTTGAACAAATAAATTATTTAATGCTTACGAATTGAGAAATTAAAACACTGAGGTCCAGTCTTGTGGCCCAGTCTGTGGCAAACTGAACTTCAGTGCTGGAAGCTACACAGCAGACTCTGGGTTCAGATCCATGGATTGACTAGAGTGCCAGCTTGGTGGATTGAAAATCATGCTGGGTGAGACCAACATATGGTGTAATAGTTTTGTCGCTGGACTCCCACATAGTTGACCATGTTTCAAGTACTGGACTCGGCAGATTGAAATTCACATCAGGCACATTTGTATGAGGGCCTAGAATTCCAACAGTAGAATGGAAGAAAAGGAATTGCAGAGTGACCATCTCGTTGGGGGATGATTTCTCACTATCTGTCTCTGTATCTGGTGAGCACATGCACCCTATAGCAAAAATCTCTCAAAAAAATAAAGGAAAGAAAGCCATGCTGGGACATGTGCATGTGTGTCCAAAATCTCAAGAAGGAATGAAGAATAGAGGAATCCTCCCCAGGAGTTGATTTCTCACTTTCTCTCTCTCTCTGATTCTTTCTCTGGCAAGTGCATGAGCTCTATGGGGAAAACAAACAAACAAAAACAAACAAACAAACAAACAAATCCTTGACAATGAAAAAAAAAGTTTATTAGATAGATTTGTGACAGTGATGCCCCAGAACACCATTTTGTAAATTGAAAGCCTTACACATCTTCTTACTTTCATCAGTAAGCGAATATCAGCATCAGCATAATGTTACAGTCCAAAGTAGTAGATTGAATGAGGATTCACTCGGTGTTTACCAAGAAGAGGGTTTGGGGTTAGCAGGAGGTATGGAGGTAAAGGAGACTAGATCCCATATCGAGAAGTTTGAGTTCTGGCTCTGTGGCTTGAGAAACACACTGGGCATGTATGTATGTGTCCAGAATTTCAAGAGGAAAATTGGTGAAAAAAGGTTTGCAGTGTGGCCATTCCTCATGGAACTTCATTTCTCACTTTCTTTTTCTTTCACTCTCTCTCTTTGGAAAGTTCAACAGTTTTGTAGCAAAAAGGAGAAAAAAAGAATTTTGCTTCATTCATACAACATCATCTTTACCACATTACCTTAAATTACCAACAAAACAACTGTATCATACACTGAATTATTGATATTTGATGAAAAGATCATAATATTAAAATTTATAGTGTATATCTCTATATGTATAGCTGTTCATAAATGTTAACAGCAGTATATATTATTATTATTATTAACATTTAGTTCGTGATAGAGTGCATGCATTGTCCAGAGAGAGAGACAGAGAAAGAGGGAAAGTGAGAAATCACCTCCTAAGGGGGATGGCCATATCACAATTCTTTCTCCATTCTCTTGGGATTTGGGGCACACATGCACATGAACCTGGCATGTTTTTAAATGATCAGGTCCCAGACTTGAACTGTGCAGTTAACATTGTGCCTTAACCTCTGCAGCATTGGCAGGCTCAGTCTTTTGGCTCGGTCTTTTATTTTTTATTTATTTATTCATCCATTTGTTTTTTGTTCAGGTCTCCTCTACACTCGTTGGAAGAAAATTTCATCATTTAGTGTGAGATCTAAGAGAATATGTGATACGTGAGCAAGAAGATGCAATTTTGAGGTAGAAATAACTGCACATAAAAGCTAGAAGAAATTAGATGCTGAACTTAGGGGAAACAATTCGTATGTATTACAAGGGTGAAGGAAGAAGGCAGGTCTAAAGCACTGCCTCGTTAAGATTTCTGAATTCTGTCATAGCATAAAGAGAATTTGATTATTGCTCATAGCAAGGAAAGAATATAAAAGAACACAAGTCAAAAAGGGAAATCAAATAGGGAGAAGAATGAGAGTACACAACTAATTACTTTAATATGAAATGCACTACTGTAATTGACCTATTCAAATAATATTAACACATTATACCTTAAAGGGGAACAGCAATAATGATTAGATTAAGGTTCAACTTAAAAAAAAAAGTGCATTTATTTTAATACACTAGTTAAATTCCTTATAGTCTGCCTAGAAAGAAGTTGTTTCAAATAGCTCTTTAATTTTGTCAAATACGTGTTGTGGTGAAATGGAAAGTATGTGTTCTATTTTAAACTATAAACATGTCTCTCATACTAATCTTACACAAATGAAGTTGGTTTAATAATATGATACTTCAAAACAGTATTTGCATCATTATTTCTAAAATAATTTAATTAGAACTATCACATTTGAAGTGTAGGAATGTATTCAACTTATTTTATATATTGATACACCTATCATTATGTATTTAGGTTGTTTCAAATATTTTGGTTTCAGCATGGTGTGTGTGTTTGTGTGTGTGTGTGTGTGTGTGTATGTGTGTTCATGTCAATCAGCACAACTAAATCTACGCTGGCAAGAGGGAAGATCTGGGATGTTGAATATGTTAAAGGGGTGGCTTAGTGGGTGGTTTGTGAATGTCATGTGGGCATAGGACATAATTGAGTCTAAAATATTCCATAGTGGCAGACATGTTAGTCACTTTTGCTTTTTAAAGTGAGAAGTGGGTTTAAATATCACAAGAATAATATCAAGTCTGAGGTGGCTCGGAGATTCCTAATTCCTTGTTTGCACAGATGATTCTATGTAAAAGTAACTGATGGGTTTTCTAACACTAGATATTACCTTCAGATTATGCATTGTCTCTAGTCCAATTTACAGAATTGTATAATACTGTATAATATAGTTCTTTGTTTGCAATAGGAAACCGAATGCAATATAAAATCATACCAAATTCTCCAAGTTACTGCGGTTTGTAAGTGGAAAAACAGAAAACTAAATGGCATTTTGTTCACCGTTTGTAATGTACTGCTTTAGAGCCAAAATAAGACTTCAATTTGAGCATATAGAGAAGGCTTTACTCAATATGTGAATATGTGAATAGAATTTTAAAAGAACATGCACTTAAAGCAGAAAATTGTAACTCACTGACTCAAAGAATATCATTTCTATATATTTCTGCACTCTTAGTAGCCCTTGGAGAATATAAATTCTTATAGATTACAGTTAGAAAATGTCATCAGAAGTCTCTGAGTACTTCCCTTTACTTTACAAAACAGGGAAAGACTTAAGCCATAGAATATTTCCATTTTCTACTAATTGTCCCATTACTAATTAACACTGCTTATCTTGATATGACTTGCCACTAAATTCATTTTCATTAAGTTCTAAAAAAATATAATTTTAAACCTTTTTTATACATCAAAAAATTATGGAGAGCTATAATTTCACCTTTCACATGTTTCCCAGTCTTATAAGTTAAGTCTGATAAAGTCAATTGAGTTTTAAAAAAAGTGAGAGGAAGATGAGTATTATACATCATTATTTATTACATTACTTCCATCCCCAAAAGTGATGATCTCATTCTCATTAAAGCAAAGTTGGCTCTGGAAATCTGATTCTACGTCACGTCCTAAAGTTAGAACTTTCAATGACAACACATTATCTTTCCTCAGAGGCTCATCAGAGCATAGTAAGGCAGAGGTCCATTGCTTTTCTGATTCAGGATTAGGGTTTGCTGGGAATGGAAAGAGGGATATGACTAAAGGATAATACTTGAGAGATTATAGCATCTTGAAATGTCTGTGGTTTCAATGAAGGAAATTGGGCTAAACTGAACAAGGAGGAAGTGAGCAGATGATAGGAAAAACACATAAGGATCAAGAAAATAGAGTTTTCATGATTTAAAAACAGTTGGTGAAGTGGAAGGTACAGTGAGAACAATAGTGGGGCAAGATCAGAGGTTGGGAGGTTGGAGTACAGATTTTAGCAAAAAACAGGACTGTCTAAATAAAGGTGAGGCATAGCTACAGAAGAGATGCCTAAAGTGTTATTCAGCAATGCATTGGCTGGCTATGACAGGGTCAGATCATTTGACAGATGATCCTAGTTAATGGTGAGGTCTACATCATTAACAACAAAAAGTAGAAAAAGTAAACAATATATATTTTTTTCATTAAAGAAGGGTTATGTATGAGAGCATTGATGAGCCTCAAGGAATTGAGTTATGTACAACAGAATATAGAAATAATGGTGTGGAAGTGGTGCGGGAACCTAGGATAGAAGAATGAGAGATTTATTTACTTCATGGGATTATTCAAGAGACAAGACTCGAGAAAAATACATTTTCAATAAATGTAAGGATTTCAAAGATCCCTTGGTGAAAAAATTCTGGATGTAGAGAAGAAATCCTTTCATCAGAGTAGCAGCTTCATAGGGAATCAAAAGAAAAATTTCTGTGAGGAAAGAGGTCCTGAGATTAATAAGAGATGACCATAACCAGTGGGAAATGCAACCTGAGTGATAAAAAAATTATTTTAAGAATAGTATGGTAGTTTTAATTATGTCACTGATATAAATTTTAGGCATGTGAACCTAGAATATGATATTCTTTATTTTCTTGTAATGAAATTTAAGATGAATCATGAGTGCCTATTTTTCTTTATAAATGATTATACTGAGGTATATATATATATATATATATTACTT
>NW_006199080.1:2310261-2362023 GCF_000334495.1 Tupaia belangeri chinensis
ATATATATTACTTTTTTTTTAGGGAAATTTTTTTTGAGAGGTTTTCGCTATAGGTCGTGTACGCTCGCCAGATAGACAGAGAGAGACAGAGAGACAGAAAGCCAGAAATCACCCCCTAGGGGGATGGCCATGCCGCAATCCCTTCTCCTCCATTCTCCTCTCAGAATCTGGGGTACGCACGCACACGTGCCCGGCATGAGTTTTAAGCCACTGGGTTCGGGACGTGAACTGCGGTTGACTACTTGGGAGTCCAGCAACATAGCCATTACGCTAACTGCTGGTTCCTGGGAGATTTTTGATATAGGGCACATGTGCTCACCAGATAGATGGAGCAAGACAGAGAGACAGAAAATGATTAAATGAGAAATTACCCCCCCAGGAAGGATGGCCATGCCACAATCCCTTCTCCTCCATTCTCCTCTCAAGATCTTGGGCATGCACACACACACGTATGCAGCATGAGTTTTAGCCACTGGGTCCAGGACTTGAACCATGGTCAACTACATGTGAGTCCAGTGACATAGACATTTTGACAACCGCTGGTCCCATTTTCAGTGTGAGTTTTAAGCTGCCATTTCTGGGACTTGAAATACCATAAAATTTGCCACATAAAAGTATACTATTCAATAATATTTGGTAGATATACAAAGTTGTTTAACTACTCAGCTTTAGATAGTTTTCATTATCCATATGCTTTTCTCATGGCATTTAAAACATTATTTTATAATTTTTAATTTACATTTAATCACTACACAACTTTGTGGAGTACAAAATGGTTTTTCATAGCATGCATACAGCCTGTCATAATCAGATCAAAGCTATTTCACGTTCATTGTCTTCAATAAAGAACCTGATCTTATTATATGTACCTTTGATATTTGTCCTATTAGGTTGTTGTTAGTTTTTTATATATGTTTTAGATTTTATATATATATGAGTGTGCATATATATTTTAACCATTATTTACTTTCATGTTTATAGCATTTTATCTTATTTAGTATAAATGTATAGTAAAGCAGGGGTTTTTTTTGAGAGATTTTTGCTATAGGGCACATGTACTTGCTGGAGACACAGAGAGACAGAGAGAAAGAATTTGGGGCACATTGCAATCTCTTCTCCTCCATTTTCCTCTCAGAATTTTGGACACATATGCACAAGAGCCTGGCATGAGTTTCAAGCTTCCAGGTCCAGGACTTGAACTGCAATTCATTCATGTGGGAGTCCAGGACATTAACCATCATGCCACCTGCTGGCTCCGTTTTTGTATTTTTGAACGTTAATTAAATATTTGAGTCTGCTTTTCTGTTCTTTAATAATTGAATATCACACTGCATAATTTAGAAATAATAGAGGTTTATTCAGCATATGGTTGAGGTGGGATCAAACACTGAGATGGCAGATCTCCTGACAACCTTACTACTGGAGGGGACTCTCTGTACAGTCCCAAGGTGGCATAGGCCATCACGTGATGAAAAGGCAAGAGCATCTGTCAGTTCTGCTCTCACTTCTTCTTATCAAGCCATCAGTAGTCATTCATGGGGTCCTACCCAATGATCTTATCTAATCAAAATCACCTCCCATAGACCCCAGTTTCTTTTAAAGAAGGAATACTTATTTAATTTGAATTATTATTATTATTACTTAAGTTTTGCTATAGGGCATGTGTGCTCACCAGAGAAAGAGAGAAAGAGAGAGGGAAAATGAGAAAGCAAACCATCAAGCCTGGGATTTGTACCGATATTGGCCATGGGAGGGTCCAATGCCTTAACCTCCATGCCACCTGCTGGCTCCTACCCCATCTTTTAATACCAGAGTCAGATTAAGTTTCTAACGTCCTACTATCAACACAAAAGGAACTTTCAACATACGAATTTTAAGGAGGGGCACATTCAAACCATATATCTAATATTTGTATTTTCATGCAAATTTTAGACTTTACGTGTTCATTTTATAAAATAAAAAGATGCTAGGATTTCTTTCTTTCTTTTTTTTTTTTTAAGCAAGATTTTAGGTATAGGGCAAAACTCAGTTAATAGCTTTATTCTATTTACCCTACACTTTCTGTTTGTCTTTCCAATAATTTTCTTTTGTTTTCTGCTTTAACAATTTGCCTATATGTGTGTAGTTGGATTTTTAAAAAAATAACTTGTTATCATTTTCACAACTGAATTTAAAGAGTTGTAAACTTGTATATGCCACCCCTCCCCCCTCACCTCTGCTTCTGAAACTCTTAAAACACCTACGCGGGCGTTCTCGATATTGCCTGACAGGTCTCAGATCTGTTCTTTTGCTTTTTTCCTTCTTCTCTTTAGATTCTGTGTTGTCTATCTATGTAGAAGTTTACTAATTTGTTTTTCTGCCCCCTCAACTCCACTCTGAGTCTGTCTAGAAAATATTTTATTTTGACTATTTTTACTTTTCTACACTAGAATTTTCTTTGATATATTTAGAGAATTTCTCTATTTTTCAATGTTACCTTTTTGCTTAAACATTTTTGTTATCTTCTAAAGTTCATGATCTTTTGAAATCATTGTCTGCAAAATCCAATAAGTTAGATAGTGTCAATTGGTGAGTAGCTTTCTGGAGTAATATTCAGTAATTTTTTTTTATTTCTTTACATGTTTTCTAATTGTTGGAAACTACTTTTTACACACATATTGTAGCATTCTTTAGATTCTAATTATTCAACTGAAAATTGTTTTATTTGGCTTTTATTGTTTTTTAAAAAGTTTTTAAATTTATTTTATTCATGATAGAAAGTACACTCATGTGCACAAGTATGAGATAAACAGTGAGGGAGAGAAAAGCAACTTTGACAAAGTTTCAATATGCTATGATCTCCTTCCCCTGGAGTATTAGTGTCTTATACCTGTGTGTACTCAGTATGTTCCATGTAAAGTGGGATATGAACCAGTGGTCAGTCATGTGGCTTCCATCACTGCAAGTTCAGCGTTCTAACACCTGTGTCCCTAGATTGTGCTGAAAATTATTTTTGCAATAGTTATTTCTTGTTTTTGTTTGCTTTTTCTTTATACTGTTATTTCCTGGACTTAATCTGTGGAATCTATCTCTTTGGCAATATGTGGTCACTAATACCTTGTCTCAGTTATTTTTGTTCTTATTTTGTCCTTTTTTAGTCTGGATTCCCAATTGTACCTATGTCTATATAGCTTAATAGGCAGTTAATGATTGGTGAAAAGTTGAGTTCAGACATACAGCCAGTAAGGTTTTTATTCTCTTCTGATGGCTTTTGTACTGTGTTGGACAGTATTTTCAAAGATCAAGATGTTTTCAAGAGGGCTCTGGTGTTTTTTTCACCAGATCCTTATTAATCTCCCATTTGTGTATGGCTTCCCATTCAGCCACAGTTACTTGGAGATGCTGGGCCTTTTGGTTTCTCTCCATGTCCACATAATATCCGGCAAACCAGGAATCCGGGTGAGCTTGTCTAGTCCTGCCATCTCACTTGTACTTACAGGATCAATCGGCTAACACTGACCGCTGGACTCAGGCTCACTCCACCCAAGATTGTTACCTTAAGCTAGTGAGTGCAGGTTTTTCATTTTTTTTTTTCAACTCTGTGCACTACTTTTTCTATTAATAGCATGGTACTTGAATATTCCTTTGAAGCAAACCAAAACATCTCCTGCTGATGAGGTTTCTAATTTTCACAGAATGTGAAATAAGGCTGCAGCCTTATTCAAACTTCAGTGCTGGGATGGTGAGACAGGGAAACGAGAGTGTCCCTACAATAATGCCAGAGATTTTCACCTTTCTTACGTGAAGTCATTGATACTTCAAAGATAAATATTTGTATATCTTCTCTCTCTCTCTCTCTCTCTCTCTCTTTTCTTCATTCTTTCCAGCTTTCTTTCATTTGCTTTTGACAAATTCCCAGGATCTTAAAATTAATGTTTTAGAAAATTGTGCTTATATATATGTTTCTTGGGGAGGCACTTTCCTATCCACTAACCCTCCTAAATAGAAGTTGATTCTTTCTGAAATCAAAGAAACAAAAAACATTTAAAGTCTTTCAAGTTCTTGTCTGCTGTAGTTTTCCTAGATATTTCTCTTTTAAAGAGTCATCCCCTCCTGGACCAGCAGTTATCATAATGGCTATGTCACTGGACGCCCACGTAGTCGACCGTGGTTTGCGTCCTGGACCCAGTGGCTTAAACTCACGCCAGGCGCATGCGTGTGTGTGCCCAATATCCTGAGAGGAGAATGGAGGAGAAGGGATTGCGGCGTGACCATCCCCCCTGGGGGGTGATTTCTCGCTTTCTATCTCTCTGTCTCTCTCTGTCTGTCTGGCGAGCACACATGCCCTATAGCAAAATCCTCCCCAAAAAAAGGAAAAAAAAAAAGAGTCATCCCCTCCTCATCTTTTTCACACCTCTTTTTGTAGATTTCTCTAACAAAATACCCCTTAAACTGCCATCACGGCCCTCCTCAGACCCCAATGTAGGTGATTCTTTCCATACGTTCTGTGGTTACTTTCTTGTACTGGACAGTAAGAACTCTTACAGAGTTTTCTACTTTTGTTCTGTAGTTAATTTCTGTGCTTTATTTGGGAATGGGGAAGCAGGATTGAAATATCAGGTTGATTCTACCCTACTGAACAACAGCAGAAATTTTGGGAATTTGTACTTTTTCTTATCAGGTTTAGACACACAATACCACCATGATAACCCAGGAGAAGGCTTTATTTTGAAGTTGTAGCATTGGTCTTTAAAATCATTTTGTGAAACTTAAAGAACAGTGTACTGGAGCCAGCAAGTGGTGCAGTTGTTAAGGTACTGGGCTCTCATATGTCCAACTTCTGTTTGAGTCCTGGACATGATGGCTTGAAAATCATGCCAGGACCAAGTATATGCATGCCTACATCCCAAAAGATGACTAGAGGAGAAGGTGTTGTGTGTGGGCCCCTCTGTCTGTCTCTGGCACACGTATGTGCCCTATGACTATGAACAAAAAAAAAGTACATGGTGTACCATTCACAACACCCTGCTCCAGACAACTAGACCTCGAGGGAGAAAGAGAGAGAAAAAAATTAGTATCTAAAATTATATTTACCTCGTTCATCTATGTTCACACATCATCCTTCTTTATATCTTTCTCTGCTGAGTTCAGAGGATTGTGTAGTTTGGAAGTAAGAGATTCAACCTTCTCTAACTTTCTGCTTTGAAATGTTACAACAGGCTTTATTATTATCTTTTAAAGTTAAAATCTCAGTATTTACCTTTTTTTTTGTGTTTGCAATCTCTACCCTGAGCAATGTCATTCTCATATCACAAGATCTGCTTCAAGAGGATCATCAGCTAACGGGGAGAAAGCACCTCAGTTCGTATATATCTTCCTGCCACATTTGAAATGGGCTTTTCACAGAAAGAAATAATTTTCTGCATTCCATAAGGGATGAAAGGTTGCCAGACCTGGCGTGATCATATTTTCTGACCGGAGGGGAAAATGACAAGGTGAATTCTTGGCCTGTGGGAGTATCATCAGGTGTGGGAGTTGCTGTATCCCTGGTATGGGGGAAACATTTGACTTGCCAGAGATGTGTGTGGACAGGGGTTCTAACCCAGTGATCTCAGAGCCTGATTCACATTAGGATCATCCAGGGAGGACTTAGATTTTCACAATGTTATTCTCCACCTCGAAATCACCATTTAACTGTTCTGGGGTATGAATGCCATTTAATTCTTTGATACTGCCACTGCTTGAGCCTTTATGGGAAGAGTTAATAGAAGTCTCATTTGCTTTTATGAATTTATTGCATTAACTCTCAGAGAGGCCCCAGGTGAAGTAATGAAGGTCCTCACAGCATAATGTAATACCTGATTGCACCATCTGCCTTAGTAGTTACAAAGACTCATCTCTCTACTTCCTTTGGTAGTTAACAAATTATTATTATATTCTTTAAACTGATGGTGTCACATGGCCTAAAACTCCTGGGAACTGGTAGTATTAATATTAATATCAAAACAAAGATATTTGTTTTGAACAAAGTGACCAGTTTGAGTTTTACCTGTTGAAGTTATTCACAATATAACGTCATTTTCTTGTATGATATGTCCAATTATTCCCTCTCAAACTGCTATATGTGTTTGTGTATGAAGAACACATTCTCTGAGGCTGCAGAGAGGAAGTTGCTGAAAAGGCACAGGAATGGTGCTGGCAGATTGTGCGCTGCTTAAGGCACTGGACTCCCATATGGCCCACCATGGATGGAGTCCCGTACCGGGTGGCTTGCTTTTTCACGTTCTCTCTCTCTCTCCCGTCAAATTAAAATAGTAATAATAGTAATAATAAATAAAGTAATTATAAAAATAAAAAGGCACAGGAAGTAAAGCTGCAGTAAGGGTAGGCTTAAGGTCTATGACCTTGTGTGAATTATTTGAATGCTATTCGTTCTTGCTTTCTTTATTCATAAAGTAGGGAAGAAGCTATCCTCACATCAGTTAAAATTAGAAAGCATGTATTAAGATGATGTCACACACTGCTAGGATACAATTCTCCTTGGATTGCTTATGTTCCTGTATGCTTTCTTCTTCTGAGCAAAGGGCGGGCTTGGATAGCAAATGGAATTGGCAGTTAGAGATAGTGTATCCCTCTGGAGAGATTTGGAGTCATCCCAGGATATTGAAGATAAAGTCCTCTCCTTTCCCTATCTCAAAACATTGTTTACATTATGAGATAATAAACTAGAGATGTCATCCTACCCTCCCTTGGAGAAAATATGCTTACATTCCAGGGTAATGAGTAATCTTAGTTTCTCTAAAAAGGATAATGAGATGGTTATAAGCCATCTTGATAAAGGTCAGCACTTTCTAAACCCAGGGCTCCTTGGCTGTGGTGAATAGAACTCATGGTGCCACCCTGTGAAACCTGGGGCAGAAGAAGCTACAAGGTATTGCTGTGAATTTTATTTGCTGTGCATAATAAACCGAGTATATTTTTGACCCAGGCCTCTTGTGTTCCTCTATCAGTATATGAGTATAAATACTGCCAGGCTGACTTGTTGCTTGCAAGTAGGGTAAAATTTCAGACTTTTCACATTATTTGACATCACACAGATAAGTAATGCCATGCAATACTTGATGATAGAATGCATTCTAAGAAGTGTGTCATTGAGGTGATTTCACCTTTATGGAAACATCAGAGTGTACTGATGCTAACCTAGGTGGTGGGGCCTACTACCACCTAGGCTATGTGATATAGCCTATTGATCCTAGGCTACAAACCTGTGTAGTGTGTTAGTATACTGAATACTGTGGGCAATTATAACATATTGGTAAGCATGTGTGAACCAAAACATACAAAGTGTGGTAAAAATCTCATAAAAAAGAATATGCTATACCATTGTAAGGCTTCTACCATTGAATAGAACTTGTGGGACTAGAAGTTGCTTTGGGTGAATCAGTTTGAATGAGTGGTGCATGAATGTGAAGGTCAAGGACATCATTGTTCTCTAGATTTTATAAGTGCTGGGCTACACTGTGTTTGCCATAAGGCACATGCACTCACCAGAGAGAGAAAGAGACAGAGACAGAGAGAAGGAAAGTGAGAAATCACTCTCTGGGAGAAATGCCACAATCTCTTCTACTCCGTTTTAATCTTGGGATTTTGTGCATGCACATACACATGCCTGGTATGATTTTTCAAGTCACCAGGTTTGAGATTTGAACTGTGATCAGTCATGCGGAAGTTCAGTACCTTAACCACTACACTATCCACTGACCCCCAAAATACTGTTTTTCATTTATAATAAATTTACCTTAGCTTACTATAATTCTTCTACTTCATAAACTTTTACATTTTAACTTTTTGATTCTTTTGACATTTAACTTAGAACAGAAAACCATTGCTCTGCTGATTAAAAAATATTTTGGGGGACCAGCATATGATGTAATGGTTATGTTGCTGAATTTCCACATGGCTGACTGTGGTTCAAGTCCCGAACCTGGCAGCTTGATACTCATGCTGGACATGTTTGTGTGTCTGCCCAAAATCCTGAGAAGAGAATGGAAAAGAAGGGATTGCGGCATGACTATCCCCCCCTGAGGGGTGATTCCTTGCTTTCTGTCTCTGAATTTTTTTTCCTCTATGTTCTTGTTCTTTAAGCTTTTTTTTTTTTCCTATTTAAATTGTGCTTCTTTTACTTTTTAAAATTGTGATTAAAAAACAAGACAGAAAAACACACAGTAACTCAGGCCTAGGTAGGATCAAGATCGTCAATATCTATCTTCCATTTCTATACCGTATCTCACTACAAAGACCCCAATGAGACAAAACAACACAACTTTAATCAAGCACAAGAGAAAAGGACGTAATGAAGAAACATAGTAAACAGATGTATGAGGCTACTGCCAACACAATTGTTTCACAGTGAATGTCTTTTTAGTAAGTAGAAGTAAAATAGTGAAAAAAATATAGTATAGGAATTACATAAAACAGTAGCATCATTGTTCATGATCATTATCGACTATAACGCATCATGCATAACTATATGTACTACACTTCTCTACAGCTGGTACCCAGTAAGTTTTACACCAGCAACACCACAAGTACATTAATCAAGCTTTATGCTAGGACATTGCAATGGCTACAACATCACAGGTCCAAGGAGTTTTTCAGGGTCGTTATAATCTAGTGGGACCACTATAGGATATGTAGTCCATTGCTGACCAAGGAACTGATTAAAAGCACATGACTCCATGACTTTATTAAGTAAATATCAGCTTGAAGTGATGATTTTGTAAAAAAAAATGTATATGACCGCAAGCTGGAAAGCATACAATCATCAGGAAAGCTTTGAATTTCTTTCTTGGAATTGTTTCTCTAAGGAGTGGTTTGAGATTCCTACACATTGGAATCTAAAAAGTTGCACTCATACTATCAGAGACTAACGTGGTGGTTTCTAGAGATTAGGAGTAGGGGGAGTAAAGAGATGTTTGTCAAAAGATAGAAGTTCCCTTATACTGAGTGATAAGTTCAGGAAATCTATTGACATCAAAGTGACCATTATTAATAACGATAAATTGGGGACCAGCAGTTGGTGTAATGGCTATGTCACTGGACTCCCATGTAGTTTGAATCCCAGACCCGGTGGTTAAACTCAGGCCAGGCATGTGTGCATACGTACTCAAGATCCCAAGAGGAGAATGGAGGAGAAGGGATTGTGGCATTGCCATCCCCTCGGGGGGAGGGGGGGAGTTCTCGCTTTCTGTCTCTCCGTCTCTTTCTGTCTTTCTGGCAACCACACAAGCCCTATAGCAAAAACCTCTCCAAAAAATAAAATAATTTATAACAATTAATTGTATACTTAAATGCTTGCTGTGAGGGTATTTTAAGTATTCTTATCACAAAAGAGTAGTAAGTATATATAAGGTAATGCATATATTAAAGTGTAATTTAACCATCCCACAAAAAATACAGATATAGCATGATTTTTCAACATATATGAATCATTCGCCTGCAATATATACAGGGAAGTTCTGGGATGTATACCTGAGACCCTCCTGTGGGGATCCAGCATTGCAAAGTATTGTGTTGCCACTGCCTGGCCCTTATTTTTTGTATATTTTAGCATGTCTATAGTTATAATTTTTCTTCTTTTAAAGCTTATTTATATCTTCCATGAATGAGAGAGAAAAAGAGACATAGGGAGAGGGAGAGACAGCACCTCCAACAGGGTTGTGACACCATGATCCACCCCAGCCTCCGCCAGCTCTAGATCACCGGCAAATGTGTATAGAGCCTATTCAGAGAAGTCTCTACATATGAGCATGGAGACTTTCCATATGGGAGTCAGTCTCAAAGAGCACCACCCTCTGGCCCCTAGCTATTTTTAATCCTTTGATTCTCCTAATTTTATGCCAGAGTTAAAAGCATTGGCATGGGGCCAACAGGTGGGGTAGTGGTTAGGGTGTTGGACTCCCACATGGCTGACTGTAGTTAGGGTCCTGGACCCCATTGCTTAAGAAGTACTCTGGGCACCTGTGTGTGAATTCCCAAAATCCCAAGAGCAGAATGGAGAATGGATTTTGACATGGTCATCTCCCCTTGGAGCGCGGGGCGTGGCGGGGGGGCAGAGGATGATGTGTGATTTCTCACTTTCCCTCTGTCTCTTTCCAGTTATTACACACTATCTATGGCAAAAAATGTAAAAAATAAAAAAATAAATAAAAATAAATAAGTAAATGCCAAAAAAGTGATTGGTCCACCACAATTATAGCTACACAATATAGCGATAATAAATGCATTTAGTTAGATTTTTTTTCTTTTGGCCTCAGTGTTTTTAATCTTCCCTTCATTTTTGAAGGAGAAAGAGTTTTACTGAATATAGTATTCTTCATTGGCATTTTTTTCCCCCAGTAATTTGAATATATCATCCTACTCCCTTCTGGCTTCAAGGTTTCTGTTAAAAAAAATCCACTGATATTTTTATGGGTGTTCCATCATATGTGACAAATGGTTTTCATCCTACTGCTTTCAAACTTCTCTTTTTGTCTATGACTTTGGGTTATAATATGTCTCAGTATGTATTTCTTTTGGATATTTCATTTGATGTCTTTTGACTCCTTGGATCTAGAGGTTCATTTTCGTTCCAAGATTAACAACGTTTTCAGTCATTATTTCTTTGAGTTATCTTTCTGGCTTTTCCTTTTTTTTTCTTTAACTGGAACTTTCATAATTTATATATTGGTCTGTCAAATGTTATCACTTAGGTCCCTTAAGCTTTCTTTGCTCCTTTTTTATTTTTTCCTTGTATTCCTCTGATTGAATTATTTCCAGTAACCTGTCTTTAAATATCAAATATTTTCTTTTGTTACATTTAATCTGCTGCTGAATCCTCCTAATGCTTTTTTAGTTCAATCATTGCATCCTTTAGCTTTATGATTTATGTGCGGTAGTTTCTATTTTACACTTTCATCTTTTTTGTTGAAATTTTCACTTTGTTCATTCATTATTCTCCTTACTTCAGTTAGCAATTTCATGAGTAATTTTGTTGTTTGTATTGCATTTTTAAGTTTTTAAATTGATAAATAAAAATTGCATATATTTATGGTGAATAACATAATATTTTGATAAATGTATACATTGTGGAATGGTTAAATCAAACTAATGACCGCATGCATTCCTTCCCATACTTATTGTTTTGTGATAAGAATGCAAAGTTTAAAAGAGTTATTTTTAATCTCTGTCATCTAAATCACATGTCTCAGTTTTATAGGGCCAGTTTCTGGAGACTTATCCTGTTGTTATATTTTGATTGTTCTTATCGTATTTTTTATATTTCTTGATACTCTGGGCTGGTGTCTGTGGTTTAGAAAAAAAAAGTATCTCTTTAAGTTTTCATCGACTTTCCAACTGCTGGAGAAAATCCCAAACAATCAGCCTGGCCAGAGACTCTGGGAGCCTCTATCAACTCTTTTCTTTCCCAGAAAGAGGCAGACAACTTTCAGTTTTTACTTAATTCATAGTGATACTGGTGTGGGGGCAGCTATGATGTCTACCAGCCCAAGTTTCTGTCTCCTCTCCAGGTGAGACAGGTGACTAAACTGCGCTGGATTCAGTCAGAGCTCTAGAACTACCAGGATAGAAGCTAGTTAATTTGGGAATTCCTGGAGAAGTTGCAGCACTGAATGCAAAGATAAAGTATTTCCCTCCATGAAGGAAAGATGAGAGCTAGAATTTTTGTGGCCATTTACTCTGTGAGGAGCAGGAGGAATGAACAACATCTATCAACCCATGGTTTATTCTCTATATTTTCCCACAATGCTGGACTATGCTAGACCTGTCAGAACTCTGAGACCAGCAAGACAGAAGCTATTCTTCTGGAGAGTCCTCTTGGAATAATTGGAGTCAACTCCTTTCCTCTCCTGCACAAACCTTGGAGCTCAGTTTCTCTTGACTATTTGCCAGGAACAGGGTCTCTGGTGAAAGCGTGTCCCAAATTTCACTACTATCTTCATAAATCTGGTTTTGTGCTCTTCTGATTTGCAGGAGCCTTCCCATTCGCTTCTTAGTTTCACAGAGGGAATTTGCCCTGGAGTAGTTGCTGAATTGGTAATGATGTAGGGAAAATGCATTGTCTAGGACTTTCTGTTCCACGGTCTTGCATGGGTCAGCTCCTTGAAAGTCCTGAAATATTCTTCCAAAGTAGAAGAGTTCAGAATAACCTGCAGAACTCAGCACTAAAAATCATTGAAGAGTACAGATAAAAAAGAGGGAATATTATGGAATATAAGTTATTCATCAATAAAGTTATTTTAAACAACTCAAAAGAATGAACAATAAGGATAATAAAATTTAAATTATATATATATTAAATTATATACATGTATAGATCAGATTTGGTCTGAATAATACAGTTAAAATACCTATTCATTAACTATTAGCCACAGTAGAGAAGTGAAAAAATAGAGTACAGCTCAAATATTTCCTCTTTTTTAAAGAATTTTTTAAACTTTATTATTCTTTTTCAGTTTGATCAAAGAGAGAGAAAGTGAGAAAGCAAGCCACCAGGTCTGGGACTCGAAACGCGGTCGGCCATGTGGGAGCTCTGCACCATTAAACTTCATGCCATCTGCTGGCCCCAGCTCAAATATTTCTAAATGAATACATAGGATAGCAAGTGCATGGTGCAGCTTTCTTTAGTTTGAGTTTAATAGCTCTGAGGCTAATGCTAAATCTTTCCGTAACACTCATCTCAAGTCCCTTTTCATGTCTTTATTCTGTTATTTCTGTGCCACTAACAAAGATCAGTCTTTCTACAATATTTTTCAAATTGTGATGTAAAAAATAAACCTGCTTTTTATTTTCTTCATCCTGACTACAAAGACATCTAGAGTTTAAATTTATCAATCCTCTCAGGTCATTCCTATGCACACGATCGTTTCAAAACTTCATGATAGAGTGAATGCAGATGCTCATAAGAGCGACAAAGAGCAAGGGAGAAGAGCATACTACAGAGGTTCTAGTCATGCCATAATCCTCTTCCTCCCATCTCACAGCCACGCCAGAAAAATTCACCCATTTTAGGAAACTCCAGATAATAGCTTTAGTAGTACATGCTTGGAGATAGCTGGCCTTCAGTCTTCTGATAAGAGAAGTCATCATTAATTACTCGTTGGATGAGAGAGGAAGGAAAATCCAGCCAAATGAGACACTTGTCTCTTTCCACTTCTTGTGTTCCCATCTTAACCCAATAGAGGAAAAAGAGAGCCAAAAAGGGAGAGGAAACAGTGAGAAGACACACCATACCACCCACGACGTGACAGTTAAAAGGAATATAAATCAAGCCTGATTTAGGCAGAGAGAAATTAGCCAAGCATTGAATTAGATACAAGATTAGAGTATTAAATGGTCAAATCCATCTGGTGTTTTCATATCTGAAAAAAAAAAAAAGAACAAAGTTATGAATCTACCCAAGGTTAGATGAAGGGCTTAAGAAATTTATTCACTTGGTTAACATTGTTTAATAAATAAATGAAAACAAAATGCAATCATATTCTGAAAATAATAAAAAAAAATTTGACCTTGAATTTTTACCAATTATGTATGTCAGTACCTCCTGATTCCTTTATTAGTCCATCAGTTTTCAAAAAGTGGCATTCACCAGGAGTACTGACTTCATCCAGGAGCTTGTTAGAAATGCTTATTTCAGACCTCAATTCAGACCCAATTAACCTGAAGTGTGATCCAGGTGATCAGTATTTTAATAAGGTGATTCTAGTATATTTTGAAATTTAAGAATCACAGCACAGTTTGCTAGTTTGAATGTCTTGGAAGGAAAGAGTTCTACAGACTCTTTAGTATTTTAATAAAAAATTTATAGTTTTTATTTTTTTTATATATACATCATTTCATCATTTCTGTAGTATTTAGTTGAACTTTTAAAACTACTTGAGGGGCCAGCAGATGGCATAGCAGTTACAATGTTGGACTCCCACCACATGTCCAACCACAGTTCAAGTCCAGGATCTCATGGCTTGAAAATTCACACCGTGTGTGTGTGTGTGTGTGTGTGTGTGTGTGTGTGAGTGCCCAAGATCCTGGGAGGAAAATGGAGGAGAAGGGATTGTGGCATGACAAGCCCACCTGGAAAGTGATTTCTCACTTTCCTTCTCATTGTCCCTGTTTCTTTTCCTCTCTCTGGTGAGCATACATATTGTAAGGTAAAATACTGTAAAATAAATAAATAAATTAGTCAAAGGCCAGCAGGTGGCATGGTAGTTAGGATGGCTGGACTCCTTCATGGCTGACTGCAATTTGAGTCCTGGATTTAGCAGCTTGAAAGTCACACCAGAAACATGTCCATAATCCTAGGAGGAGAATAGAAGAAATGAGATTGCAGCAGCATGGCCATCCCACAAAGGGGTGATTTCTCACTTTCATTCTCTCCATCTCTGTCTGGTGAGTGCATAGACCTGTGGCAAAATTCTAAAAATAAATAAATGAATTTTTTTAAGAATTATTTTATTTACCTTTATTTATTTATTTATTTTAATTTGACCAGAAAGGGACGGAGCAAAAGTGAGAGAATGAGAGAGGGAAAGTGAGAAAACAAGCTTCCAGCTCTGGGACACGAACCATAGTCAACCATGCCACCACCCAGTCCCCCCCCCAAGAAAAAAAAGAAAAAGAAAACAACTACTTGAGGGCCAGCAGATGACACAGAGTTTAAGATGCCTAGATCCCACATGGTCAATGGCACAGCTGGAGTCTTGGACCCTGTGGCTTGGAAAACGTGGTGAACATGTGTGTGTGAGTGCAAAAATCCTGAGAAGAGAACAGAGGAGAAGGGATTCCCCGTGTGACCATCCTCTTTGAGGAAGTGCTTTCTCACTTTTCCTCTCTCTTTCTATTTGTCTTTGAAAGCACACCTACCCTATAGCAAAATTTAAAAACAAACAAATAAATAAATTATTGAAATATGTTATTAATATACTATATCTATATATAGTAGTATAATGCTATCAATTTTTTAAATTATTTAGAAGTTTAAACTTCTTTTTCCTTTTTTTGGAGAGATTTTCACTGTAGGGCACGTGCGCTCGCCAGACAGACAGAGAGAGACATAGAGACAGAAAGCGAGAAATCACCCCCCAGGGGTGAATGGCCACACTGCAATCCCTTCTCCTTTCTCTTCTCGGGATTTTGAGATTTTGGGCACACACGCACACCTGCATGGTGTGAGTTTTAAAACACTGGGTATAGGACCCAAAGTGCTGTTGACTGCATGAGAGTCCAGTCATGTAGCCATCTTCTGGCCCCTAAACTTATTTGTTTCTGATAAAAATGTCTCGTTTTATAATACATACTTATATTTACATTTTTAGTTATCAATTGTTATAAGTTATTAATGGCTATTCTATCAATGAGTTAGTCTCTGAAAATTTCTTTAGATTATTATAATCTATGACCTTTAAAAATATAAGCATTTTTGTAGTCTTAACATAAAAAATGAATTCAGAATGATAAAATGAAATGATTAACACATTCTTAAAGCTTGTATCTATCTTAATATGTTCATTAGAGTTCATTCTTGACCCCCTCAAAAGTTGATAAAAAATTTTAACTACTTTTGAAGTTTTATCACGGCCATATTAAAATTAGCTTATTATAATGTTTTATATCTGGTTTAATCCCTAGAAACATATCTCTTTCTCTGATTTGTACCTATCCCACCACCCTTCTTTTATTTTTTAACATTTCTTGTCTGTTTTACTATCTAGGAATATCACTCTTTATAGTTAAACCTGGTAAACTTAAATCCACTATAAAAACACTTCATTTACATAATGGCAAACACTAAAGAAGGTTGTTTTCTTTCTCTATGCTACAGTCGTTACGGTTTTTCTAAATAAACACACACACTTCCTAAATAAGCCATAGCCAGACTTGATTTATGCTGGGGCTGATTTATGGGGCATAGGGAAATGCTGGGTGAATTTTCACTCAATGTACTTCTAAGCTCTGATTTTAAAAAAATGTGAAAGTCCACACTTTTCAAATTTTACTATGTTATGTAAAGTATTGCCACATTATATTTTGTATATAACACAGAAAAGAGCCAAATGGTAAATTTATATGATACTAACACAAATGCAAATGCATTTCTACTAAAAGAAAAAGATGACTTGTGTAAAATACATCAATCTCATGCTACCATCTCTAATATAGCCATCCACCTCCACGTGTCTAGAGTTTGATATAATTCTTGCACTCCTAGAGTGAATTAATAACGAAAATAACACCACCATATTTTTGGATACTTGAACAATGTCAGAAATCTTCCTAACTACTAAAAATACAGTATTGGTATACCAAACAAAGGGATGCTAAGAACATGTGAGGTCTAAAATTTGTGGATTTGAGCCAGCTGAGCACAGCAACAAGTAGTTCCTTTTAGCAGTCTGAACAAACACTTCTTTCATAGAGGAACACTCTGTTACTATCCCCATCCTTTGCTCTCTCCCTGAAAAATCCCATACATGACATTTGCATTGACTTCATCAGCCTCAAATTGCACCATCTTGAATACTCGTACGTATTTTGTATTCTTTCCATCAATAGCCAGGACAGGAGGCTAATTAGCGTACCACCAATGCTTTAAACTCCAAGATGCTGTAAAGAGCAACTCACAACAACCTCAACTTCAAAACTGTCAATTTAGTCAGAGAAGGGAATTTGTGTTTTCCGCCCCACACAAAGGAAATGTAAATAGTTACCATTGTTAAAAAGCTTTATTTTTTTATACTAAAATGTGAAACATTTAAATACATCTCTATTCTATAGAATTGAAAGTCTGTTATAAATTGCAATGCAATCATTTACTTTAAGAAAATATTTAGTAACACGGCTGGGTTAAAGTAATAGATGTGGGAAGGAAATTCCATAACCTTTATTTCCCCATTCTGATCCCACAGGTGGCTTTGGGTGAATTTCATTAGATTTAAGCCTACACTATTCTTTGCAACTGACAGATCTCTAATAAATGATCAATACTTCAGCAGGAAGCAGGAGAGTGAAAAGCATGGTAGTGTTCCAAGAGAATAAGAATACTCATGATCATTAAAATGTATACACTTGAAATAACTTTGAAAGAATGTAGAACATTGGGGTTGGATGCTGGCCCAGCTGTAAAATGTATTGTTCTGAGAAGATGACTCAAGTGGGACGATTCCCCCTGTCCAGGCTCTCAACCAGAGTCCTCTCTGAGTATTGGGCACTTGTAGATCTGTGGTTTCGGGTGAGCTGAGGCTCATGTCGGATTGTGGTGTTAAGTCTGTGGGGGCACTGTTTCTCCCTTTGTGTCTCTTGCTTGTGAAAGATAAATAAACTTAAGAAAGGGAAATAATGTAACATTGCTTACCTACATATCTATATATACAAGCATACATACAACATTTACATGTGTAAATGTTTATTTTTAACCATGCATGTAAATTTAAAAGTTATTTCTTGAAATTTTTATGTTAAAAGTACTACAACATATATCACAGAGTTAAACTCATCCATCTTGGAAAAACTGAAACATGCATTTATTTTGCAGAAGTTGATTAAGGAACAAAGAACACAGAACATCCACATGTCATCTAGTTATGTTTAAAATTCTCCATTTGTAATAATTTCATAGTTATGACTGAGATAAATCTCTCCTGCTTCCTCTTCATAGAAATAATAAACAGGTGATTATTGCTATTTGCATCTGTGTCAGAATGTTAGAAAGAGTGCAAAATATTCTGAGTATAGTTATATATTTGTATACTGTTTTATGCATTGTTTTATATACTCTACGCATTTTCATGTTTTATATACTCTACATATTCTCAAAGTATAAAAACATTCATAGTACATTTATAATTGACAACCAATGTTAATAACAGTTTTGGGAAAAAATTTTGTGTCTATGATAATAAGGCTTGACTTGTCTAATGCCTGCTTGCTTGCTTCTTTCTTTTCTTTTTTCTTTCCTTTTCTGTTCTGTTCTTTTCTTCTTCCTTTTCTATTTTTTCCTTCCTTCTTTTTCCTTCTTTCCTCTTTCTCTTTCTTTTTTCGTTCTCTCTCTCTCTCTCTCTCTCTCTCTCTCTTCTTTTCATTCTTTTTTAATTTTGCCAGAGGGCCCAGGCACTCACCAGAGGCAGAAGCAGAGAAAAAGTAAAAAAGCATCTCCCATGGCGAATGGTCAAGCCACAATCCCTTCTTCTCAATCTCTCTTGCCTTTTGGTATTGGGGGCATGCATGCACATGCATCTGGCAGATTTTTCAACCCACCATGTCCAGGACTTGAACTGCCCTGTTGGCTGTGTGGGATCAAGTCACCTTAACGAACATATTATCAGCTGGCTGTGTAGTTATACTTTAGAATAACTACATTATCTCAAAGCATTTAAAATAAAGCCTCATGATAAAAAATTAATAATAAATTGGACCAGGAAGTGGTGTGGTGGCTAGGCACTGGATCCCACATGGCTGATTCCATAGTTCAAGTTCCAGACCTGATGGCCTGAAAAAAATAAACAAACAAAAAGAAACCAAAAAAACATTAGGCACGTATGCAAGTGTGCCCAAAATCCAGAGAGAAGAATGAAGGAAAAGGGAATATGGCATTGCCACCCTCCCTGGGAGGTGATGTCTCACTCGCTCTCTCTATCTCTGTCTCTTTCTGGTAAGTACATTTGCTCTATGGCAAAAATCTAAAAAAAAAAAAAACAAAAAACAAAAAAAAACTACCAAACATTATTTTTTGTTCACTTTTCCATAAACCATCAACAATGTGATTTTTTAATAAAATAATATCCACTGTTATCTTTATATGATAGGTTTCAAAAAATATAACATATCTTTTTCAACAATAGAGTAACAAGGGTCATATCAACAATCATTTTCTTATTATGGTTTCAGAAAGTGGATTAAATATTGCAAAATATTACCAGGTGTCATTCAACTGACAATCTTCTGAAGTGATGACATTAAGCTAGCATAGGAATGAAATTAATTTAATGAGTACTTTAATTCAGAAATCATCAGCTAATATCACATTTCAGCTACACTGCTAAACAAATCAGAGTATTTGCAAGGGTTTTAATTATTTAGTTAAGTATGGTCTTAAATTAAAGTCCTTTTCTGCCTGTGTTGAAAATAGACTGCAGATGATTACATTTCCATAGACTTCACAACATAAGCTTTTTTGGTTTGAAATAAGAATGTTAAGGTTGCCAAGTATAAAGTTTATAACTGCTGTTATTTTGGATTATATAGAGTTATGAAAATCCAAATGTTTTACAAAGTTAAAAAGTATTCTTTTTTTGCTCACTTATAACTCAAAAATCACTAAAGTCATTCTGCTAAACATGCCAAGAAGCCAAGCTTCTTGCCATATGTCTGCATAATCTTATTAAATCACTGCTATTCACGTGCACACTCTCACACACATACAAACAAGGGATGCCAAAAATTAAAAATATACTACATGTATTTTACCGATGCTTGAATTGAGAACATAACCTCATTTGAACGTAACATGTGGCCTATGTCTAGGGTTATTTTTAATCCAGTCTTAACATAATTTTTGTAAGTGTATTTTAGTTCACATAGTTACATAGTAATTGTAATGGATTGTGACGTAAGTGATTGAATAATCTAATAAATATGTAATTTAATTATTTTAAATTTTCATTTGCCAGGTACAATTTTCTCTGTCTATGAGTTAATAATAAGAAATGATTACAACACTGGATGGCATACAGGAAGTACCAAATAAGTGTTATCTATTACATAATAATATATGGTATTGAAAAATTATTTTTTAAAAAATAATTATTTAATTATTATTAATTATTGCTATTATTATTTTTTAATTTGCTATAGGGCGCATAGGTTCACCAAAGGGAGAAAGAGAGGGCAAGAGAGTGGGAAAGCGAAAAAGCAAACCACCAGGTGGGCACTTGAACTGCAGTCAGCCAGGTGGGATCCAGCACCTTATCCACCACGCCACCTTCTGGCCCACATTTTTAAAACACATGTATAAGTAGTTTCTAGACAGTCTTTTAGTTGAAGTCTTAGGTTCACAAAATAACTAAAAAGAACTATTCTAAAGCCATGATCATTCATAGTACCCATGTTTTTTGTAGATATCCATTAAATACCCTTATGTAATTTCAGGCACCAGTTTTAGGCCTTGGTAGACAATAGAGAAAAGGACTATATTCTCCCTTGAGATGTAGACCAAGTAGGGAATTTCCAATTTTAATGTTCTGAAATATTTAAAGACTACCTAGTTCATGCCAAAATGTAATTTTAAAAGCTCTTACATGTCTATGAGTCGAAAAAAAGAGTGAGTACAAAAAGGTAGAGAGTGCTATCCTTGTCTCAGATACAAATTCTTTAAGTTATAGGAGGTTCTTCCCAAACTGAGTTCAGCACTCTATCTTTATTTTTTTTTAAGAATTGTCTTATTTAACTTTATTTATTTATTTGCTCTAGTTTGACTAGAGAGGGACAGAGTGAGAGACAGAGAGAACATGAGAAAGCAAGCCACCAGATCCGTGACTCAAACTGCCGTTGGCCATGTGGGAGTCCATCGCCCTTAGCCACCACACCACCTGCCAGCCCCAATTCTCATATATTTTTATTTATTTATTTTTTGAATTTTCCAATGAGTGCATGCACTCATTAGGAAGAGACAGAAAGAGAACGAGAGAGGGAAAGTTAGTAAACAAGCCCCCCCCAATGGAGAATAATCACACCACAATCTCTTTCCCATTTTTCCCTCTATTTGTAATTTTAGACAAGTACACACATAAGCCTGGCCCATTTTTCAAGCCACTGCATTCAGCACTTGAACTGTGCAGCCATGTGAGATCCAATCACCTTAACCACTGTGCCACCAGTTGGCCCTATTGTCATATTTTACCAAACTTCTAATCCACACCCCTTCAAAATTCTTCCTTTAAGACTGTAATGTACACACGAACCTTCATCTTTCCAATTTCATATCTCTTCTATTATGTCCTTTATATCTCTATCTTGCAGTTATTTCTACAGTTTTTGTCTAATCCAGAAGATAGTGAGCTAGTTTGCTTCTCTTTTATTCTTAGCCTACTAGTAAAATAACAGTGGTTATTTAACATATAAATAAATGAGAAAGTTATGTTCTTTCCTGAGAAACACTGAAAACTCTACATAGTCCCTCCAAGGTGCTTACAATTCACTCCTATTTGATAAAGTGAGACCACTTCAATGGCACTCAGCTCTGAGTAAAGGTAAAGAAAAATACAAATGAAGCAACCTACTCAAGACATATATCAAAACATCAGGGATAAAGGGGATTGGAAATTGATAATGTTTAAAAATCTTGACAACTCTAATGAGCATCTAGGGTACAGAACCATAAACATAGATCATTAGTATCTACCTGTAAGTTTTAATATTGTATGTCTTTACAAATTGGTTCAAAGCATCAATGATCTGGGCGTGGGTAAAGCTTGTCCATCATGTGGTTATTGGGCCTATTTCCTGGGGACTATTCCTTTGGACCATAATGTTAGAGACTTTTCAAAGTCTAGAACTTCATTTTTCATTCATGAGAGAGAAACAGAGAGGGAGAGATCCCCAACAAGATCTTCATGAAGTGATTTACCACCAGTCTTAGCCAGCTGGATAGTGGGCATGTGTGTGTATACCCAGTATGATCAGGAAGGCCCTAGAAATCAACCCAGGGCCTTTCCCACATGGTCCAATTGTGGTACTGAAGAATCATTGCTTGAGTCTCACAACTTCATTTAATAACCATTTCACAGGACTAGATTTGGTCATAGTTTTGTAACTTTACTGTGTCATTTTAATTTCTTCTACAAAATCTTTTTTTTTTTTTTATTTAAGTTTTTGCCATAGGCCATGTGCACTCTCTGGGGAGAGATAGTGAGAAGGTAAGTGAGAAATCACCACCAGAGGGATGGCAATGCTGTAAGCCCTTCTCTTTTCTCATGGGATTTTGGGTGTACACACACACCACCAGCATTATTTTCTAGACACCGTATCTGGGACTCAAATCGCAGTCAACCAACTGGGAATGCAGCACCTTAGCTACTATGCCACCTACTGGTCCCGTTTTCCACAAAATCTTTTACAGATACTTCTCTAAATTTTACTCGAATAAGTCACTATGGGTCTCTTGTGACTGTGATAGTCTATATATATGATTGAATTTTTAAAATTTTAATCAACTTCTTCACTTGATTAAATAGCAACTTTCCTAAGAGATGTTCTGATCCTTTACACATTACATAAATCTGCTTTCTTCCATCTGGAATCTTATAATTCTTTAATGTGTCATTGTTTTTTGCATTATTCTGAATTGTAATAATTCTAATTAAATTAGAATATACTTCTAAAGTATAATTTGCACAGTTATTTAAAGTGTTGTGCTGAGATTACAAGTATTTCATAGAGAGCTTTCCTTTTCTGAGTACCAAATTCACATATTTAGGCTTAAAACTTGATAGCATAGTGAATGAGTGAGTATTGAAATAAAATCATACATTTTAGATGAATGCTTTCATTTTTTTCTTTCTTTCTTTTTGTGTGAAATCAAAGTTACTTCTGCCGTTCCACCTTTCTTATATTTTCATTATTAAGTTTTAAGTTTAGGCAGAGACATTTTATTTATCATGGCTAAATTTCAGCTTATTTATATCATCAAAACTTTTCAAATCAAGCTGTGCTAGTGTAGGAAGTAAGGCATTTATTGGGAAAGTGGGAGGCAGAGATATTTTTCAGTCACTTGGGTATTATCTATGATTTTTCTCTCTAGATGAATACGTGGCCTCATGGATACAGACTTTGTTTCAATAATTCTAAATATTTATTAAAAACAGCACATTGACTGTTAAATTAAGATTTTCCAAGCTGTCAATTGAAATACTATGCACAAAGGATTAGAATAATAGAACAAATTGCCTTATTGGGCCCCTACAACACTTATTCGGGCAGTGTGTTAGGATGTGCTATGCTTTTTCTTAGAAGGGATTATATGGCTCCATCTACTTTGGTACAACGTAAACTTATTTCCCTTATATGTATCCTTGGATAACTAAGTCGGGGTACAATTTTTGTACAATGTGAGTGTATCTGTGTGTGTGTGGGTGCACAGCATTAACTATATGTCTGTGGGTTTGTTTTCTTTAGTTTTGGGATAGATGTTATTTTTCTCCTTATTCAGTTTATCTGAAAAGAGGTTACACTCATCAAATACAATTTTTTTTCTTTTTTTTTTTTTTTTTTTTAAACTTTCCTGCTTTAGCTGATCCATGCCATCAACAACAAAAATACCAAAGACATTCACTTAAATGTGGAAGATGGGCCAGCTGGGTGGTGTGATAGTTGGTTGGATCCCACATAGCTGAGTAGAATCCAAGGTCAAATTAGGCGGCTTGAAAAATACTCTTGCAGGGAACCAGCAGTTAGCGTAATGGCTATGTCGCTGGACTCTCACGTAGTTGACCGTGGTTCGTGTCCCGGACCCGGTGGCTTAAAACTCACGCCGGGCACGTGTGTGTGCGTGCCCAAGATCCCGAGAGGAGAATGGAGGAGAAGGGATTGCGGCGTGACCATCCCCCCTGGGGGGTGATTTCTCGCTTTCTATCTCTATGTCTCTCTCTGTCTGTCTGGCGAGCGCACGCTCCCTACAGTGAAAATGCCTCAAAAAAAAAAAAATACTCTGGCACATGTGCCTGTGTCCCCTAAAATTCTGAGAGCAGAATGAAAGGGAAGGGATTGCAGCATGGTCATTCCCTCTATAGGGGACTTTCTCTTGTTCCCTCTTTCTTCCTTTCTCTCCGTCTCTCTCTGGTAAGTGTGTGTGCCCTATAGCATTTTTTTATTAATGTGGAAGAGATTAAGGTCAAACACAGTATTATATTTGTAAAATGCACTGAAGATTGTCTCAATACATTCTACTTCCAGTTTGAAGCAATCTGTTAATTAGCATTCTTAGGACATAATTTTTCAAAGAGTTCCATAACAAGCAACTAAAGTATAATTTGCACAGTTATTTAAATTTTGGCTTAATATAAAAGGACAAATGTTTTCAAATGCATAGGTGAAAAACAGGTCCTACTTGCTAACCATGCTGACACAGTAGAAACTGGATTGAGTTAGTTAGAGTATTGTTAAGGTACTCTAATATAAATGTTACTATTAATTTGGTCAGACAGGATCATTCAAAACCCCCCAATTCCCAAGCAGTCTTGTCTAATTCAGAGACTGTCTTAATAATATATGAAGTAATCACTTACAGAAATGATAACATTTAATTACTAAATGGCTATTTCTGTAAACCCCAGTGCATTTTTTCTAGTGGATTTCTCTCAGATAACTGAAAAGTGTGAAGATTACCACACTAAAATCTCAGCAGCGCTTCTCCACTGCCAAACTGTCACCTGGAGGTAGGGAACAGAGGTAATACCAGTGTAATGAGGTGGGGAAAAGTAATAGAACAAGATAAAAGTTACAAGGCATCCTCAGAAATTGGGGAATAAAAAAATTACAGCAATATCCAGGGCAACACAGTGAGTTCTCATATTTACTTTCAGATGTCCAACAAAGTGTTACTCTTACTTCTTGGGAAAAACATAAGCATTTGATTAATAATAATAAGCATTAATATTAAGCAATTAATACTGTTACCTATTTTAACTATATATGCTAGCTTAAATTCCTTATGTAACCCAGTCATCATTATGTGATTGTGTTCTTTTACTCCCTCTTTTTCTGAATCTGTACACACTTTTTAAATATATTATGCATTGCTATATCATATGATTCATATGAAACTGAATAATTTATTACTATTGAATAACTTAATACATTTAATTAATTATTTTTTAAAAAATCTGGGGTCATTTCTAACATCATCTAAAAGACCTTTCCCTATGACTATTATTGATATGTCATCCAGATTATTAGATTATATTACTATTCAATACTTTCTCACTTTTTTTTTTTTGAGAAGTTTTTGCTACAGGGCTCATGTGCTCACCATACAGACAGAGAGAGACAGAGAGAGAGAAAGCGAGAAATCACTCCCCAGGGGGGATGGCCATGCCACAATCCCTTCTCCATTCTCCTCTCTGGATCTTGAGCACACACCGCACACGTCCAGCGTGAGTTTTAAGTCACCAGATCAGGGGCACAAACTGCGGTCGACTACATGGGAGTCCAGCGACATAGCCATTACGCTAACTGCTCTTCTCCATTACTTTCTCACTTTTTATAAAATAATCTCATTATAACATCCTGATTGAGACACTAGCATCAAACTCATTGTGTTTGAATACTAGCTCTTCAGATTAATAACATTAACCCTTAGTTTATTTATCTATAAAAGAGGCATAAAATAGTAACTATTTTACAGTCATGAAAGTTGAATAAAATATTTTGTTCAAAGGCATAATAATAGTAAAATCTCAGTTGACATTGACAATTACTATGATTAGACATTAGACCATTTATTTTATAAACTGTGCTGTGATTACATATTTCTTTCTGCAATTTTTAACTTTAATTAATGCATGACCAATTTTAGTAGTATTATATAGATGAATATGACTGTTTTAATATTGACATATTGATTGTATTTTGTATTAATATTTTACAAATGTGAGAGAGGTAGATATTTTGAGTTATTATGTCATCACAAGCTCTATGCTTTATCAGTTGTATTCATTTGTATCTTCCATTAGAGAGAGAGTAAAAGTGAGAGAGAGACAGCCTCCTCTCCCATAGGGCCCTTGCACTGTGAGTCACCTATAGTCAGCTCTGGATTATGGGCACACACATACCCAGAATAGTTGAAACGTATCGTGATATGCACCCTGCACAAGGGTTTCCATGTGGGTCAGTCTCCTATGAGACTTAAGTTTTAAATTTCCCTCAGAGTTTTGTCTATCCATCTCATTTGCCCAGTTTTTAATTGAATTATTCATTTTTTAATGGATGAGCGAATTAAGTTTCATATATTTTCAGATCATCAATCCCTTGTCTAAATAATAATTTGCAAATATTTTCTCTATTCTGAGGGTTGTCTTTTAACTCTAATTGCTGTTTCCTTTGCTGTGAGGAAACTTTTTAGTATGATGTAATTCCACTTGTCTATTTTCAGAATTATTGTGTTTTAGGATCATAAAATCTGGACCTATTTTTATACTACAATATATAAGTCTTCACTATCTCTTAGAGTACTTAGAATAATGTCCACATTTTCAAATTAGCTTTCAATATTCCATGACTTGACTTTTTCTTGCTCTCTCTCTATTTTTTTTGTTTGTTTCTTATTTATTTATTTATTTTTAAATTTTATTATCATCATAATCTTCTTTATATTACATTGGATTACATATAACTTTACATTGACTTCCATTGCTTTTTCAAAAGGGAATGCCATGCATGTCAGTCAATACAGAGACATTAATCTCCCCGTTTTATCATTCAATGTCTTTTCTATGTTTTTTCCCAATAATAATTATTATTATTATTATAATTTTTTAAAACAGTCAATCACTATTTCTCATTTTGCTTGTTAAAAGACTTTACCCATCATGAAATACTTCTCAGACCAGTTGAGAATACTATACACGTCATCATCAATAGATAATAAACCATATCTGTTTCTCACTAACATCCTGCCTCTTGCTATAGGGTGCATGTACTCGCTGGATAGAGAGAGAGAGTGGGAGGAAAAGTGAGAAATCACCCTGCAAGGAGGATGGCCCTGTCTTTAGCAACTTATACCTTAGCTACTCATGTAGTTCCTTTTAATTTACATATTTTACACAGCCTGTTTCTAAATCCTCCTTTTGCTTTGAGCCTCTTAGTCATCATTCAAATCTTATTCTAGAGATCCTTTCCTTGAAGAGACATTTTTTGAACACTTTCTCCACCATCTAACTCAGGTCACAGTGAGAATGCAGAATTATAAAGTTCAATGCACCATCTTTACATTGCTTTTAGACATTCAAATGAGTGCCTAAAGTCACTGATCATATAAGAAGAAAGAAAAATCTTCTTAAATTATGTTTTATCATAAAGGAAGATATTTAATAAACAGGAGTCATCATCTTTTAACACACCGAATAATTGTGCTCTTACATGATTAAAGAGAATCAAATATTACCAAGGCTGGATAGAGGAAGAAAAATGAAAATTGTGTATAAATTAATTTCAGCAAGCAGTTAGCTGTAGTTATTTCACCAAACTGCTTGCGTTTAAGTTCCAACTTCAATATATAGTATTTTCTAGCTCTAAGAATGTGGGAAGGTAATTTAGTAGGTCTAGATTTTAATGTTCTTACTTGACAAAAAGTTATGAAATAATGTCTTTCTCATAAGGCAGTTACATAAATAAATTGATTCATCTATGGAAAATTCTCATAGTGCTGTATAGCACATTATAATCATCTAATAATTGTTACTTTTTAAATACAAAAGTAGTTTTAAAATGATTAAATTCTTATAAATAAAAGAAACTTATAAAAGTTCATATATTTATTGAGCATTTATACTTTTTTTCTAATTTTAATGAATCTATATTTTATAGGTTGCATCATTAAAAAGTTGTTTTTGTTCAGTTACATGGTGTATATTTCCAAAAAATTGTTTTATTTGCTACTTTTTATTTTTTATTTTTATTTTTTTTTACTTTTTAATAGTTGGCATTTAAATGTACGAGATCTTGTATTTTTTAGGATTGAGAAATTTTTTTTTCATAATCCAACTTCATTTCAAAGCTTTTGTGAGACTCCTACTTTATATAATCATTAAGTAGTTATATTTTTTTCATGTGTGTCAGTACAGTAATTTGGGCAACATAAGAGAGATGTAAAAGAAAACCTCAAAGGTTTGTGATAAAAATAGTCTCAGAATGTGAGTTTATTTTGTTCCAAAAATCTTTCAAAATCCATGCATGGTTTAGCCATATTACGCATTTTCCATAAACTTTCACAAGCCCTCTTTTATGTGATCGATCACGTGGTATTCTGGTTTCTTGTTATGTTCATTCTCTATTTGTTTAATTTTTGTTTGTTGGTCTTATGTGTATTTTTTACTATTTACTTGTTTTTATAATAATGAGTGGGGATGAATAACAAACTTGATTGATTGAGTAGTACTGATTGTCAAATCATTAGAATCACATAGTATGTAGCTTTTTCATATTTGACATAGTTCCCTTTGTAATGTGTATTTGAGTTCTTCATGTATCGTTTGAAGCTTGATAGAACTATTATTTTAAAAGTTTGCTAGAAGGCTCACGAGAGAGAGAGAGAAAGAGAGATGGGGGAGATGACCATGCAGAAATCCCTTCTCCTCCATTTTCCATTTGGGTTATGGGCGTGCATGCATACATGCATGTTTCTCAAGCCTCCAAGTCCAGGACTCAAGCCACACAGCCAGTCATGTGAGGCCCAGTGATCTGTAGACCTTAACCACCATGCCACTGACTTGCCTGATAAAATTCTTCATTTTTTAGCTCAATGATATTTTATTGTATGAATATACCATACTTGTTTATCCAGTCACTTATCAAAGGGCATATTGGTTGGTTCCAGGTTTTAACAATGAATAAAACTAATGTAAAACAGGTTTTTCTATGCACATAGTTTCCAGCTCATTTGGGTAAATGCCGGAGTATAGTTGCTAGATCATGCAGTATGACTGTGTTTAGTTTTGTAAGAATCTAGAGAACTAATGCTTGAACTGAGTGATCATTTTGTATTCCCATCAGCAGTGAATGAAGTTTCTGTTACTTCATATCCTTGCTAGTTTTGGTATTGTCAGTATTTAGGGCTGAGCCATTCTAAGAAGTCTGTATTCATATTTCATATTATTTAACATGTTATTAACTAAAGATGCATGATATAAAGCAGCTATTCATATTTCATTATTTGCTATATTTTCTTCTTTTGGATGAAATTTTAATCTGAATACTTGCTCATTTTTTATTGGGCCTTTATTTTCTGGCTATTTAACTTCAAGTTTCCCTCTGTATTTTGGTTACTAATCTTTAATTTAATAAGGGCTTTGCAAATATTTTCTTGCAGTATGTAGCATGTCTTTTCATTTTCGTAATAGTGTCTTTCAGAGAACAGACATTTTTAATTCCAATGAAGTCCAATATAGCATTTCTTTCTTTCACAAATTGTTCTTTTGTTGTCATATTTATGACATCATTGCCTAATAGAAGACCACTAAAATTTCTTCTATGTCATCTTTTAGGAAATTTAGAATATTGTGTTTTATATTTAGGTAGGTTTGTGATTCATTATGCGTTAATTTTTTTGGTATAAGGTATATAGATTGTGTCTAGATTAGTATCTCCTTTGCTTGTAGGTATGTCTGGTTATATCAGCATCATTTATTGAAAAAAAAAATCTTTTCTTTACTAAATTGCCTTTGTTCTTCTGTCAAAGATCAGTTGACCATATTTGTACAGAAAGAAAATATTTTAGGTAATGATTATAGAAATCTGAAAAAGAAATAGAAATGAAAATGGCAAGTCACATACAAAATTAATTTATGTCCTAAAAAGAAGTGTAGTCATAACCTTGGTTTATCTTCTCCTTTCGACAGAATTTATTTGCATCTTTACTGAATAAAAAATCCACGATGGTTCATGTAACTTCAAGGTTTGAGCCAGAATCAATAGTAAATACTATTTCAAACAAAAGGTCATTGTATTCAGGTTTGAACTCAAATGTCACATATTTCTGGAGGTCTTAGCTAACTAAGATACCTAAAGTAATCTCTTGCTGAAAAGCATTTTATCATATGCTATATTTATTTCCTTTTCTATTCTCTTAGTCCCTACAACTTTTGTTGGCAAATAATAAGTGTAAAATACACAGCATCTCCTATTTTCTCAGACACTTTACGGTTAAGTGGGCCATGTGATTTATGACTAGAAGCAATGTATCACTTCCAGGAATGCACATAGGAAAGTCAATGTGCAATCTTCTTCTACCTGCATCAAACCTGGCTGAAAAATATGAGATCTTGTTTTGAGACAGAGGAGGAATCTGACCAGCCTAGATGATTGATTTGCCACATGGAGAGTTGACAGAGTTGTTCACACAAACACCTGAGATAGGAATAGCAAGAAATAAGAACTGTGTTTGTGACATTTTGGTGCTGTTTTTTTTTTTTTTTTTTTTTTTTTTTTAGCACAACAATTGATTCAACAATGAAATTGTGTTTACATCAAGAACAATCCTACATGAAATGATACAATGTCATTGCACAACAGAAGTGTTTTTGTAAGATCATTTCAGCCTTCCAGAGCATTATGATTTCTGTCTACTTAGGTTTGTTTGCTTTATATGTCTATGTGAACCATGTGGTTTGTAGTTACCTAGTTATTAATGTAAAAATCAAGTTGAATCTGGTAATAAAAAATGTTATTCTTGAGTTACACTAAATTTTTCCAGCAGGAGAAACTGCAAGCCAGTCATGTGGGGAAACAAAACAAAACAAAAACAAAAACAAAAACAAAACCCAAGCATTATAGATGTACCCAGGAGCCAGATGGCCAGGTTACTGTATCTATTTATGACATTTATGTTCCTAAGTCCAAACTTTGGATCTTCACTTTTGTCTTTTCTTTATTTGTTCTAGGGCCCCATTAATATCTTTCTCTGATATGCTGTGTATCTTGGACATGAGGAATTTACTAATTATGTTTCTGATGTCTTGTGGACTGGCTTTCATAATAGAAACAATAGTGGTTGGTAGCAGGGAGATATCATTGGAACTGAGCACTTTTTTGATTGTTTCATTGTTAAACAAACTGACATCTCATTAGTGGAGCCAGCACGGCCACTACAACCTCTTGTGCTGTGCAGGGGTAGGTTGAGCTGGAGGCCTCCAGGTCATGAAGTTAGACATTTTGATTTCTTAGCATTATATCTTTTCCCTTTTTATTCCTCAGTCTTTACCACCTTTATTTTGATCTTTTAACTCTCTACTACCTGTGAGGTTTCAGCCTGTCCAAACAACCTGTATTGACTTTTATTTTCCTGAGTGCACAGTGGCAAAATGACAACGTTCTTGAAATTGTACTGGAAGGCAATGAAGAAATTAAATGAACGATCACTCTAAAATTCATTTTGTCATGTAGATGAACAAATGAGACACAATGCAGAACAATAGGACATATTTTTTTCCATTCTACATGCACAGGGTCCCTTAATAATCTGAACTCTCTTGAATAAGTTGAAAATTTGAAGTAAGGAATCACACCAGCAAATAGCTGTCAAAAATATCATGCCCTAAACTTAATGCAGTTCACTCAGTTGAATCCACCTTGGCATTTATCTTACAGACAATTCTAGAAAAGTCCTTTCTCTCTTTGTTCAGCCTAAAGTAAACTGCTTTGGAACAACAATTTTATATGAGGGAGTTAGAGTGACTTAAAAACATAGTGACCAAAACCAAGAATAATTGACAGCTTAATCACAGAGGAAAAAGAAATGCGCAAAAAGAGAAAAAAATAAGAACTCATAATATATAATCTTTCTAGTTTTTTGAGATTTTTTCTATAGGGTGCATGTACTTGTCAGAGAGATGGAGAGAAACAGAGAGACAGCTAGAAATTACCCCCTCAGGAGGAATGGCCAAGCTACAATCCTTTCTCCTCCAATCTCCTCTAAGGATTTTGGGCACACACACACACACACACACACACACACACACACACACAGACACACCCAGCATGAGTTTAAAGTTTCTGGATCCAGTATTTGAACTGTGGTCAGCCATGTTGGAGTCTAACGCCTTAACCACTCTGCCACCTGCTGGCCCCCATAATGTATAATCATATAGAAGAACTTGTATATATTTATTTTTATTTTATTTTTATAGAATTATTCACTCAATTTTATAATTATTATTACTTTATAATTTGACCTGAGAGAGAGAGGGAAAGTAAAAAAGTGAGCTGCCAGGTCCAGGACTCAAACTTGGATTGGCCATGTGGGAGTCCAGCACCTTAACCACCATACCACCTGCCAGCCCTTATATTTACAGTTTTAAAAGTTTTCCTGAAATGTCCATAATAATCAATTTTCCCATGACATTAAGTCATTAATAAAAGATACTATTTTAACTTTATAATTTAAAAATACCAGAAATTTCCATTTGCTACATAGAAAAATACATAAAAACTACAGCATGCCTTAAGAAGGAAGATATATACAGATCCCTGATACTTAAATGACATTCTCTATGTGTTGTTTTAGTTTATGTTAATTTTGTCAGCATAATCTTTAATGATGCCTTCTTTCATGATTTGAAATGGTTCTGGTTTGTGTTAGCCAGGGAGCATGGTTATGAAGGTGGCTGGATTCCACTTGGCCAACTGCACAGTTCGAGTCCTGGGCCTGGGTGCTTGAAAAGTACACTGTGTGTGAGAGAGAAAAAGTGTGTGTGTGTGTGTGTGTGTGTGTGTGTGTGCGTGCGTGTGCATGTGCATGTGCATATGTCCCAACATCCTTAGAGGAGAAAAGAGAAGCAATTGTGGTATGTCCATCCTCCAATGGTTGTTTAATCTTTCTCTCTCCCCTCACCTGTCTCCTGTGAGTGCATACTCCTTACAGCAAATTAAAAAAAAAAAAATTGATCTATTTTACAAAGTAAGCTGCATGATTATCTTATCTATTGGTAATATATGTGTCTTAATACTATTATAAATTAAACACTGTCTAACATGATTTCTGACACACAGTGGCAGTGGCAGCTTTGGTTAGTTGTGCTCGGTATCCGTACTCCAGTTTTTTTTTTCCAGTTTTCAACAATTATACATACCAGTCCAGAATACACATTTGTTTTTAGGAGCAGGTGTGGCTGGGGGGGATAAACTCAGGTCCAATCAACTGTAACATGAAAAGAAATGTCATAGGCCAGCGCCAGAGCTTTCTTTAAGCGACTCCTACCATAAACACTTTGACCTTTGTCTGGATCTCTTTTCCAAGCCATTTCTTGGGAAGAGTATATTTATCCTGGAACTTGAAATTGGTGTGGGGGTTACAGACCTTGCATAGTAGTATTCTAAACAGGGAAGTCTTTGATTTTCAGGGAAGTTCGCAGAGCTGAGTGGTCTTTGGACCACTCACCTCTGGAGTGTGTTTATGCAAAAGAGAAATAAACATATATTTGTTCAAAGCACATTTATTTGCTGCCAAATATGGTTTTACTAAGTAGTAGATGTTTAATAAATGTCAAAGGATGAGTCAGTTATTGAATTAAGATGAAGTGAACATTCAATCAAATCTATAGACATTGTAGTACTTAATATGCTTTGCGTTTCAAAGAGCAGACAATACAACTCAAATTAATATAAACAGTATTAATATATATTTAACTACAAGCAAGAAGGGTGCAACTAGCAGAAGATTCCTACACTGATGATTTAGGGTCACAGGTGTCATGATTTATGCATATTACTTCCATAGTTCCACTTGGTCATCTTTTGGCGGACATGGCAGAATTAGAAGATTGCTGAGAGGGAGTAATAGCAGTACTATTCACCTGGGAAGGCGTGATTGTTACTTAGGTTTCAAAAGTAAACATTTTTCCAGAAGTCAGCAGTAAACTCCTATTGGCTTGAATTGTGTTTATCCCTTTCAAGATAAAAACACTACATGCTGACTGATTAAAGCTTGACTTTCTAAAGCAATAAAAAGCAGATAGAATGAGATAGATCATTATTATTGTCTTAGACTATTCAGAGCTCTACATGTATATTAGCAAGGGAGAAATTGGCAGGTGGGTAGTTAGGGAGAAAAAAGTGTCTGTGGGGTTCAATGGAAATACCTTCTAGGGGGGGGGTCGGGAGAGGTTTTTGCTATAGGATGCATGTGCTCACCAGAAAGAGACAGAGAGATAGAAAGCAAGAAATCACTCCCCGGGGGGATGTCCACGGTGCAATCCCTTCTCCTCCATTCTCCTCTCAGGATCTTGGGCACACACACACACACACACGCACGCCCAGCGTGAGTTTAAGCCACCAGGTCCGGGAATCAAATCATGGTCGACTACATGGGAGTCCAGAGACATAGCCTTTATGCCAACTGCTGGTTCCCCCTTTGTGTATACTTTCAAAATGCTCATTCCAGTCTCCTTAACAGACAACTGAAGGCCATATAGCTTTTGTATCAAGTTCTGTGACCATGATTTCAATGTAATATGCATATTTCTTAACCAGATATAGATAATTAAGATAGCCATATTCATAATGTAGAGATGTATGTAAATGATAGGTAGATTGATATAACTATACAAAAACTATAATAAAGATTTTAAAAATTATTTATTTTTACTTTTAATGTTGGCTATAGGGTATGTGTGCTCATCAGAGAAAGATAGAGAGGGAAAGTGAGAAAGTAAGCTACCAGGTCCAGGATTTGAACCATGGTTGGCCATAAGGAAATCCTGCACTTTAACTATCATGCTGGCTCCTATAATGAAGATTATTTTTATGTATAAACATTTTTAATAGAAAAACACATCAACTTTCTTTCTTTTTTTTTAATATTACATCATGTCTAAAAGAAAAAATACTCTGATCTGACTATGGGGTAGTCTTCAGGAAGATTCCTCATTAAATGTTCCCATGGATACATATGACAGTGATCCTAGTATAATGTTGCATTAATTCTTCAGCCAATATGAAAAAAATCCCACCATATATGAAAAACATTTTCATATATATGGAAAACCATAGTACTTACAAATGTTGAAAAAAATTAAATATTTAATATTTGAATATATGTATTTATTATATATTATTTATTAAATATTAATATATATTTAATATATATTCAATAATTTGGAGTAATTATCTAAAAATTAGCCATAGGAACATTGACTTGTCTAGACAAATTATTCATGACCTTTGCAAGTTTGAAAATAAACTCATTTTGGGGGCAACAAGATGTTGTACTTTGGGGCTTGGCCCTGTTTGCATGGGCCATGTGAGACATGAACTCAGGTGCCCAAGATCTTCCCAGGCAGGAGGGCTGGGTTAGGGACCTCTTGGCATGACAGTACCCTGGAAGATAATCTCTCTTTCTAACTCTCTCTCTCTCTTTTTTCTCTCTCAATCTCATTTGTGTTCTCTATTACAAATAAAGAAAAAACAAATCTCATTTTTGTTATATAAATGGCAGAATAGATACGTTTAATGAGAAGGAATTAAGAAGATGAATACATTTGACACAGTTTGCATGTACATTTTCCTTATCAATGTTTCTATCTATAATATTTTATTCATGGTCTGCTTGATTAAAAATTGAAGTCTAGCAGCTCATCACCATCTATATGACTTGCTATACATAAAAAGAATATTCAAGGAAATAAAAAGAGGCGTTTCTTTAAAGATCTTTGATAAATTTAACTCCAAGGCTACTTTTCCCTAAATCATCTTTAGATTACAATGATCACTAATACTTAGATTTCAAATCATTTGATTTGAAAGCTTGTACCTGGCAGGTCTATTTTTGGTCTTTTATATCTTACTTTTGAGTATTTGGCAGGACTAATCAGGTTGATTGATAGGTGGTAAAAGAGACTACTGCGAAAACTGCTTCAGAGCAATATGCTGTTGATGAAAATGGTGCAATTTAAGATTTTTAAATAAAACTGAGATAACTTTAGTATTAGGAGATGCATGGATTTCCGGAAGAATTGGCATAAGACTTTCGTACGGATACCAGTTAAGTAAAATTGCAAATATCATTAGCATTTTCTTTCAAAAAGGAAAAGGAGGTTTGAAAATGCCAAGAAAACTTTTCTTTATATTTTATTGTTACATTAGCAATAAAAACTGAGACAATTATAGGAATTATTATAAATGGTTACAAGCAACTTTTGCTTTTCTTACCTTGATACAGGTACTTTCATTCATCTGTTTAACTTCCTTAGTTAGATATGATATGGTAAGAACGGACAAAAAAGTAGCACATCTTAAAATGTCACACAAATTACTTAAAAAATTAAGTACTCATTTCTATTACAACAATAAACAATGTCTGCAATGGAAATGGACTTTGAGCAAGGGGGTAAAGAAAGCTATGAGGTAATCATGGTAAGCTCACTCTCCTAACAGACTGATTTCTGAATTCTGCCTCTCCCAAATACAAACACACATAACACACACACATTCTGTAAGAGAAGAAGCTTATACATTTTATCCACTTCTGTGTCACAGAATTTACTGCTGTGCCTGGAACAAAATAGATGTTCACTATACTTTGATGAAATGAATAAAACTTGCCCAAGATCTTGTTTTTTCCAAAATAGTGTATCACTAGATAAATATTAAAAGGATTCATGTTTCTAATTTGAATTAGGTTCTACTCAAAAGTTGAGAGTGCGCTTAGTGGTACCATCAAAGAGGAAGGAAATAAAAGGGCTTTTGTTTATTATACAGAGACAGTATTTGGAGGGCCAGCAGGTGGCGTAGTGGTTAAGGTGCTGGTCTACCAGAAGGTGAACTGTTCTTGCATTCTCAAAATCCTGAGAGGAGAATGGAAGAGAAGGGACTGTGAGTGACCTTCCTCCCCTGGAGGATGATTTCTCACTTTCTGTCTCTCTGTCTCTCTGGCAAGTGCATGCACCCTATAGCAAAAATCTCTTAAAGAAAGAAAATATATTTTTCCTACTGGAAAAGCTTTTATGTTTATGAATTTGTTCAATTTATGTTATATACATGTTTTAAATTTGTATATGAGTGAGGAAGTAAGAAATTAAATGACTTCTGTGGTAAATAGTTGCCAATAAAGAAATATTTCAAATCAGGAAAATTCCCTCATCTATAAAGTTGACATGCCATTGTCAAAAATTAACAGTAGAATAAGTTTACAGAGCCAAAGGATGCTCAGTAATAACGCGACTGGACCCATATAGATAAGTCCCTAGATCTCCCTGTAAAGGCGACATTTGGATGATGGTGATCCTGGCCGACTGGGCGTGGATTGCAGTGTGAGGACTTGATTGGGACGCCTTTCTCTCTCTTCCTCCCTCTCACTCTGTCTCCCTTTCTCTCATAAAAGAAATGCATAAATAATTTTAAAAAGGAGTAAGACTACGTTTTTCAGCTAAATATTTTCTTGCTTAAAAATTTCTAACTTTTCAAGATGGTATTTTGTGGGGTTTTTGTTTGTTTGTTTGTTTTCAATTTTTAATAGAGAAATTTTGGTATAGGACATATGTGCTCACTGGAAAGACAGAGACAGAGAGACAGAAAGTGAGAAATCACCCCCTGGGGGGATGGCCATGCCACAATCCCTTTTCTCCATTCTCCTCTCAGGATTTTGGGCATGCAGGCACACTCGATCAGTAAAAGTTTTAAGCCACTGAGCCTGGGACTAAAACCACAGTTGACTGCCTGGGAGTCCAGCCATTTAACTATTAAGCCATCTGCTTGTACTGATATTTTGTGTTTTAATTTAAATATGTAGAGTTCTTATATACTTGACAAAAGAGCATACCATGAACAACTGAAATCTGCTAAAATAAACTACCAAGAAAAGTAGTATTGCAGAAAATTTGGAAAACTATAGTACAGTTAAGTAAGTGTTACTCTAAGTACCAAAGCAAAAGCAAAAAAAACAAAAACAAAAACAAAAACAAAAAACAAAAAAACTTTAGGGATATTTATTACCTTAAATATTTTTTCTGGAATTTTTAGAAATTCTCTTAAAATGTAATCGTTTTCACTTTTGTGATTTTTCAAGCCTGAGATTCACCTTAATTCTGTAGAATGTTAGTAAGAAAATAAATATCCCACATGCTTTTAGACAGACATGATAAAATGAATAGAACACTGAAGGAAGACAATGAAGAGGGACAATTGAGCCTGACTTACGAGAATTCTCTGATCCCCTGTACCATCCAATACCCATATGTGTTCTTCCTAACATGCACCAGGTAATTCTTCCAATCACATTACTAACATGTTGGTTATCTGGAAACTGTTTTGTTCCTGGTAAGTATCACTGGGAGGGTGAGTGGTATTCAGAAAGAAATGCATCTAATCTCTGTACCTATATATAATAACTGTAAGCAGAGACGAAAAATAGTAGCAGCTATCCTGAGTAATCCTATCAGTAGAAAGTACTGTATTATGAGGCAAGGCAAGTGGTTTATTACAGGGGCCAGCAGATGGTGTAGCAGTTACATCACTGGACCATGGCCGATGTCTACGAATTGCAGTTCAAATCCAGACCTGGTGGCTTGAAAATCTCATAGATGTGTGTGTCTGCATGCCCAAGATCCTGGCGGGGTGAGGTGAGGGGGAGAATGGAGGAGAAGGGATTATGGCTTGACCATCCCCCCGGTGGCGGTGATTTCTCACTTTTCCATTCATTGTCTCTATCTTTTTGGTGAGCACGTGTGCCCTAAGGCAAAAACATCTAAAAACAAATTAAAACAAAAAGTGAAATACAAAAATGAAAACAAAAATAAAAAGCAAAAAAAAAAAAAAATTAAAAGGTTTATTGTTGGAGACCACCCTGTGTGATAATGGCCTAGATCTGCTGGGAAACATCTGAGTGAGGGGTACATTGAGTCCTCAAGCACAGGAGGCTGCAGACAATCCTGTAACTCGTTTCCTAGAGAAGCAAGATACGTACCGCTGGGTTAATGTGTTCTATGTCCTACATAATAGGTCTTGCAAGCAATATTTAGTGTTTCCAAGTAAATCTTTAACTGCTTCCTTAAGGATGTTATTGGTTATGGAGAAAATCTGTGGTTTGTATGTTCCTCCTTTCCCGTCCACTGTACATTCAGAGATTTTTCCATCATAAATATGTACAGTAAAATTTATTGAGAAAAGATCCCCTATTTATTTCTAAATACTACAGTGTTTGTAATGTGATCTTCTACACAATAAATACAGAGCACAAGAGAAGGCTGCATCCGAGTTCCCTGGGATTCCCAACCTCTCCCTCTGCCACATTTATTCTAGACTAAAAGTTTTTATTGTTTGCACCATTCTGTTTTCCTAAGTCCGTGATACAACTTGACTTTGACATCTCAATATTTGCAATCAAAATCATGGGACTCAACATACAGGTCAAACAGAGGATGCAAATAAGTCCAAACACTTTGTGTGCTCTTGGAAATTATAGGGCACAATGAGTTAAAAGTCAGTATAGTTTAAAAATAGGGTATCCATAAAGCAAAAATTGATAGAATTTATTAAGATGAATGTCAGAAGAGCATAAAATTCCACTAAAAAAATCCCTCAAAATAACCCAATATTTCCTTAGATGTAAGCTACATAAATGATAATAGAAAAGATACTAATACCAATGAATATCTACATTTGAATAAAAGTGGTAACTAAGGTATTCTTTTTGTCACATTTTTTATGTGTCATGGCTATATAACTTTATTTTGGTGAAAAGCATTAAGATGTATCTATTTATCTGTAGATAAATGTGTAAATATCTACATAATATAGATATTTCAACATTCATTTCTGTATACGAGGAAGGAAGAGGGAAGTAGGATAAACAAGAAGGATGATTAACATTGCTAATGTTAAGATCCAGATCATCTATACAAAACTACTCAGAACTATATGAAGACTTTAATCTTATCATAATTTTATCGTGCATTATTAAGTTTAAATAAAATTTAAAAATCTTTAATGAATGATTCAAATACTTAGATTTGTTTTTCTAAAAGCTGTATATTGATAATATGATTGTGACTTTTTTTTTTAAGAGATTTTTGTTATAGGGAGCATGTGCTCTCTGGGGAGACAAAAATAGACAGAAAGCAAGAAATCACCCCCCAGGGGAGATGACCATGCCTCAATCCCTTTCTTCCATTCTTCTTTTGGGATTTTGGGCATGCACGTACATGCGCCTGGAGTTAGATTCAAATTATGTGACCAGGACTCAGAACCTGACTGGCTACGTGGAAGTTCAGCACTTTAACCACTATGCCACCTGGTGACCCCTGATTTAACTTTTATCTGCTGTTAACTTCATTTAAAAATCTTATATTCAAAAAATCCTGTATCTGAGACCAGTGGTACTATGGTGGTTAGGGTGCAGGATTCCCACATGGCCGACCACCATTGGAGTCCCAGACTGGGGGACTTGACTTCTCACTTTCCCTCTCTCTCACTCTGTCTTTCTCTGATGAGTACATGTGCCCTATTGCAAACTGAAATACATATATATGCACATACATATGCACATACATATATATATATATATACATGAATAATTAAAAAGTATAAAAACTTATGTCTTACACCTCCTAGATCTTAATAACAAAGGAGAAAGGATCATCAAACCTCTAGCAAATAGTATAAAGGAAATATGAGTAAGGCACTGAAGTTTTAGAAAAAATAAAAGTACTATGGATGTATATATTTTCTTAAACATAAAATTAAAATATGATTGCACTATATACTTTTTGCATAAAAACTGAAACACAAATGTAATCACCGAATGTCCTTGTACACATTCTACAATATGCAATCAGTCTTTTTTCATGAGGTTCTTATTGCTAACTAAATTTCAATCTGAAATCATCAACTGTAGTGTGTCCCTTCATCTCTCTTTAAAACAAATATTACCTCCCTAAGTATCGTACTTTTTAGTGGCTATTACAAATGAGATTGCTTTCTTAATTCTACCTCAGTCTGTTCATCGTTGATGTATCAAAACAATAGATTTTCAAATCTAAGCTTAGTTTGGTGTATAAATGTGAGTAGATAAATTAATCATGTGCTATATTGTAAGAAGAAGGAGAACAATAGGACTCAAGAGAGAGGTGAATGCAAATGAACTGAAGAATTTAGTACTCAACTTCAATGCAATATTATGATTTTCATTTAAGCAGATGAGAAATTGCAGGGGTGTACAGCTTCAAAATTGTTAGTATCGTCAACTCTTCACGTTCTCAAACTAGAAATCCATCAACGATCTCAATATGAGATATAATTTCACAGTTCAAAAGACTTTAATGTTGCAAACTCATTTGGGTTTCTGTGCTATGTGCTGCATACCAAAAATAACTACTTAATAATTTAGCACCTATATAAATTGGGGAGTTTGTGGTTGTGTGTGTATATGTAAGAATTTATATCTTGGGAACATCTGCTGCTACCATGCATTATGCAGATAAGAATAGTCCCAAATGAAAGGGCATGTGTATAGTATTCTCTACAAATTTTCTAGTTTACTTTCTCTCATTATTTTGTTACTGTTGCAGCTTAGTCTAGAAGTTAGTGAAGGTAGGAGCTCTTCAGATAGTTCATGTAATGGGGGAAGCAGATGGTGGTGGCTTGTTGGTTAAGGTGCTGCATTCCTACATGCCTGATCACTGATTAAGTCCAGACCTGAAGGCTTGAAAATCATGCCAGGCATGTGTGAGCATGTGCCCCAAATCCCAGGAGAATGGAGAAGGGATAGAGGCTTGGTCTTCCCTCCTGGGGGATGATTTCTCACTTACCCTCTCTGTTTCTCTCTCTCTCCAGCAAGTACAACTATGGCAAAACATAGTAATAATAATAATAATAATAATAATAATAATAATAATAATAATAAATAAAATAAGAGTTCATAGAAGAGCAAACCTATGCATGGATTTCAAAAATTTCGGCCTCAAAACAAACTCTCCTTTTGTTACTTTTCTGTGGACTTTTTAAAGTCCCTTTTATAACAAGTTATACTTTTTTATTGCCTAAAGCATATAGGTCAGAATGATTTAGGTCAGAATGATTTAGTTAGCTGTCACATTTTTATTATTTTTCGTTTTCAGAGTGATAGAAATGTGATAGAAGCTAATTTCACCTATGCCTACCATGTAAGTAATATTCTAGATTGGATTGAAATTGAAAGGTGTTTTCTAATTTCTAGCGATAGCTGACAACTATTTCAAACATTTAGCATTTCTGTTTCTTTGGGTGTTACAGGTAATTTAGTCAGAGCCAGTAGGATCAAGTGTGTCATTGGTTCTTTCCCATACTATCGCACAGAATTCTTGGGAGAGGATTCTTAGTCCAGAGTGTTCTATGAAATGTCCATTTCACAGCATAGACAGCTAAGTGCAATTCCCATGGAAACAGTGGGGAAAAATAATCTCAGGGAAGAGAGATATTGGATTTTGATAGGCATGTCAATAAATTAACTTTCTATTGATAGGATAAAAATAAATGGCAAAGGCCTTGAGATTTTGGACTTCAAATGCTTCATTACTTGACTTTAGGCAAGGTAACTTAACATGCATTTGTTTCTTGGAATAGAAGCTTTTAGGTCCCTAATAAGAAATTCTTGTCATTGAATCTTCTCATGAATTGAAAGACTTGGTGCAATCTTTTCTTGATTTATGATGTGATTAGATGTAGAGGGTGGACCCTGGCACTAGGTCAGTCTTTGTCCAAAGCTAATTTTCAGTATGTACTATTTGAGTGCTTCTTGCAGATTTAGATAAGTTAATGGGTATAAATGATTCATCTAGCATGAAGACATACCAGATAACCCCAACATATCAATTCCTCTTATTATGATGTCTTCAATTTTTTATAATAAAATATACTGCAAGTAATTAAGCTTAATTATGTACAATGACTTGTTTCATATAATCAATGTTAGCTATTATGCCCTTGAATATAGCGATCCTTATTTTGGTTGTGCATTCTTTTAAATCTAATATTTTTATTTTCTCAACAGATAAGACTGCATAACTGAGAACAGCAAAAGTCTGGTTCAAAATGTGCTAAATAAAATGTAACATTGATTGTAAAATATTATCTGCTGTCTATATATGTGTATTCTTTTAAAAAGTGACAAATCAACTCCCAGGGAGGATGACCATGCAAGAGTCCCTTCTCCTCCATTCTCCTTTCAGAATTTTGAGCATGTATACATAGGTGCCTGGCATGAGTTTCAAGCCACCAGGTCCAAGACTTGAACCATGGTCAACATAGAAGTCCAGTGCCTTAAACACTATACCACCTACTGGTCCTAATTTGCCCATGTTTAAGCTGTAATTGAGATTCAGATGTCATCAGCTCTCAAATTTATGCACAAAGCAACACAGGATTTTTGTATTTGTGCAAGTAGAAGATATTAAGTTGATGGTAATCAGAGTCTCTGACCCAGTGGCTTAAAACTCATGCTGTGTGTGTGTGTTTGTGCATAACCAAAATTCTCCCAAAGAAAATGGAGAAAAAGAATTGTGGCATGGTCGTCACCCTTGGGAGGTGATTTCTTACTTTCTGTCTCTCTGACAAGTGCACATGCACTATAGCAAATATCTCTCTCTAAAAAAGAAAAGTATCATGATCTATGAACTATTTGCACAAATGGCAAAAAAAAAAATAAGGTAAATTAAAGATGACTGTAGATCAAGACTAGTCTTAGTATCACAAAAAAGTATTTTTCTATGTTAGACTGAAAGAAGAGAGAGTAGAATCATGGAGAAAATAACTACAATGTCCTTTCCAGATCAAGTATAAAGTTGTAAGTTGCAATTATAGGTTATTCTATAATGTGTAAAAATGGAGACACATACATCATTTTTTTGGATATTAGTCATTAGTGTCACCTGCATTCTGTTGTTGCTATATTCCCCAAATTCTCCAAGATTCATTCACCCTCCACTTTATTTCTACCTTTCCCCTTTCCCCCAATGTGATCTAATTTATTTTTCACTTCAAATTCTCTGATATTTCTTCTCACACTCATCTTACAAAACCTCCCAAGTACTTCTTGCTTCCTTATTCATGTTCAAATCAAGGCATATTCAATTTCATTTCTTCTTTGGAATAACCTTAAAAATTCTCTTTACTACTTTCACTTCTCACTTTTCTCAGCCTCTCATCATTGTAAACATTCTTCTCGAGCCTCCACCTGTAATACAGTTTTCCTCCTTATCTCCATCTTCTGGAACCTTCATTATATCCAGTAGTTCCACAATATGTCTGGACTTTTCTCCTCAACCACCTCTTTCCTATTGGCTCATACACTGTATGGTTCTCTTTTAATCTAAAATAAGCATTTTAACCTCTGTATTAATTTTCTCTTCACTGATAATATTAATTTCTTCTTTTTTTGTTAAAGAAATGTTTGCTATTGGGTGCATGTGCTTGTAGGAGAGACATACAAAGAGAGAGAGAGAAAGAGAGAGAGAGAGAGAGAGAGAGAGAAATTTCCCTGGGAGGGATGGCCATGCTACAATCCCTTCTTCTCCATTCTCCTCTTGGGATTTTGGGAATGCACGCACATAAACCTGGCATGAGTTTCAATCTGCCAGGTCTGGGACTCAAACCTCAGTCGGTCATATGGGAGTTCAACTATGTATCCATTACATTATTTACTGGTCCCATAACTTTCTCCTTAGATAGTGAAATTTAAACTATCATTTTCCTTTTTGAACTATTATTTTTGTTTTAGACTCAAAATTTCTTAAATTGTATGTATGCTTGTTTTAATATGTTTGGACTTTCCATTTCTCTTCAACTTTTTTCTCATGGATCAACAGTGACTTTTACTAAGGTCATTTGTAACCTCTGTGTTAGTGAATCCAAGTAATTTTTGAATTTTTTAAAATTAAAGTTTATTTATTTATTTTTAGACACACACATATAATATATATGTGTGTATACATTATATATATGTGTGTATATATATATAATGACACATATATTTATATAAGAGAGAGAAGGAAAGACAGGCACATGAAAAAGGACTTCCACTTTTTCCATCCACTGTCAGCATCAGCAGCTGGAATTACAGGTACTGAGCACATATATGCTAGATATGTACAGGTAGACTTGAGGATGAAAATCTAGCACCTTCCTGGGTGGCTTCAGTCTGCTGGTGGTTCATTATTTCACATTGAACCACCATGACTGTTCAAGAATGGAAAGACAGGCACATGAAAAAGGACTTCCACTTTTTCCATCCACTGTCAGCATCAGCAGCTGGAATTACAGGTACTGAGCACATATATGCTAGATATGTACAGGTAGACTTGAGGATGAAAATCTAGCACCTTCCTGGGTGGCTTCAGTCTGCTGGTGGTTCATTATTTCACATTGAACCACCATGACTGTTCAAGAATTTTTGATCTCTAAGATGTAATGGGCTCGGTTACAATCCTTCCCTTTTTGAACTTTTCCTGGATATTGTGATCTCACGTTTCCTTGGGCTTCCCATTATGTTTTGGGGTAAAAAAGTCTTTCATATCCTTTGCTGACTCTCTCCCTTAAATAGTGTATGTCCTCATCTGCCCACAGAATTGTTTTTCTCTTTTCTAATCTCCTAATAACATTTTTTTCTTTTTTCCTTTGTTAAAAGAGATTTTTGCGGGTGCATGCACTCGCCAGAGAGACAGACAGAGCCAGTGATACAGAAAGCAAGAAATCAACCCTGAGTGGGGATGGCCACATCACAATCCCTTCTCTATTCTCCTCTTGGCATCTTGAGCATGCCTGCACATGTGACTGTCATAAATTTTAAGCTGCCAGGTCTGGGATTTGAACCGCAGTTGACTACATGGGAGTCCAGCAACATAACCATTATGTCACCTGCTAGTCCCAATAACAATTGATTTATTGTTATTGTTTCTATTGCCATCAACTTTAAGTGCAAATTATCGGGTTGAAAACCTTTCTCTCAGATGTAGAATGACTAGCTTTGCCGGAGTTTGCTATCGCAGTTATTATTACCATCTATCCTTCGGACTGTCAGGGGAGTCATAAGGCATAAGTTCTGTTTTTGCATAGAGAAACAGGAAAGTATCTTTCCTGACAAGCTAATATTACCTTTTTAAGCTACATACCAAGAAATCATAATTAATTCTTCTGTTTCTTTTTTTTTTTTAAGAATTATTCATTCATTTTATTTATTTATTCATTTAATTTGACCAGAGAGAGACACAGAGAGAGAAAAAGTAAGAAAGCAAGCCACCAGGTCCAGTTCTTGAACCATGGTTGGCCATGTGGGAGTGTCCAGAGTCTTAACCACCACACCACTTGGTGACCTCTACTTAATTCCCCTCTTTCTAACAGTCTTCTAGTACTTAATTAATCATTAAAACTTTTTATTTCACAATTTATTGTGTCTTGAATTTGTTCACTGAGCTCCAAGCATTCCTCTTGCCTCTATCATAATCAAAGCTAAGACATTATTTTGCCAACTCCCTACTTTTCCTTCCACCCACTGCATCCAGAATGATCATTCATTTTTAAAATTTGTACGTGTTGATTAAAATTCTTTAATGTCTGTTCATAGACATTTGGTTAAGGCCCAAATCTATCATTCAAGAATATGTACGTGACCCCAGCTTTCATTTTCAGCATGCTTTAAACACCACTTTCCCGACACTGTTGCCCCTGCTGTTCTTCCAATCATGTTTCATATGTTGTTGAACCTGCTCTTCTCTCTGAATAATGTCCCTCCTCCAGAACCTTTTGCTTGCCTAACTAACACTCACAATTAGATCTCTGTGGAAGTTGCTCTGGGAGGGCTTACTTCTCGTCCCTGTCTACATTAAATATATATTCATTTTTCCTTCACATTCCTAACTTTTATTACTTAGAATTATTTGTCTCTCAAAAAAGTCAGTATTTTTGCTGTTTACCTTTGACCAGGAAGACCTAGCATGAGGCCTGTGTGTAATAAGCAGCCAGTTCACTTCAATGTGATTTCATTTTCTTTCATGAAATTTCTATATACATTGATGTGGACACTGAAATTAATTTTTTTAAAAAGCAAAAACAGAATCAGCACTATGCAAAGTGATACATGAATAGAAGGATTAATAATGTATAGTTCATACTGTCAATTTTGATTATAAGCTGGTTCATACTTTCTATTTCTACATAATTAAAAGAAAACTGGATTTGTTTTTCTTATAGACGTGGTTGGATGGTAATCACAGTCTATACTCCCATAGACAGACTGAAATGTGGATAAACAATTAGTGAACCCAGTAGACTTTGAGTAACCTCCTGTTTTAAAAGGGAATTTTAGATGCAGAGAGTTTACACAGAGAAAAAGTTAAAAGGTGGATCACATATAGGTTTTAAGATAAATATTTTTTTATTACAAATGGTAAGATAATGAGACTCAGTCTGCAAAACAAAAAGTAAAATGATCCCTCTTTATTGCAGGCTTTCTATTATAGCAGTACATATAATTAAGACAGAAAAAGTGTCTGTCTATTAAATTCTCTTTGGATTTGCTTGATTATATTCTGCTTTTTAAGCAATCTGCAAGCTATTCAAAATCTTTTTAGAGATCTTGGATTTGATTGTTTTAATTATAACTTGGAGGTTCATGTGAAAACTCCATTTCCTTTGCAGTAATGGTGGGGATTCTAATGGCATACACAGACACACGCAAGCACACACACACACACACACACACACACACACACACATACATTCGTGATACTACTCATGCATAGTTATGCTTGCTAAGCAAAATTGATTTTTTTCTTCCATTCTTTCTTAAAATACATACGTGGGAGCACTATATTTTAAGTGAAAATTCTGTCTCTGCTTACTCTTAGCTATGGAATTTTAGGAAAGTAATTTAACTTTAAGTCTCAGTCTTCTTTTAAGTCCATAAAGAGTGTGTGAGATTTCCTGTACACTTTCTTGGTGAATGTGAAGATAAAGTTAAATTAAATAGTGATTGTAGAAAAGGTTTTATAATGTGAAATGCCTTATACAAATTTAAACTAACAGTTAAAGTTCTTTTTTTTTTTTGTCTTTTTTCTACACTTGCCTTCTTGATAGGGTCATGGGAGGATCGTAGAAGCTTTCTAGTTATTTATGTTTAGATGTAGATAGAATTAATACAATCAAATTTGATTTCTAGTCAGTTATTCATTTTTATTTATTACCATGACAGGTTTCAATGCCAATATTCACCTCAACTACATAGAGTCACTTCTTTTTATTTTAGTCTACACAGAGAGTTCTCAAACTTTAACATTGATCAGAATTGCTTGCAGAGTTCACTAAAGCTTACTGGGTCCCACCTTAGAATTTCTGAGTAACTGGATTGTTTATTTTGTCGCTTCTTAAAGTTCAAAGCTAATGTTGGTATGACAATGGTACTATGAAACCACTGTTCTAGCCAGGCTTCTCAGATTTTAACATATTTATCAATTACCCTGTCTTTATGCCTTAAGATTTATACATCATCACCTTTAGGTCTTCCTCCACAGTTTAAAAATAAATAAAAAACAAAACACAAAAAGGAGGATTGAGATTAACTGCCTTAGAAATGTTTCCTTATCCTCCATTGCCAAAACTATATTCAATTGTATCAGAATCACAAAGCAAGGGGACTGAGATTTTTTATTGAGTTTCACCCATGGCTTGTGTACTCTGTAAGCTAACCAAGTATCCAACCCAGATTCTCAATATTCAATAAGAAAAAATCTACTTGCATAAGTAACAAGAATTATTGATCTGTAGTATTTTTACCTCTCTATTCTGTTGCAGTCAAACAGTGGACTGCAGAGTACAAGAATCAAAGGTTCTTCTCATTTTCTGAACTTCAGGCAAGCATGGAGTTTTGTGTACAAAATGTTTTCTCCATGTTGTGCATGTTCTGATACATGAATATTCATGGTAGCTGACTAAAATAAGAAGGTTTAATACTAAGCGAAGTAAGCCAGACTGTGAAAGACAGGCTTTGTATGTCCTTGCTTAATCTATACCAGTACTCCAGGTCAGTGTTGTGTAGCTGACAAAAGAATGACTCAGCTTTCTGTCTCAAAGAAGAAATAGAGAATAGATTTTGAACTAATCTGAAATCTGTCAGGGAATTAAGAGGTAATCAGTTCAAGGATACTGTCAACTAACTTATCCTAAGAAATATTAACTTTCTCAGGTTCTATTTCTTGATGACAAAGATAAAGTTTCCAAAATGGCACTTATTGAAAAAGAGACTGAAAGGCTGGAGAACATAAAAGTATTAAAAATTGTAGTGGACACTAGAGACAAAGTGGAAAAAGTATGGCAGGGGAAGAGTGTAGAAAAAGAAATTTGGAGGAAAATGGAGAGGTAAGACACTTGTGGGACACAGATGAGGTTTATTATCTGTTGATGAGGATGTGTATATTCGTCTCAACTGGGCTGGACTGAGGTGTATATCATGCTGGGTAAAGTCTCTTCACAATCTAAATGATGTATAGTGATTTAATGTATGAATAATAATAAAAAAGAAAAAATAGCTATGTGTGATTTAGAGGCAATTGCCTTAGTTGTACATATAATCTCTAATTTTTGTCAATTTGATGCCTTGGCATGATTTTATCTTTCCAAAAGAAAATGTGCTTTGCTGTATGTATACATTGAGTAACTTTTAAGTCAGAACAGTGAATATATCCATCACCTTAAACATTTATCATTTCAGGGACCTCTAACAGTGTCTTTATATTTCTTTCCCCTCATGCCTCAGCCAGCTATCAAGAGTATTTGCATTCCTTACAAATTCAGGGAGACCTTGTGACATGAACTTGATAACTTCCACTTTGGCTTCAGCATCTTTGGGTGTTGTGCTGCTGCTGCATCACCATAGTTGACTTAAGAAAGCATTTCTAAAGTTAAACAAACATGAATATTGATGTTAACTAACTGAAGTAAGAAGGTTTAATACTAAGTGAAGTAAGCCAGACTAAGAAAGACAGGCAGTGTATGTCCCTGCTTAATATATATCAAATGTCTGCACTCTATAGCAGAAACTGATAGACAAAACTTGTTAACTTTACAGTATGATATTATTGATATTATCTTTTGAATTTAATCATAATTAAGCAGAAATGAAAAGACAAATATGCAGACTTAGATCAATCAATAGCTGAATACTGAACAGGTAGACATATTTTCTATAATAATGGTTACTGTTGCTTCTCCAGATTCCATTCCACCTTTCATGAAGCAATTCTTCCATCACTTACAATGCAATGCATTTTAAGGGAAAAGCGACAGTGGTCAAACATCAAGAATAAACAACATGTTATGTAAATGATTAAAGTGTATATAATTTCAAAGATACACATTACCAAAATATAAAAATCAGCATTCTTCAAATGAAAGTATCAAGATTTCATTTCACACTCTGATATTCTATTCACAACTGAACTAGCTCCAAATGGTGGAGTTTTCTTCAGGCAGGCACACTTGTAAGAAGTGTGAGCAGGTTAGGCATATTGTGCTTGGTGTTGGAGGTCAAGTTCACAGTGCATTGAGTGACAATTTCTGGAATAAAAATAGCTGGAAGAGAATAATAAAGATAAAAATGATAACAATATAAAATGACCTTCTAAGCTTCTTATTTTACACATATTTGAATATCTGCTTAGAAACTATGAGAAGAGATAATATGTGTAGCTACATTTTAAAGATGTTAGCTTGACTCCAAAATATCAGTAAAAACTAATTTTATAAAACCATTTTCAAACAAAAATATAGATGAATATGTCATTGAATTGGACATTCTTCAACATTTGAATAAATATTAACATTTATACCTATAAATATACTGTAATCTTAACAAAATTACATGATTGTGAGCAGCTGAGAGAATTATACAAACATTCACCCTGGTGTACCAAATTTATTTCTTAAAGAACTCAAAGACTAGGATCAGCAGATCTAGTGATGTAACTAGACTCCCACATAGTAGACCACGGATCAAGTTCTAGACTGCTGGCTTAAAATTCAGCTGGATGCATATGCATGCATGCCCAATCCCAAGAGAAAAATGGAGAAGGGATTGTGGCCTGGCCATCTCCCCTGGGGAGGTGATTTCTTGCTTCCTGATTCTCTGGTGGGTGCACATGCCCTATAGTGAAAATCACTCTTAAAAAGAGAGAGAGAGAGAATTTGAAAGAAGTCTTTGAGTTTTTTTTTTGTTTTGTTTTGTTTTTTTTGAGAGAGAGAGAGAGAGAGTTTTGTTGTAGGGTGCATGCACTCACCGAAAAGAGAGAGACAGAAAGCTTGAAATCATCTCACAGGGGGACTGGCCACACCACAATGCTTTCTCCTCCATTCTCCTCTCAGGATCTTGGGCACACACACACATGCACCCAGTGTGAGTTTTAAGCCACTGGGTCTAGGACTACAACTGGAGTCAACTATGTGAGAACCCAATGACATAACCATTACCATTAAACCATCTGCTGCTCTTTCTCTTTCTCTTTCTTTAAAAAACTTAGTAAGAATAATTACCAGGATACCCATTCCCTTGAATTTTATTTTATTTTATTATTATTATTATTATTATTATTATTATTTGGAGAGGTTTTTGCTATAGGGTGCATGTGCTCGCCAGACATACAGAGAGAGACAGAGAAACAGAAAGCGAGAAATCACCCCCCAGGGGGGATGACCACACCACAATCCCTTCTCCTCCATTCTCTTCTCGGGATCCTGGGCACACACGCACACACACACCCGGAGTGAGTTTCAAGCCACCAGGTTTGGGATGCAAACTGCAATCGACTACATGGGAATCAGCGACCGACTACATGGGAGTCCAGCGACATAGCCATTATGCTAACTGCTGGTCCCTTAAATGTTATTTTTTAAGTATAAAATACAGTATTGTTCACTATAGGCACAATGTTGTACAGCAGATATCCAGAACTTACTAATTTTTGTATAAATAAGACTTTGTACCAATTGTACAATACCTTCAGATTCATTCTTTCC
>NW_006199080.1:2362034-2365056 GCF_000334495.1 Tupaia belangeri chinensis
CTTGGCAATAACCATTCTCCTTTAATAGTTTTGACCATGTTAGGTGCCTTGTACAAGTGGAATTAAATAGAGATTGTTCTTTTTTGTAGAGGCTAATTTCTCTGAGCATAATGCTTTTCATGTTGTTCCATATGACAGTATTCATTTTTAAGACTGCATTTTACTCCATTGCATAGATATATTACTTTTTTGTGTGTGGTTATTAATTTATTCACTGATGGATATTAAGATTGTTACCATATCTTTGATATTGTGAATAATCTGCAATTTATATGGAAATATAAATATCTATTAAAAATCCTGATTTCAATTTTTTTGCATATATGTATACTCAGAAGTAGAATTGCTAGGTCAAATGGTAGCTTTATTTTTCATTTATTGAAAAACATCAATATTGTTTTCAATAGCAGCTGCACCATTTTGGAGTCTTATGAACTGTATTCAAGAGGTCCAATTTATTCATATCCCCACCAACAATTAAGATTTTCTTTTGATAATAGCTATTCTTGTCTGAGAACATGTCTGAGATGATAGCTCATTGTGGTATTGACTTGTGTTCCCCCGAAATTTAATAATAGGAGAATTTTTTTCCTGTATCTGTTGGCTATTTGCATATCTTTTTTTGAGGACATATCTGTTTGATTACTTTGCTCATTATTAAAATTGCTTACTAGGTTGTTTTTTCCCTATTGATTTGTAAGAGTTACTTATATATTTTGTGTAATTCATATTTTTAAGAAGTGCCACTGAAGTCCAAACAAAAAGTATTGATGTTTTGATTTATCTCAGTATGGACATCTTCTCCACCATCCCTACCAACATTTTCACATGTGGTCCCTTTACATATGAAGAGAAAGGAATGGCTCCTTGCAGGAATTAGATAAAACAAATCATCTGGGACATAATTTTCTATTCCATATTTTAATTGATTACTTTAACAGATAAAGTTTGCACCTTGTGGCTATAAGCTTAAAGAATTCAACCATCAGACAAAAGCAAAAAGTAGCCACATATAAATAACAGCAACAAAACAATAAGAAATTATATCGTGCCTTGATTACCCTTGATTTATATTAGTTTGGCTTAACCTCTATCTTTGTTGTAAGTAGAAGAATATTCCTGTCCTAATTTTTGTGGCTTCCTTCAAGAAAGAAGCAAATCTTGGCAAGTTGTTTTAAGTTAAATTGGGAGAAATTAAAAGGAATACTTAAAAATGTGTAAAACTGGAGTTGAAGTATAGGTTTACATTGGTGCAAAATTATTTGAAATGTATACATATTTTTTCTGATATTGATTTTCCATGAACTTCTCGAAGGCCCCTGTAATCGTATATTTTCTAGCATTACAGTGATTCATTGAAATCATTAAATTGTATTTTCGTTCTCTCTCTCACATGGTATAAAAAGACTAATCAATATGACTGAAAATTAAATTATTCAACCAATATAAATATAGATTTTCACTGATGTCCAATAAATAAATTCTACATCCACCATTTTAGCCATAACTATATAACCTTAGTCTAGCTCTGGAGTAAATCAGCATTTTCATTATCATATTAAGTCACAACAATTAAACAACTGTGAAAAAATGATACATAAAATTTTGTTTTTAGGGATATGCTTCAAAGTTTTTTCTATATAGTAAGACATGTATTTTAAATATTTGTCTGATTACTTAGTTGGATTTTATTTAAATTCTGATCAGAATAGTATGTGTTTTTGTTATTAGTCATGAAAAATCAAGCACATAATATTTTATTTTATCATCAAAATTCCATTATCATTCTTTAATCTGGAATTAAATACACATTAATGTGATAATCAAGTAAATCATTCTATTGAAAACATACACAGAAATATACAATTTTTTTATAATATAGAGACTGTATTTTAATGGCTGTTTAAAGAAACTATACTTTAGTAAAAATTATCATTAGTGTCCTAAGAACAATAATGAAAGAATAATATTAAAATCAATAACACTTGGTTTAAATAAACATTTCATACCAGTCATTAGAAAGATGTAACATTAATGTTAAATTCCGAGAAACATAATGTTACACATTATAATTCATCATGTTCAAATGGTATTGAGATGGGATATACACAGATATCTGGAAGCTATACATGTAACTAGCCTCTGAGCTTCCTAAAAAGAGTATATATTACAATATAATAATCTTTTGGAGAAGATATCATGTCCCTTCATATTCAATTATTAAATTCTACCTGAAAGTGCCATCATTCCCTTTCACAAATGACTTTTTACCAAACAATATTGCCCCCTTCCGAAGATATTACGGTAACGACAAGGTCTGTAACACCATCTCACGTGAAGTAAATGGACTTAGTGTTACCCCACTGTGTAAATACCTTACGTCTATGGAGTTCCATGCTGCTTTGTATCACTATGCTGCAGTTACTTTCTGTGCATTTCAACAACTCTGCGGGTAATAAATGAATGAATATAATAATTCGTCTTTTAAAATTGGAGAATTTAAATATGTTCAGAAGAATGGTGAGAAAACTAGCTCTGTAAATAATTCTTAATGCCTAATTCTACAAAATATGCTTTACAATTATTTGCCCTATTTAGATGACAGAAGCACCTCTGGTAGTTTTTTCATTCTTATTTTTTCTTGAGTGAATGAATGTGAATGTGTGTATTTCCTCAAAAAGTTGAATAGCAAGGTGGAATTTATTCAAACTGATATCTTATCTCTTATTCAAACTGATATTATCTTATCTCATTTAAATGTTAGCTTGTTATGATTCACTTATTAAAACTGTGTGACTGAAAACGTGTTATTTCTTTATAGCTCAATTTTTTTGTTGTTGTTTTACTCTTTGGTTGATGAGTCATAGGTACAGTATTACTTGATGCTCTGTATGAAAAGAACTTGGTTTTTAATAGATAGATAACTTACCATATAGTATCTATAATAATTTTCATATAATTTAGTTTAAAGGTAGTCTTACACTTTCTGTTACTCTCCTTCACGTTTTCTCTAAGTTCTTTC
>NW_006199080.1:2365415-2386674 GCF_000334495.1 Tupaia belangeri chinensis
TCCCTAATCTTAAGATATTAACAGCATTACACTGAATTACATTTTCAATTTAAGACATTAAAGAGATAGTTTAGCAGCCAGAAATAAATAACTGCAAATTCCAATGTGAACTATTTAGCTTTATGTTCAATTCAATCTGTATACAATGCAGGTATGGAAAATAAGAGGTTTGGAATTTTTCCTTTCTAATGCAAAATATATAATAAAAGTCTTTGTATGAGTGATATTTATTTTGGTCAGCATCTTTATATTGCCAAATTTTGCTTTTTAGTTATATTGAAATGTTAATGGGGAAAAAAATGAAGTTTCAAATATGCCATAAACAGAATTGTTTCTCAATAAGCAATATACTTAACCACAGTGCATTTAAATGGTTGTTAATATCAGCATATAAACTTAATGGTTTTATTCATTAAAAAAAAATGAATGTCCATTTCATTAAAACAAAGCTTCTTAGTGCACACATCTGAGAGAACTGAAAAGAGATATTCATTTATCATAGAATTTTATATATCAGAATTAATCTTAAAGCAACCAATCTGTACTAGATCTTTTCTTTATCTCTGTGTCTTGTGAAGGTTGATTTTGAAATACTTTTATGCTAAGAGTTTAGGAACCCCTGGAGTTCAAATCTCATACTCATACTCTAAAAGAAAATGTATTTGAAAGCCCTAGAATTTCATGCCTTGTCTATTGCCTGGAATATTTCACTTTACATTCTAGTGTAATGGTATTTCAAGTGCCTGAGAATAATTCATTTTAAAATATGTGCTCTTATTAAATATAGACTCCCTAGCATTTGGCCAAATTTCTGTTTTCATTTGCCCAGATCTTTTAGCTTCCAACATCTTTAAAATGTTGTGTGAGACCATTTTTTAAAAAAATGCAATTCACATTCTATAAGAAACAGTCTTTTAACAGTGTTTAATGCATTTGGCATTACTATATTAACCAAGTTGTAAAGCAATTACTACTATTAAATCTCAAAATATTGCTAAAAAAAAAAAAAAAACCCGAACAACTGTCATCATTACAAAAAGAAAACCAACACTTAGTTATTAGCAGTTCTCCTTGCACTATCCTCACACTCAATCTCTGGTATCCATTAATCTATGTTCTGTATTTATTGATTTGCCTATTGAGGGAATTTTGCATAAATAGAATCATACCATATATGGTCTTTTATCTGGTTTTGTTCACCTACTATCTTGATTTTCAGGCTCATTCTGCACTATTCTGTACAGCAAGATTTGCAGTATTGCAACTCAGTTCTTACTAGTTCAAGTAATCTTTTCACCTACCTCTCCTTTTGGAAAGTTTGGTTTATTGCAGTCCTGCAATTTTGTTCAAAGGTGGAAGGGGAAATGTAAGCCATGTCCTTCCTTAATGAAGTGAGTTAGAGTTCTCATCCTTCACTTCATCCCTGTCCCTGGTTCACTCTCTGTTTTGTGTGATCTGTGAAATAAGGTGCTGCCTGGCCATTGCCTGTCACAGTTGCCTGCCAGAAGCCATTATGGGTGGCATTAAAACGGCAGAAGACCCTTTTTATCATGCAGCAGAAGTTTGGCAGTACAGGTGAAACCTTTTTCTGTCAGATAATTCATTGTTCTCACCTAAGAACACAATTTAAAAAGACCCAGGAGAAATGGAAAATGATCTTAATGTAGATCTAACACTTTTAAGAAGAAGAAAAATGATGAGCTGCTTTTACCTCCTTCAGAAAGTTAATACCTAAATCAATCTCTAAATTTTATATAAATGGTAGAATGCATCAAAGATAAATCAAAGACCCAGATAAGAGCAGTGTAGATGCTTGAACATTTCTACAAAGAACTTCCCAAAAGCCATGCCTTTAGCATACAAAGTCCAGAGTCTGGACTCTAATTTTTAAAAAAATTGTTTGAAACTCATGCAAATTAATACTGATTACAAGCAAGAATAGGCACTTGGAATAAAGTACATATACCTAAATATAATTATATATTTGCATCAGTAACTTAGATCACATTCATCATCTTTTTATTTATTTATTTTTTTTTTTGAGAGGTTTACACTATAGGGTGCGTGCGCTCGCCAGACAGAGAGAGACATAGAGATAGAAAGCGAGAAATCACCCCCCAGGAGGGATGGTCACACCACAATCCCTTCTCCTCCATTCTCCTCTCGGGATCTTGGGCACGCACGCACACGCGCCCATATTCATCTTTTAAAACCAGATCACTAGGGGACCAGCAGATGGTGTAATGATTACATCACTGGGCTCCCACATAGTCACCCACGGCTTGAGTCCTAGACCCAGCAGCTTAAAACTCATGCCATGCACATGTATGTGCATGTGCACCCCAAATCCAGAGAGGAGGATGGAGAAGGTATTGCAGCGTGGCCATCCCTCCTGGGGATGATTTCTAACCTTGTGTGTCTCTCTGTCTCTCTGTTGAGTGTACAAGATCTATAGTAAAAATCTCTCTTGGGGAAAAAAATAGATCACTATGATTAAGAAGTTAAAACTATGAAGTCCTTGAAATGCAAAACTCTCATAGGCTCAAATCACCATTGATGATGCAAGGTCTATGCTATTTACTTTTTTAAAAAAAGGATTATTTTATTTTATTTAGTATTACTATTTTAAAATTTGACCAGAGAGAGAGAGAGAGAAAGAATGTGAAAACGCCAGCCACCAGTTTGGGGACTCAAACTGAGGTCACCCATTTGGGAATCCAGTGCCTTAACCACCTTAACACCAACCAGCCTTTTTGCTATTTACTTTGATTCTTGATTAAATATAGAGGCAATACAGAAAGATGTACTCTGGCAATTTTAATTTGGGGGCACAGATTTTTAATTTAATTGTAGTTAGATACAAGTGATATTATTCTATTTATTGAATAATTCATTGAGAGCCAAAAATAAAAGAACAAATTGAGAGCAGTCAGACAATCAGTCTGTCAGATAAAGCATATGTACTTATAGAATAAGGTGACCTAAATGCACATAATCCCAATATTCTACAGTGAATAGTTTGTTTGAGGAGGACTGCAGCACACCCATGAACACCCAGACAGAGTCAGGCCTAGTTACGTTGAAGAGTTGAACCTCCCTTGCATTATATATTAGTGCAATTAACTAATGATGTTTATTAGCACAATTAACTAATGATATTTATTATTTCTTTCAAATTGCTATCATTAATAATTTTCAAAGCTAACATAAGTATTTAACCTCATATTTTACTAATTTCTTTCAGGTTCCATATCCTGTCATAAAGTCACAGAGATAAAAGAGGTCTATATGTATTCTAGAGTTTCAAATGGATGAATAATTGAACCCTAAAAATCCAGTCTTTTTATTTAACTTTTTTAAACATTTCGTATCATAAAATTTCAATCATATTAAGGATCAGTAAATTGTATAATTTTTCCACATCTTTTTCATGTACAACTTTATGAATCAATTTTGAATACAAAGCTACTTTTTAATATATTTTAGTATCATTTAAAAAAGTTTATTTCTTACTGAGTGAGAGACACAAAGACAGAGAGAAAAAGAGAAGAGTGAGAGGGAGAAGGGGAGAGAGAGAGAGAGTAATCCTAGCAGGATTCTGATGCCAGGATTGACTCCGAGCCTTAAGTCGGTCCCAGACCATGACCAAACATATGCTGACATATTCAGTAAATCCTCTGACCTTGAGCTGGGAATGCTCCCATGTGGGATTGCTGCATGCAGCATTGTTTTAGTACTCTGCTACCATGTGACTCCAACTTTTTTTTTTTTTTAATTGTCTTTCAAAAATTTGGCCATTCAAAAGCACGCTGACATCTGTGCCAGGGGACATGATGGAACAAAACAATTTTAGCCCAAATTAAATTGTCTGGTTAAATTTTTACTATAGGGAAAGTGAAGACATTCGGTCCAACTGAAGTTGGATATTTTCTGTTAGAAAGTGCCATTCTTCTGGTTTGTTTTTAATATATGATAAACAATTCTCTGATTTTGTACTATTCCTAGGTAAGCGCAATAAACATCATACATGGCTCTTTATTTCCTGTTAGGGAATAGTGGCCTAAAAAAGTAAAAACTTGACTAAATACTGAGATGAAAAAGTTTCTAAATATGATAAACATGTCATCTAACATTACCCCTGAGAAAACAGTTTTTATCAGGAGAAATCATATTTAAGAGATGTACTAGTGAGAGTATTATTTTGTAGATTGTTATTTATGAATCTCTTTTATTTTAAATGAACCCAGTTCCCTTTATTGCGCTTTGATATCTAGTATGTTCAAATGTATGTAGGTTCAGATTGACTAACAAAATCTGTTAAATAAAATAAGTAAAAATAGTTTAAACAGTAATTATTATTATGTTTTTAGAAAATCATATGTTATTTTGTGGGATTCTTAATTTGATTTTGAATTGTGTAATAGTATATTATTTTGTGTTTTCATAGTCTCTCAATCACCAAACCTAGAATTCTTGAAGTCACTGCTTTTCAAACTTCACTTTAAAACATAAAATAACCTATGGTGCAGTATTTTATGTCGGAACTGCCGGCGGTAAACAGTTCCTGAGTTGGGGGGCGAGGATTAAAGAAAGACAAGAAGACAGGATAGAAACGGGAGGGCTGCCAGCACAGAATACTGGCCAGCACCGAATGTACTTTATTGCTAGTATTTACACACACTCCAGAGACTTCCGTCATGTAAGGTTTTAAGTCCTTACTGAATTTATCAGGTTGTTATAACAATACTTTGGAACGTTTAGTTCAAAACAATCCCGGGACCTTCTGTTCATAACAATCCAGCTGCCCAAGGCCATGTCCGGATAAAGACCCTGGTCCTATTCTGGTGGTCACGTCCTGTACATTCCTCACGTCTCCTCTTTGGCTCCCCACAGTTGTAGAGCATGATTTTATTCCCTTCTTTCCATCCTGCATCATTGCCTCATTCAAGATCCTACAAGCCATTGACTAGTAGTTGTACATTTTCCCACTCCAAACTGAGTTTATTATCTATTCTTTATATTCTAGATTGTTTTAGCTTAATGCGGTTTCAACAAATACATTGCTTTTTTTCACAGTGATTTGGTGAGCATTAAAGACCAAACTTTATATGTTTACACATAAAACCTTATGGAATAGAATATGTCACTCTACCTCTTCATTTTTATTTTCTATTTTATCCCATATAATTAGCATGAATTATTTGTATTGTAGCACAGTGGTGATTTATTCTGCTTTATTATTGAATTATGTACCCTTGCTTCATCATTTGATTGAAGGCACCATGAATACAAAAACTATATTTTATCTTATTTTTATTCTGTCTTCTGTTTCCATTCATGATAGAAACATCTTTATCCTTACATAATATGAATATCAAGTAATTTCAGTTTATCTGTTGTTAATTCCATCTATTTTTGCTACTTGATATAATAGAAATTCAATAATAGCTCACAAATAAATTATATATGATATTTTGGAGCTCTGAATAGAATATAGTTCTAAAGTATGATTAAATATTAGGACAATATCTGCTGATTCTCAGAATCATACTGAATACTAATACTGATTATTATATTATAAATCTTGATCATGAACATAATAAATTGGGACTATGAAGAATTGAAAGCCCAGATCTGGCACCTTGCATTTTCACTTTTTCTCTCTCATGTGCTCTATAGCAAATTAAAAAATAATAATAATAAATACAATTAAATAAGCAATTATTTTTTCAGAAAAGAATAGCAAGAATATAAAGAGATCTTCAGTAAATAATTTTTACATAATTTATTTTCTCTTAAGCAGCTGAATGTTGCAAGAAACTGAAATTTTTATTATATCTTCCAAAACAAGATTGAAATTTATGTCTAAAACTACCTTTTAGTCTAATGGATAAGGGAGATGGATCCCACATGGCCAACCACGGTTCCAATCCTGGCCTTAATGGCTTGAAAAGCATATGTATAAATACCTGAAATACTGACAGCACGAAAAAATGGAGAAGGGATCATGGAATAACCGTGCTCTATTAGAGGGTGCTTTCTCTCACTCATATCTCTGTCTCTGCTGAGCACACATGTCTTTTGGGAATTAAAAAATCATTTGTTGTTGGATATTCATTTTTTTTTAAATTTTAAACATTGAATCACTATACATCACTACAGCTTATTATGTGAATTTACCTAATATGAATATACTTCACACAGTCCAGTTGAAGATACTGTACACATTATCATCAACAGACAAACATCTATTTCTGTATCCCATAAATGCTTGCCTCTCTATTTTCTCATTGGTTCCTTTCCTCTTACTCTCCCATTTCTCCCATCTTCTTCTCATACTGTCTCTAGTATCTGTGACCATTTTCTATGGTTCTATATCCTCTAATCTTTCAGTTTTCATCAGAGAGAGCACAGTTGGTATATATTAAGTGTAAACATAAGTATTTATATTTCATAGCCTGGCTTGCCTCGCTCAGCAGTAAATCTTCCATATTTGCCCACTTTCTGTCAAATGCCAGGTTCTTATTTTTTATGCCTGAGCAGTATTCCTTAGAGTATACGTGCCACACTTTTTCAATCTATTCGTCTGTTCATATATATTTGGGTTGATTCCATGTCTTAGCAATTGTGAATAATACCACAGTAAACACTGGATATCCAGGGATCAGCAGATGTCATGATATTTAAGGCCCTTGAACATGGCCAACCATGATTTGAGTCCTGGACCTGGTGGCTTAACAATTATGCCGGGTATGTTTGTGTATGTGCCCAAAACCACTAGAGGAGAATGAAGGATATGGGACTGCAGCATATCCATTCTCCCTAGCATGCAATTTCTCACTTTCCCTCTGACGTCTTTCTCCTCTCTCCCACTAGCGCACATGTCTTATGGCAAAAACAAACATAAAAACAAGCAAAAAGAACAGAAATTTTTTGTATTTTAAATCCCTATCATTTTCTTTTTAAGTGGTTTACAGAGATATGTAGATCTGGATTCAGTTTAATGTTATGTATTAACTTTTTCATATGATTTATCTATAAATAGATACCTATAAATAGACTATATTTCTCTTATTAAAATATTTCAACAGGTGAGTGCTAAAATCACATATTACTAAATAATATAATTCATAAAACATAGAAGTAAATAGTATTTTCCAAACTGGAAATTTGAGTAATATAGATTTTATGATTCATTCAGAATCCTAGAAATGGAGAAATCAATTGACCAATTCAAATATTTAATTTATCTCTTCCTGAGGAATATTTGAATTTAATTGTCTAAATAGTAATATAAAGAACATAACTAACTGATAAACCAAACAGTAATAACCATCTAATTGTAAATACCATTAGCTAGAATGTCCTTAAGATAAAACAGTAAATATTGACACTTATAGGTATTCCTTTCAAAAAACGATGTAGCTTACCTCTCACTGGTGTTTTTACTTATTTAACAATGCATTTGTTGTAAAATAGAAAAGAAAGAATTTCAGCTCAATTTTAACAATTTTTAAAGAATTTGTAATAATTTCTTGTTAATTGTAATGATGCATGTCTACCCCAAATATATTAAAATGCCATAAGAAAATAAGTTGCTTTTAAATGTACTGCATACAATGGCCTATAAGCCACTCAATTTTAAAAGGCTTATTAATTATCATTGATAATGTGGAAACTTTTTATTAGAACATTACTATCAATCAAATGAAATATTCCTTTTACTGAATACTTGTGACAGATTGTATCACATTACCTATAATCTTCAGAACACTGCTGCTAAGTCTTATGCCATCATTTTAAAGAAGTAAAGAAGTAGGAAGTTCTGAAAAGCTGTCGCAGACTGTACAGCTAGCTAATTATCTAGCTGAAATATGATGCGTACCTAGAGTAACTGATTCCAAAACTGGATGAATCACAGAAGCCTAAAATGGAATTTTTTATATTCTAGGTCAGAGTCCTCCAAATTGATCACATCTCAGATTCAGAAAAACAAAAAAATGAAAAACTCATAAAAGTATGGATTTCTAGACCTGCCAGCAATATATTGAATCAAACTTTAAATGACTCTCAACTCTGGAAATTTCACATATATTCTAAATAATTTTGATCCTCAATGAGTATGAACATCTAGGTAAAAGTGCTAGCAAAGCTCAGCACACAGAACACTAAATTAGAAGGAAGCATATGCTTTATTCCTGTCTTGTTATTTAAAAATTCTAGAAGTCAACTGCTAGTTAATGAATTGCTCTGTGGTGTCCAGAATTTCTTTTCCATTTGTTTCCAGATGTGAATAACTTCTGCTAATGGCTGAATAAGTGCTACCAGAAATGTAAGAAATGCTAGGAAACTTTCTCAAAATTACAGACAGCTCCAATTCACTGCTAATTTTTATTTCACTATTGCCTGTTGCACTAGTGATTGAAAAATGAATAGCTTTGCCAGCCACTTCTCATCTGGATGTATATCAGCTGATGCTAAGTCATCCCTTGACAACAGTAGTCCTACTGTGCTCCCACAGGAAGAGGTATATAGCACCACTGTGCTTCTTTTCTCCAAATGTCAGATCACATTTTAGTGACACATTCCTTTCTCCTTAGGACTGGTCATCAGTCTCTGCAGGCTGAGCCAGAAAGAGATCTATGTGACACAAGATTTTTTGGTATTCAAAATGTCCTTTTCCTGCCCCTGAGAATGTCTTTTGGCTCATGCTAAATAGTTTAACTACCTCTCCTATGAAAGTAAGTTATTTCCTTGAGCTAAGGGAGAATTTTCTCTAACTAGGTCCCCAAAAGAACATCCTAAGTAGTCTTGAAAGCATGTCTAATAATGACATATATTGTGGTGATCATAGAATAAGTTGTATATGTGTATGTGTGTGCATGCACACATATGTACATATATATACATGCACACACATACACATATATATTAATTCTAATATTTATATACATTTGAGTATTACTAACATATATGTATATGGAACAAATGTATACCTATTTGAGTAATAATTTTGGCTATTTCCAATTTAAATATTTATTCTCCACCAAAGAAAGTATAAAATTATTACAAATAATATTCATTGCATGGCTAGACATCAAGACCCAGAAGTTCTTTGGTAATTTGTCCAAGATAAAAGAGGACTACATGACAAGCTAAAACAAGAATACACACATTTTGGCTACAGAGATAATACTTTTTTTGGTGGTGATATTCTTATTGTTTGTCACTCTTTCTCTGTCTTTTCTCTCTTCAAATTGAATAGGTAGAGTAAAATATATGCAACTATTCCATTTAAATATAGATAAGTCTAAACCTACTAAGGAGTAAACCTTACTTTTAAATAAGGTATAGAATTTACGTATTTACTTCTTCTAAGAGCAGGTGAAAGTGAGAGAAAGACATTATCCCCAATAAGATCTCTATGTCCCAGCTTTTGCCAGCTCTGGATCATGGGCATATGTGCCTTGCTTATTTAGAGAGGTCTCCAGATGGGAATCCAGAACCTTTACATGTGAGTCAGACTCCCAGTGTTTTGCATTTTACTATTGTGTCATCCTCATGCCCCAAGAGGGGCAATGTTATTCAAATTGTTCCAATATATTAGACCAATCTTTCTTTTCACTTTAGAAGATTTTTTAGAAAATGTCACATTGGGTAGAAAGTTCAGTCAATACATTAATCCACCAGTTAGTAATCCATGTGTAATGTATTCACTCAGTGTTTGGACTTTAACAAATTTATAATGGTATTATGTCCTGATGAATTCACTGTAAAGTTGACAAATATCAAAAGTTGAACCATTACAAATTGGAGTATATCTGAACACTGGCTGGGATGTTTGTTAAAGGAGGGAAATAAGACAGAAAAAGACCTAATTGTTGATTTGAAAGAATTATCCATCTAACTGGATGAACACAGTTTACAAAGAGAACAATGACATACTAAATTATAGATATGCTATGAAAAAAGGGAAATTCATTTTGAGCCACAATCACCAATGATGAGGTGATTTGAGCTCAAGATTTAAGAATGGTAGGACTTAAAAGTCAGAAATGGAATTAAATTTTCTAGAATTGAATAAAAAGTATAGATTACTATAAATATGAAAATGTTTAAATAAGGAAAACACAGGCCCAACAGATGGCATTGTAGTTATGTCACTACATTCCCACATGGACAACCGCAGTTCAAGTCCCAGACCTGGTGGTTTGAAAATCACACAGGGCATGTGTGCGTGTATATCCAATATCTCAGAAGGAGAATGAAGGAGAAAGGATTGTAGTATCACCATGTTGGAGGGGGTGATTTCTCACTTTCCCTCTTACTGTTTCACTGTCTCTCTCTAGCTTGCACACATGCCCCAAGGTACAAACCTCTAAAAAATATGGAAAACACGTATGTAAAAATATAAGATGCAATAGATGTGGTGATTTCTAAAAGTTTAATTGCCAGAAGGAAAATGCTGCTCATGCCAGAGAGAACAAGAAAGAACAAAGAGAGAGAAAGAGAAAAGGAAGGGAAGAAAGCACTCCCCCATGGGGAGATGGTCATGACATAATCCCTCTCCATTTCTTCTTTTGAGATTTTGGGCACATAGTCACATGCTTGTGTTTCAAGACACCAGGTCAGGACTCCAATCACATGGTCAGCCATGTAGGATTAAGCTACCTTAACCACCATGCTATTAGATAACTCAGATTTGGTGGCAATTTCAAGGCAATTTTCTACACTAGGGAGTGAGTCTTCTCTTATCCATGTACTCATCCATTTAGTAATATTGCTGAGTGATTATGTCTGTGTGGGCTCTTGAGCAGGGCAGTTTTCTGGTGCTATCAAATATTTCACTTTTCCTTCCTATTCTAATGGCAATTTAAAATTCCTTTAAGACAGAAATCATGTATTATTTTCATTTTTCAGCCATAATACAGCCACACTTGGACTCAATAAACTGGATGGAAGGGAAAGGAGAATATTAAGTGTCAACAAATTCAATCCATGTCTAATAGTTGCAAAGAAGTAGCTTGGGAGAAAATAAATGATATCTGTAGATCTAAATGGATCACTTTGTGGTCTCAGTACACAAGGCTTGAAATATTTTTTTATGACAAGGGTTCTTCCACTCCAGTATTTATGCAAGTTTTTTTCCTAGCAGATTCTGATTATTACTCTCAACTACTTTTACAGACAGAGTCCAGAGGCCTACATAATTTTAGCTGCAATCTTAAGAAAAGAAAATATGAACTAATTTCTAGCTTCAATTTTCTAATTCCACACTGGTTATTCATTTAGAGTAATTGAAATTTTCACTCATCATCTAAATAAGTGACATTATAGAGATACAGTCTTACTATTTGTTGGACCAAAACTACTCTGCTCTATGTAGAAAAAAAAAGCAATCAAATTGGTATAATGAAGATGTTCTCTAATAGAATAATTAAGGATTATTTCACTACTCAACAGTTGATAAGCTTGAGTGATGAATATGCATTTGTACAACTATCAAGTTTAATCTTAAAAAAAGTTGATGGAAAATGTTTTATCCTTACATAAAGTTGTATTCTTATATCAATAATAAATATTGTCTAGGCTGATTAATATAAGTGCTCTTATTTAGACTTCATATGCCCAAATTATAATGTAATTACAAAATATTTTTATGAAGATGTATAAGGACATTTCAAATTGAGAGGAAAAAGCACACATAATTGTAGTGTTCATTCATGCAAAGAGCAATTTGAACAGATTGATTTGAACATGAAGGAAATCTACAGAAAAAGTAACAAAGAGCAAACAGTGCTCCTCCTCTAACAGAAAAAGCCTTGTTTATTTAGCACTAATTAAATATAAAAATAACTTACTTGCAAAGAATAAATCACACGCAACATAACAAATACAGATCTACAGAATAAAAAGCATACATTTTGAAAAGGCATATATTGATACATTCATTTTATTCAAATATTTCTGACAATAAATATATTTTGTATTTTTGTGTATAATTGTATCTATTTACAATCATTGAACTAGATTCAGAAGATAAAAAAATGTGAAGATCGGGGCCAGTAGGTGGCATAGTAGTTAAGGCACTGGATTCCCACATGACCAACCACAGTTTGAGTACTCTTTCTCTCTCTCTTGCTCTCTTATTAATTTTGCCAGTGGGTATGTACCATTGCTGAAGAGAGAGAAAGAGAGAAGAAGAAAAGGAAAGGAGGAGAAAACATCACACATGAGGAATAGTCATGCTGTAATCAATACTTTCTTTTTTTTCCTTTTTTTTTTTTTTTTTACTTTTTATAAATAGATTTTATTGGGTATATTTGAGGTTTACAAAATGTTATGAGATACAGAGATAAACAGCTACATACAGACTAGCATACGTTTTTCCATTTGTGTGGTAAGAAGAGTCCAAATCTCTTTCACAAAAGTACCTATTTTTAATCTATTTTTTTCATTTTTGCATCAATTAAATGATTTTTCTCTGTTCTTCTCTATCCCTCCTCCTATTATCCACCTCCTATCATCTCCACACCTTATACTATCTCTAGTATCTACAGTTGCTCTCCCTGCTATTATATCTTCCAATCTTTCAGTTTCTGCTAATCCCGTTCTTTCATAAGCAAAAAATCAGCTTTTTGTTTCAATAGAATTTTTTTTTTTAGAGGTTTTTTGCTATAGGGCATGTGTGCTCGCCAGAAAGAGAAAGACAGAGAGACAGAAAGCAAGAAATCACCCTCCAGGGTGTATGGCCATGCCACAATCTGTTCTCCTCCATTCTCCTCTCGAGATCTTGGGCATACATTCACACGCCCCTGGCATGAGTTTAAGCCACTGGGTTCAGGACTTGAACCGCGGTCGACTACATGGGAGTTCAGCGACATAGCCATTACCCTAACTGCTGGTCCATCAATAGATTTTTTTAACCTGGTCTAATGTTAAGGCAGTCAGATCCCTCACAGCTGACCCAGTGGCTTGCAAAACATGCCCAGAAGGAGAAATGGGGAAAAAAAAGACTACAGTGGCATGATCATACCCCATGGGGGATGCTTTCAATTTTTGTCCACCTAGCATACACACACACCACTTGACAAAATTTTAAAAGGAAAAGAAAAAATCTCATAGATCTTTTGTATTTCTTTGTTTCATTTACTTCTGCTGTCATCATTTACTCTTCCTTTTCTTCTAAGTTTGGTGTGTGCTTCCTTTGGTAGTTCCTTGAGATGCATTATTAGGTTATTTGAAAACTTTCTACTTCTTAAATGAAGGTGTTTATTGATATAAACGCCCTTCAGTTTACAGTACAACTTAATTCAGATTATTAATTCCCTATTTATTTAGCAAGAGGGCACAATGCACTTGCAGGAGACAGAAGAAAGATAAGAAGGCACCCCACATGGGAGAATTATCAGTCTGCAATTCTTTCTCCATCTCTCCCTCCTTTTGGGATTTTGGACATGCATACACACATGCTAGCATGTTTTTCAGGCCACTGAGTCTGAGGCTCTAACCATGTGGTTGACCATATAGAATCCAGCAGCCCCAACCACCATGCTATAAGCCAGCCCAATTCAGACTTTATCAATGATTTCCTGTCTAGATGATCTCTCCAGTGCTGGGAATGTGGTATTGACGTCTATCTCTCCCCTTCAAATCTTGTAATATGTGCTTTATATATTTGGGTACATTCGTAACTAGCAGCATTAAATCATCTTTCTAAATTGATTCCTCTATCATCATATAATGACTTTATTTCTTTAAAAGTGACAGTAAGGGTGTGTGTACTCAGCAGAGAGAACACACCTACCCCAATGGGACATGTTCACTCCATTTCCACATTCTGTCACAATTTGGGGCACACAAGCCTGGCATGTTTGTCAAGCCCGTTGGGCCAGGATTCAAACAAGTCAGTCATGTGAGACCCTAATTTCCCAACCATGAGGCCATAGGTCCAGTTCTCTTTTTACACATTTTTAACTTAAAAGTCTATTTTATCTGACATAACAAATCCTGCTTACTTTTATTTTCTGTTTACAGAAAGAAAAGTTTCATTCTTTCACTTTCTGTCTATATAAGTCACTACTACTGAAGTAAGACTTTTACGAAGTATACAGTTTGTCATTTTTTTTTTTCAAATCTATTCTACGAGTATGGGTCTAATCTATTTACATTGAACTGATAAGGATTTTTTTCTCCTATCATTTCATATTTTCTAATTTTGTATTTCATTTATTCCTTCCTGTTTATCTTTGTGATTTGATGATTTTATCTAGAGTTAAGGATTTCCTTTCTCACTTGCATGTATTCCCAGTGAATTTGATACTTTTACGTACTTTATTTATGATGGTAGTTCTCCTTTTGCTTCCAAATGTAGCACTCCCTTAAGCATTTCTTGTAAAGCTGGTCTCCTGGAGACAAATTCCCTCAGTTCTTGTTTTATTTTTCTTGGCTGGCAGCTTTTTCTTTCACTACTTTGAATATATCATTCCATTCTCTTCAAACTTGTAAGGTTTCTACTGAGAAATCTGCTGTTAGTATAATGGAGATTCCCTTATATATGACTTGTCCCTTTTCTCTTGATGCTTTTAGAATTCTCTCCTTGTCTTTACATTTTGACAGTTTGCCACTAATGTGTCTTGGAATGAGTCTTTTTGGGTTCAATCTTTTTGGGGACCTTTAAGCTTCCTGAATCTGGATATGCATCTCTATCCCAAAACTTGTGAAGTTTTCAGCTATCATTTCATGAAATATCTTTTATATATCTTTTCCTGTCTCTCCTCCTTCTGGAATGCTCATAACATGAATATTTGTTCATTTAATGCTGTTCCATATGCCCCCTATTCTTTTTTTCTGTTTTTCTCTCTGACTTGATTATTTCAAATGACTTGTAATCAAGTTTGGAAATTCTTTCCTCTGCTTGAAAAAGTCCATTGCTAAAGTTCCTGATTGTATATGGTATTTTTTTCTTTGGCTCCTTCTGCTCCAAGATTTCTTCTTCATCCTTTTTAATGACATCTGTCCCTTTCAGATCACATAGTAATTTCATTAATTCATTGAATTATCTATCACTACGCTCTTATATCGCATTTAATTTCCTTATAATAAAAATGTAGGAATCCTTTTTAGACATTTTGCAGATTTCCTTCTCTGTGAGGTATGTTGCTGGAGTGTTATTGTATTGCTTTGGGAGTGTCATGCTAGCTTGTTGATTCAGGTATCTTGTATGTCTATTTTGATATTTGTTCATCTGATGAATAATTGCCTGTACCAGTTTTATAGAATGGCATTGCAGGTGAAAAGACTTTCTCCAGTAATTGTGTCCTAGTATGCCAGTTATATATAGTGTATGTTGGCTTTGGCTCTAGCTAGGCATAGTAGTAGAGTAGTATCTTCAACTGTTATCAGTATCAGTGATTGATAGAAGTGACACAGTGACCTACGTAACTGTCCTTAGAATGTGATAGGGTGGGGCTTCTCAAGCAGCACAGTTGTGTCCATGGTCACTCTCTCAACCTGCTTCTTAAAGATACAGAGGGTCAGTCCCTCCCTGAAACTTAGCTGTGGACAGGGTTGCTCACTCTGCCCCTCCCATAGGAGAAACAAGTATGTGGGGGAGTAAGGACTTCTTCAACAGCTCCTGGTGCTAGTGGATTTAGGAGAGGGTGTTTGCCCAGCTGCTCCTGCATGATGCAGGTGGATATGGTCACAGGATGGCTTTGTACAGCCACAATCAGTGTGGGGAATAGTACAACAAAGACTGGACTCCTCCCCTGTATTACTTTAGTGGTATGAACAGCCTCTTGTCACTCCCTAAATTGGGCTCAAGGCCTTTGAGGGTTATAGAATTCCTCTATGGTAGAATTCAAATGTCCAAAGTGTCAATGGGACTGATGAGGGTTTCTTGCTTATCCTTTCCCCAGAACAAGAAGTCCCTTCTAGTTCCTAGTTGATCTTGACTGGGGCAATCAGGCAGGAGATGCTGAGCACTTTGTTCCCCTCTCTACAAAGCCTTCCTACACCTCCATCCTCTGCAATGTCTCTACCACATTCACACTGTGCTCCCACACTCTCCCTCAAACACAGCAATAAATATCAGTTGCTTATTCTTTGTTTTGGTCTTTTTATCTTGAGAGGGAAGTACATTAGGCACTTCTAGTAGCCGTCTTGTCAGAGTTTTTAGAAAAGGAAATTCTTTGAACCTGAAGCGTTCTGCAAGTCAGGTTACTGGAATAATGTCAATTAGTATGTGAACCGTTTTGTGAGGTGGTTTAGAAAGGTGATTTCACAACAAAATTCAAACTCTGGGACAAGAAGAGTCCAGAGCGGACTGCAGTAAGGAGTGGGCTCTCAGCCACCTGTGGTTGGAGGGCTGACCACACTCTCACTGCATACCAGCTGAATCCGCTGGAGAGGACATGCAGACCAGACACTAATCCTTTATTCACCTCTCTTTTTAGTGTTTTAGGCATGTATGCATATGCCCCTGGTGTGTTTCTCAAGTCACTGGGTCTGGGACTTGAACCATACAGTCGGCCATGTGGGATCCAGCTGCTTTAATCACTATGCCACTGGCTGGCCCAAACATTCTAATGTGGCTATTATTTCTAGTGACTATCCTTTATTTGGAAGCTAACTAGAGGTCCACCATGAATAACCTCATGAAGAAGTTTCAATATTTATTTATCCTTGAAATATCAGGTATTATTCCATTTCATTTATAAATGTTTTTTAACATTTTAAATTTTAATTTGGTTTTATAGTAGTTTCCCTTATCTTTTTTTTTTTTTTTTTGAGAGACTTTTGCTATAGGGTGCATGCACTTACCAGACCTACAGAAAGTGAGTGAGAAATCACCAGCCATGGAAATGACCATGCCACAATCCCTTCTCCTCCATTCTCCTCTTTGAATTTTGGGCACGCGCACACACGCAGCCAGCATGAACTTTAAGCCACTGGGTCTGGGACTTGAACTGCAGTCAACTATGGGAGAGTTCAGCAACATAACCATTATACCATCTGCTAGTCCCATGGTTTTACTTTCCAAAATAGGTGAACCATAGTCCCAAAATAGATAAATATACTATGATATTTTAAAAAGAGACTGCATTTAAATTTGTGATATTTACATAATATATTTTTATAATTATTTTCTTTTATTGTTGTTGCTGTTAATCTTATTGGGCCACAGTTATAAACTGGGACCTAGTCAGTACTAGAGGATGTAGCTGCCCCACTACTGCTCTACATCACAGGATGAGTCAGCAGACCTCCTACATACGGGAGAGCATTAATGTGTGCTTTCCTACACTGACCTTTGATATTCACTCAAGCTGTTAGTCACTTCCACCTTCCAAATCTCATAGATAATTTTCTGTACTGGCCAACTCTACCTATGAAAGAGAAAAAATTACATCTTAAGAAACATTGTTCCAACTTAACTAAACTAACACAATAGAAAGCTGTCAACAATCATCTCTTACCATCTTGGATGCCAAAAAAATGCCAAAACTACGCATCTTCCTAACATGATTCAGTTGTATTCTGTACAACTCTTCATAAATTAGTCCAGTAAGTGCATGTACCCTCTAGCAAAAATCTTTCTCTAAAAAAAAAGGAAAAAAAAAAACCTTTCTACAAGTAATAAAGCCAAATAAATGTAATCTGTTCAGAGTATCTGTTCCTTCAGAATTTGATACTACTTTATGATTATTCTACCGAAAGTTTTTGTTTGTTTCTTTTTAAGAGATATTTTTGCTATAGGGTGTGTGCACTTGCCAAAGAGACAGAGAGAGAAAGAGAGACAGAAAGAGAGAAATCACCTCCCAGAGGGGTTGGCCATGCCACAATCCCTTCCCATGCATTCTCATCTTGGGATTGTGGGCATACACACACAAGTATTCAATGTGAGTTTGAAGCTACTGAGTCCGAGACTTGAGTTGCAGTCAGTCATATGGGAGTCCAGCGACATAACTATTTTGCCACCTGCTGGTCCTGGGAAAGTTCTTTTTTCAATGACAATTCTTTTAACCTTTAAATTCTAAGCTTTTATTATTACCTTTCATGATTTATTTAATCATACATGCTTTATTTAGTAAAGACCAAATTTATTCTTATGTTATAGAACTATTTTTTCTGACTTGTATGTACCAAATTCAATGCTCACTGTTTTACAAGTGTCTCATTTTATTTCATTTGTGGTTTTTAATTTTTTTCATTTTTTGAAATATACAATGCATCAGCAGTGTTCAGAAAGTGATGTATATGTAATTCAACCCAGAACAATAACAACAAAAGCTTATTTGCTTGTTTCTAAAATATAGGAGAGATTACTGGTGCCCCGTTTTATCCCTTTGCCTACAACTAAGAAGAAAACTTGAAGTCATTGAATGTACTTAAAGTTGGTATTTTTCCATATCTTATCATCCATTGCCCCCATTTATTCAACAAATATTTCTCTAATGTCCAATATATGGTTGGCAATGATGTATAATTGAGAATCCAGCAGTGTATAAAACAATGTTTTTGCTGTAACATTTTCCTATATATAGTGTCCCTCTACTCTCATTTCAATTGGCTAATATTCTATTTGCTTGGTATACTCCATTACATGTTTATTCCCTAGATCTTTTATGATCAGTAACAGCTACCTTCTCCTTAATCTCAATTTCAAGCATGCCATTATCTGATTAATACCTTCTATTTTACAGCTAACTTACGGTATTACTCTGACTAAAACAATTATTTGAGCCTATCTTGATCTACAATTAATGCTGGATCCATTTTGCTATGTTATATTATTCTCATATCTTTTCCCTCATAATATGATCAAATTTCATAATGAATTATTTTAATCATTCTGTTGCAAATGCATAGTTTCCTTAGAACTCTTCTTCCTTCACACTCAGATGGCCAAAATACTAGTCCTGAACTGTAACATTAACTTGCTGAATAAGGTTAAAGAAAAACAAAATTTTGCTGAATCTTTTGATGTATACTTGTGACTAATGATTTCAATGGACTCTCAATGTCATTTTACAGTTCTATTTCTCTAACTTATCCACTCTCTGAGTCTGAAAAATAGCTACTTTAATGTTTTTCTGACTTCAAGCCCTCAACATTTTCCTATTTATTTACACGTAACTGATTTTGATTTCTGTCCCTTCTCTTAAATTTACTCATGTCAAGCTTTTGTCACCATGATCACATGAAAATATGATTAGGTATCAAGAGCACACTTTTTCTTTCTTACTTTTTTTTTTTTTTTTTTAAGACAGGTTCTTGCTCTGTCATGATCTCCTTGCCTCAGCTTTCCAGATAGCATGGACTACAGGCACATGCCACCATGTCTAGCCTTTGGTTGGATGAAAAATTGAGCTCTGGACTCTCAGGTGGTTCTAATCTGCAGAGCACAGTCTCTTAGCAGTGTGAGCCACTATGGCTGAGCCTAGATCATGATATATATATATGTTGTGTGTGTATATATATATATATATATATATATATATATATATATATAGTCACCAGAAAGGTCTCATTCTCTGTCCTCATTCAGATACACAGCAGCAACTGTTACAATCATTTGATTATGAAAGAAGCTCTTTATAAATTTGACTTACGAGTATTTTACTTCCTTAGTTTGGTTCCTATCTCATTGACCACTTCTTAATTTTCCTTTTTCTTTCTCCTCATTTTTTGGTATATAAGTCTTAGAGTATTCAAGGTATCCTCAGAATCTTTTATTTTTGCTTACAGTCACTCTCTGAAATTTTATTTTGTTTCATGCTCTTTGTGTATTTTCATAAACTGAAGAGTTAGAAATTTAAATTTCCAGTCAAAAATCTCTTCACCAAATTTGATTAACTTATCTAAATTTCTCTTTGACTGCTCCACTTGAATGTCTTGTAGATATTTCTAAATTAAAATATTTTTAAAAACTGAGTTCTGGATATGCACTCTTACCCTCAAAAAAGAAAAGAAAAATAAAAAAAAAAAAAGAGAAGTTTGCCTGGGCTAGTGATTTGGGCTAGCTAAGGTTCTTTCTCTCATTCTCTGCCTATCTTTTTCTTGAAAATAAATAAATTAACTTTTAAAGTTATTATTCTTTTAGACAGCTCATGTTATTTATCACACATTCTATCTGTCCAATTAATAAGGCCAAAATCTTTAGACTGTTTATTTTTTGTCTTCTAGGTTTTCGTTTTGCAGTTGTTCTTTTTCCCTCTTAGCACAAAAATGTATGTAGTAATCTTGTTTATTTTATATTAAAAATTTACGTAAATTCAAACATATTCAGTGACACCACTTTAGCATTCTAATCAAAGCTATGAAAATAGGTCAAACAAAATTTATCTAGGACTGCCTAACGATTCTTCAGATCTTGTTCTCAACTGTTCTAGTTTATTCTCTGATTATAATACTAATCAAGGGTTTGTTGTGACAGCTTATAAAAGTAATGCATGCAACAATACCTGGCACATAATCAATAAATATTACTATGTCCCTTCCTAACCTCTGCAAAAAAAAATGGTGAGGCCACATCATCCTAGATCGCAATTTTTACATCTTCCCATCTTGCTTAAAGACAAACTCTGTATAAACTGACAACACTCTGTGCAACTGCAATATTCAGTTAGCCATGTAGGCATATTCTGGGTGTTTTGTTCTGCTCACTGGAACCCCTACCATTGGTTCTGTGCCCCATCTCACCCTCTCTTTGTGATAGAACACAGCTGCAAGTCTTTTCTGAGTCAGGCTCTGAGCAGCTGCAGCCTCTTTGATGTGAAAGTTCTGACTGTCCCAGGGAATTTAAATTCCCTCAAGTAGCCTTTGGCTTGAGCACTAACTCGTGCTAGGATATGAAAACAGCCATGTTGCCTGCAGTTGGGACCAAATCTGAGGGGGAGTTTGTATGCCAGAGCTATTCTGAAGGATCAGACTGTCTGGGACTCTGCCTGAAATGATAGTCTTACTTTACTTCTTCCTTTCTTTTCATATTGCAATATATATATATATATATTTGGAAGCAAAGTCGTCTGGAAATACTTCTATAATCACTCACTTGTGTGTATGCATACTGTCAGGGTCTACTTCTGGAGATCCAATTCTAACACAACTCTATATTCTAGTTACCTCGATGGACACATTTGGTACCTTACTCCTCATTTTCTCTACTCCAGCTTCTTTTATTATCCCTATTGGTTTTTCTTCGTCATACTGCATATGTTCCCTCCTTATTTTTTGCATTTAGTCACTGTACTCT
>NW_006199080.1:2386690-2414249 GCF_000334495.1 Tupaia belangeri chinensis
ACTCATTGCCTCAACCACCTCACAGTTGATCTTTATTCAAATTACCTTTACCCAAGTAAGACTTATTTTGCAAAATACTATGATATTCTCCACCGTCGATACATACTGTATGCCTATCTGCCTCTTCACCTTTGTTTTCTCTTTTGCAGTTATCATCCTATAAGGAGTCATGTATTTTATAGATTAACATTTTATTTACTGTCATCAACCTCTAGAATGAGAACATCCTGAAAGTAGCAATTTTGTATACATCTCTAGAACCTTAAAATTCTCTAGTTCATTAATGAGGCAAGACAACTAGATTTGTATAAATTGAATAATATACGTTCAAGAAAAATATGTAAATATTTTATGCATTGACAAATTTATACAGAAAAATCCTACAATCTATATTATTCTGAAACAAATTTTTTTCACATTATATTTTTCAGATCAACCCATGATAATATATACAAACATATTTAATTAATTTGTATTGCTTTATAACATTTTGCCATTTCAATGAATTTTTTTGTTTGTGCTATAGGGTACATGTGATCACTGGAGAGAGAGAGAGAGAGAGAAATCACCCTTCAGGGGGCTTGGCTATACCACAATGCCTTCTCTTCCATCTCTCCTCTCTGGATTTTGGACACACACTCACACATGCCTGGTATGATTTTAAGCCACTGGGTTCAGGACTCAAACCATGAATTCAGCTTTGTGAGATCCAGCTGCCTTAACCGCCACACCACTAATGACCCCTCAATGAAGTTTCAGGAAGTAAATGGGATAGGATCTTAGTGAATTTAAATAGATGCTACAAATTCCAAAATTTTACTTATAAAATAGAACATCAGTTTGATTAAATATATTTTCTAGCTTCAAAAGTATTTGAATGAGTATATAAAGCAATTCAGTAAGATAAAATATTTTTTCAATTATTAAGCATTTCTATGAAGCTGTTTTTAATTTTTATTTCTAAATTAAATTCTGAACTTTGTTTCTATGTGTGACATGCTATAAATTTTATAGAGATGAAGTTTTATACTGTAAAAAGAACAAATGAAAGTTGAAATACTAAATTTACCTTTAGAATAGTCTTCAAACTAGGAACCCTGCAGTGTTACCTTAAAGATAAAGAAACTTGAGATTATTTGAGGTAGCTCAGTTTTAGAGAGGGAAATAAAGTATTTTTCTCATAAGACGTCCTAGGTTGAACGAGTTGAGGTATCTTTTACATGAATATTTTTCTGAGATAGCTAACCCCTTTTTATGTTTGTTGTTAACTTTAATAAAGGTAATGTAAGAGTGTAAGTTTTTAAGGACTCCCAACGTGAAAGTTAAAATTGCCATTTTGAGAATATCAATGGCATATATCAGTTTATATTGTGGGTAAATTACTACTCTGAGAACCAGAAAAATAAAATCTGTTCTTTAACATAAACAAACAAACAAACAAACAGAGGGGCCTGAAGATGACGTATAGGTTACATTGCTGAACACACACACGGCCAATTACAGTTCAAGTCCTGGACTGGTGGCTTGAAAATCACACCAAGCATGTATACATACACACTCCAAGATCCCAGGAGGAGAATGAAGGAGATGGGATTGTGGTGTGACCATTACCCTGGGGGATTTTTTCTCACTTTCCCTTTCATTGTCTTTGTCTCTCTCTCTCCAGCAAGTACATGTGAATTAAGGCAAAAATCTCTTAAAAAAAAAAAAAGATCAAAGAGACAGGTGGTGACACAATGGTAATGTAAGTGGACCATATGGAAATGGTCTTAGGTTTGCACCCTGAAACTTCCTAAGCATGCATGAGCATAATCAGGGCCAGCCGAGACTTGGACAGAATCACAGTGTGAAGAATCCATTGAGGATGCTTCTCTCTTTCTTTCTCTCTATTATGCCTTTCTCTCTTTCCCACAGAAGAAATAAAACAAACAAGAAGAAATAAAAATTAAAATTAAAAAACAGCAATATCAACAGAATACCTGCTGTCTTGATCAAGGTCTGATAAAATAGCAATATTAATAGCAGCATAGTAATACATTCTTTGAAATCTAGGCAAGTTGGTATAAATTATCATCTCTATCTTAGTCTTTAGCTTCAAAGTCATTTTCACAATGCTGTTTGAAGTGAATAAATACAATTAAAATGAGTAATAGCATAAAGATTTCTACTGAAGATCAATGTCTTTGAGCAATGTTAGTAACAGATATATATGAAATGTAGTTTATAAAGGCAAATTTCTCTTAAAAGCTGCGTTAATGTGAGGATTTACTATTTATGAAATCATTCATAAAAGATTCCTGTTTCAAAATCTTTCTATATGATGATAGGCTTCTTATTACATAGATATAAAATGTATTGAGATAAGCTGCTTTACAAATATATATTTACCTGGCAATAGAAGAAAAGGCTACCTGTAAAATAATGATCAATATTAATGGTCAACTTGATTTTTCAGCCTCTTAAATGTGGTCTGAAATGCTATCAATAAGTTAAAAAACGTTTCCTTTGGTTATTATTACATTGAAACAAAATATTTCTCATTACTTCTACTGGTTCTTTTAGACAAGAAGGCCAGTTTTACCACTGCATTTCCGTGGAAAGAACTTTACTCTATGAATAAGGAGACCTACGTTCTATACTCCTTGTACCTAACATTTCAAAGAGATACTAAAATTTGTAGATGTATTAAGATACAAAGACACTATATTTAAGACAGTGTATAGTTTTTAGAACTGTCTATGAGCAAAATATAATATTTTCAGCAGAATGTGAGCTATAACTTAAAACATTTTCAGTGTTCGTTAGTTTTAATGTGATAAATCCGATGGCGAAGTGATGCATCATGTTATATTATGGAGAAACATCACTGTCATTATTAAAGGCACAATTTCATGATGGCTTCTAATAGTGAAGCTGTTACACTTTAAAGTATATTCAATTACAACCTAATTTTTGGTCTAACACAAACATTTTAAGGCAATACAGACACTATTGCTATCTGTCAATGAAGAAATTCACATAATTTCATTGATATTATCAGTATCTTGCTCCTTAAATGAAGCCACACATTTACTGCCATTAAGGGGCTGAGTATGTGAAGTGAAATGCTGGAACCTGCTTGTACCCGCCCACAGATGTTGATTTTTCTCATTGCTTTCCAAGTGTTCTAGTCTGTTCCATCGCTAATAACAGAAAATACACCTGAATCTGTGTAATTTGGAAGAATAGAGGTTTACTCAGCTCATAGTTTAGAATTCCAAGATTCAGGGACTCCATCTGGTGGGGATCCAGCCCCAGACCATCACATCATGAAAGCAAAAACAGAGCAGAGACCCTGTGTCCATGAGACTGTCGGTCTTATTATCTCTCCTTATAAAACCACTAGGAGTCAGTTATGGGGAACCTACCCTGATGCCTAGTTATTTCTCAAAGATCCCCTCTTTCAACAATATTATATTAATTTTTTATCCTCTTAATCCCATTACAATGGCCTGCCAAATTTTACCACATGAATCATGGGAGTCATTCAAACCATAGCACCTACTCTGTGTTCAGTGACATAGCATTGATAGCTCAAATTTTGTCATGGTGATAAATTTACAGCACAAAAATTAGTAAACACAAAAATAGCAGGGATTTTTTTTCAGAGAAGAATTTTACCAGTGTACCAGTGGGCTAAGTGTCCTCTCTACTTGAATGATGTTGATCTGACCTGGCTTTTGCCAATAGGTTCTTGCAAAAGTGATGTTTTGCAAGTTTTCTGGATAGTGTTTAAGAGATCAACACATATTTTTACCTCTTAAAATATTTGCTTATGGGGCCAGCAGGCATAATGGTTAAGATGCTGAACTTTCACATGGCGGACCACAGTTCAAGTCCTGGACCCAATGAAACTAATGCCAGGTACATGTGTGTGTATGCCCAAAACCCCAAAAGGAGATGGAGGGGAAAGAATTATGGTCATTCCCCTTGGGGAGTAACCTCTCACTTTCTGTCTCTTTGTCTCTCTGACCAGCACACACACCCTATAGAAAAAAATCTCAAAAACATTGCTCTTAGAAAATACTTGAGTATTCAGTGATGAGGCCCACATGGACAGAAACTGAGACTTTTTGCTGACAGATAGCATCAACTTGCTGGTAAACTTAAGATGTTTATTTTACCCACAATTGACTCATTCCAGCTGACAGCACATGGGGTAGAAATTATCTGCCCTCACCAAGCTCGATCAAAATTGAAGATTTGGAGAAATATCATTTTTGTTTTGGCTTTATGTCACTGCATTTTCGGATATATTATAATGATACATAAGATCACTAAACAGGAATATAACGTAAAAGTAGACTAATGAGAACTGGAACACTGTTTTACTGACACTTTATTCAATGTTCTCTTAATATCTTCATGTTTCTAGCCTACCCTCCTATGTGTGGTAGTGGAAAATGAAAGAACATATATCCTATCCTTAAGACAGAATATAGAGATAAACAGAACAAAACTGGGTGACTCAATGACCACTTTCTAATCATTTTTAAACAGGCATTTTAAAATTTAATAATATTAATAAAGTGTTGCCATTCTGAGTAAATCTTTTAAGAATATACAATTGATTTTTGTTTCTGATTATAAACTTCCATGAAGAAAAGCATAATATTTGGATGTAAAGTCATTGGTCTTTGTTATGAGTTTAAAATTACTATTTTGCTAATTCATTTGCTGACTACCACAAATACCATGAGTAATAACAGTGCTAGCGTTGTTAAGAAACCTAATATATGAATCACTTCAAGTCAAATTATAGTAACATAAGAAAGTAACTGTCGGACAATGTAGGTTACCTTCCTTTTTTGTGTATATGGAAACATAATTTCTTTTATAAATATTTAAACATGCTGGGAACATGCCAAGGCTGCCAGGCTTGAGGTGAATTGAGACCACACTATAAGTTCTGTCTCTGTTTCTCTGCTTCTTTTGTTCATGGGATAAATAAGTAAATGAAATTTTAAAAAGAATTTAAAAATGCTTAAGTCATTTTGGACATTGTAAGAATACATTAAATTATTTAAAACTCTGATAATTGTGAGTAGAAATAACATAAAACAACAAATCAAAATATTAAACTACTTTCTAGCATAATTATTACAGGTCTTGATTACCTCTCCAAATGACAATTGTGTCATCCCAAATGGTTCTGCCATTATCTTCCTCTTCTAGTCATCTTACTTCCAAAACTGTAACTCTAATGAAGGGTTTTATTTATTTAAAAATAGAAAATTAATATTTTTTCATTCTCTACAGACTCTAATCCATTGCATTCTATTTAATCCCTCTATGTGCGGACATGAAAATTTCATTCTAATTCTTATCAAACTATATCTCCCTTTCCTAGTCTAGTATTTTCTGCACATTTTCATCACTATGCCTTTGGCCATGTTAACTTTCTCTTTGAAAGCTCCTTCTCTCCATCTATATGTGCTCAAGTTCAAGTGAAACGTTAAGACACAGTACAAAAAGCATGCATGTAATATTTCCAACTATCTAAGTCCATAAGTTAGATATATTTCTACTTTTACATCTCTCTTCCTATTATAGAACCTCAAATGTGTTGATATTCTATTTATTTTTATGAAAGCATATTTGTACTGGTAACAATTTGTCAATTTCCAATCTCATCATCTTTCTCTCATCATTAGTAGTAAGTTTAATTTAGTCCATAGCAGCACAAATAGGAAAGGTACTTCCATTCCTTTGGTGAGCAGGTGTGTAATACCAGCAGGTTGGATGACATTGCCAATTGTTTTAAGGAAGAGCCTTGCTCTTAAAACCTCTGTGCTTTAGGTGTCCTTTACGTTTTTCTCGTTCTCATGGTCTCTAACTTGGACCTGGTGTTGGTGAGCTAACTTTGAATGTGCAGGTAACAGCAATAGTTTAGGAAGAGGAGAAGCAAGAAATGAAAGTCCTGAGCCCTAGGTGATCTAGTGGAAATCTACACTGGGCCACCATTTACCTCACTGATACGTGAGTGAGAAACACACATGATACCACATCGTTGTAAACCAGATAGCCTAACTAGTACACTATACACTAGTGTTCTAGACACTCAACTTCGATTGTAGAAATTATACAGAATAATTAAACTGTGTAGGTACTTTTTTCTTTCTCTCCTATAGGAAAGAGCAGATCCTGCAAACACCAGGCATTTAATATATATGTTAAGTTGAATTGCACTAAAAAGTAATGCTATTTGAAAATAACATTTGTTTGTTAAATTGATTTTTATCTTTCAGCATTAGTTTATAACTATTAAAATAGCTAGCAGATAATTACTTGTTATAATAAAAACAATAAAAAGATATTCATTGTTTGCAATAAAACCAGTATATTTCTGGATTAGGGTATATGGCTGGATTTTAAAATGCAGAGAAAACTTTATGAGGTATTGGTGCCTCATTCATAGTAATGCTATGTGCATAAAGGAACTTGTAAAAAATGATCCACAAAGCAAATGATATTTCAATAGTAAATATCACAAAGACCAAAGGAAATTTAAATCTGATTCAGAATTATTCAATAAAGGTCAGTGTGAGGTAGATAGGGAAAAAAAGAACATCAAATGATAGGAATTTTCAATAATGTCCTCATCAGAAAGGTCAAAGTCATTTTCTTTTTTTTTTTTTTAAAAAAAAACCTTTTTGTTAAGAATTTTTACATAGTATTAAAGAGAGAAGCTTTTATCTTCAGCAATGTTTAACCAAATAAACCTAACTCATTTTATCATTATTCACTACTATGTACAAGAAGCAAAACATAAAACAAATAAAGATAATGACAAGACCAAAGTTAAGATTGTGCTATAATTCCTCTGGCATAGGAAATAGCTCCTTTCTCACATTGCTACTGTCATCTTCTAACAACTGGAACAGTGACATCCTACTGAAGGCTGCCTCTGTGCAGTTTCATTATGAAGCATATTTCTGGGTCACAGAGTCCTTTCAGCACCTGCAAAAGCTAGGGAAATACATACAATTCAAACAAAATTTTTCATATAAATTCAATTGAAATATGGGCATCATAAGCACATGTTAAAAAAAATCAAAAGCATTTGCCATGGTATAAGAATTCTTTAGTTTCTTTTAGTTCTCTTAAACTCTGAATTAAGTATAAATCATTGATGACTTCAATGTAGCTTTTTACAATGTTCCACCATGCATAGTGGCCTATCTAATTTCTTGTACTCTTAAGTAACTGGCCCCATGGCATCTTATTAGAGCCACAGTCATTTCCCTTCTCCCCCAGAAAAGTTTCTGTCATAATAGGCAGTGACTATGAGCTGATATGGCCTTGTATTAGATGGTGTGAACTTTTCTGATTGGCCTTAGAGGAAGGTTGCTGTTGATAATGACGTGAGAGAACAGATGACGTGCTTATTCTTGAAAAGAGAAGTGTTCACACACGGGGGACTAATATGAAAAAAAAATTTCTCAATAAATTGGAAAAAGTTTTCAATTTATTATGTAATAATAAAACATTCATTTTAGAAGGAAGCATTATTTCTTTTGTCATATTCATATTAAAAATAATAGTAAGCTGTAAATGTATTAGAAAAACAAAGCAAATAAAATGTTGGTGGTCATCAGCGTTTTTGTGACAGCCAGGAGAAGAATCAGCCCTTTGAAACATAACAACTACAATGGTGTCCTTTGGGCATCAGAAATTTTGGGAATAATTTATTGTAAAGACCAGAGAAGTAATTATTTTTTTAATTATTATTATTTTTTTAGGAGAGGTTTTTGCTAAAGGGCGTGTGTGCTCGCCAACAGACAGAGAGACAGAGAGCGAGAAATCATCCCCCAGGGGAGATGGCCATGCCGCAATCCCTTCTCCTCCTTTCTCCTCTTGGGATCTTGGGCATGCATGCACACACGCCCAGCATAAATTATAAGCCACCGGGTCCGGGACTTGAACCCTCGTCGACCACATGGGAGTCCAGTGACATAGCCACTTCACTAACTGCTGGCCCCGAGACCAGAGAAATAATTTGCTAAAATGTAAAAACTAATATCATATAAGTTAATTTGAGACAATCATAAGGCCTTATGAATATTGCACCAATACATGTAGGAAAAGAGTCTAAGTATTTGATTATAAGAAATCCATGAGGGGCCAGCAGGTGGTGTGGTGGTTAAGGCACTGGAATTTCCACATGGCCAACTGTGGTCCAAGTCCTGGACATGGTGGCTTGCTCTCTCTCTCTCTCTCTCTCTCTCTCTCTATGGAAAAACTCATGTGAAAAAAATATATACTAAGTAATTCTTTAAAAAAAATATTCATGAGATTATATTAAATTTCAAAATGGGGTCAGCTTGTGATGTGATGGATAAAGAGAATGGATAAGGTGATTGGATCCCACATGGCAATCTGTGCAGTTTGAGTCCTGGGCCCACAAGTTTGAAAAACATATCAGGCATGTGTGTGAGTGTACTCAAAATCCCAAAGGAAGGAGAAATGGAAAATAAGGGATTGTGGAGCAACCATTACTATGGGGAGTGCTTTCTCATTTTCTGTCTGTCTTTCCCTGTCTCATGTGAGCACACAAGCCATCTAGCAAAAACAAAACAAAACAAAACAAATGTAAGAAAGGAGGGTTCAGGATTTAACATATGCATGTATATTATGAATTACTCTATTAGAGAAGCAGTGCTTCCTATGTGGTATTGATATAATTATACATATTTAAATCTATAGTAAATAATTTGACTATTGTACAAAAACCTTGGTAATATTCTTATAGTAATTTCACTGAAGAAAGCATATTATAAGAAAATAATCACAGAACAACAAAGATATATGTACAAAGATATTTATGTAAATATTAATAGAGAAATACTTTGCATGAAATATCCCATATAAGGGTATTGATTAATAAAAGATTGCAAATATATACATGTTGACCTATCTAACTTCTTATACTGGAGAATTATTACCCACATAAATATACTTTCATAGAACATGTACAGTAATTATGAGTAATATTTTATTTTTATTGGCATATATTGCTGTGGCAAATATAAAATAGTAAACAGAAAAGACAAAATTATTGAATAGAAAGTAGTGGTAACGATCTTCCCTTTTTGGGAAAAAAATGAATCAAGGCTCTTACTCCTTATCTTGTGAAGGTCCTTGTCCTTGGCATATCTAACACTGATATACCTGGCCAGTTAGGATAGCAAAGTTCCTTTGAGGAGGAAATGATCAGAATGGAATAGTTTGTAGATTGGTTCCCAGGCCTTGATTGTCGCAAAGGATGGCTTGTTCCTTAAGGCAAATAGTAGGCTAGAATTATTTCTAATTAAGATATTCTATGATTACAGACATGTGTTTGGGAAAAGTATATATATGTGTGTGTGCATAAATACAAGCATGCACACTCAAATGTTGTTACATTGAGAACACAAAACTGTAGTGGGATGAAATGTCATGGTTTAAGAGCACACTAATGAGAAAAAACTCCTTTTTGGTCTAATAAACTAATGTTAAAAGTCCGGCAAAAACGCCCATTGCTCATGTCAACAAATAAGGGAGAATGTCACATAGAAATGATATATTTATAATTATAGCATCACAAAGTAGTAAAAGTAACAACGGAAATGGAATGATTACAGTGTCAGGATTTATCAATTGAACATAGTAAAGCAACTCACTTCTTGGACTCAGTAGGGACCCAGAGTGGCTTTTATTTATTTATTTATTTTTTAACCTGTAAAGGGAGAAGATATTCTACAGGGAGAATTCTTCGGGACAATACAATGTCACTGAACAGACTTGTGACCTGATGGATTTAAATATGTTTTAAAGCTACCTTAACACTAACATGGGAAGACAAGATTATATTTACTTTATAGTCTTGTATTGACTCTCTAAAGAATGCGTGTGGTAAGATAAAACCAAAAACAAGAAAATCACTTAGGAGACTTCAATAATACTATCTCTAATAATAAATAAGAAAGACTTTATCTTGAGCAGCTAATATAGAGATGGAGGTTACGGTACATTAGTAATTGATTATTCATTAAATTTGGTTGAAGCATGATTAAATATATAAGCCAGTTAGCTGTGGTTGGAAATAGGTAGATGATAGTACTACAAACTACAAACTGGGAAAACGTAGTATTGTTTGAACATAGACACTATTGATTTTGTTTGGGATGTGTATTCAGTCCAATGTACCTGTGGGAAATCTAGATAGAAATGTAATAGAAAGTCGAGGGAAATTGGTGAAACACCCACATGTAGTATGTGGGAAGAGATAAGTGTGCTTATAAAAAGAAAGCAAGAGCAAGAATGAATGTAGACATGGACAGAATCATGTTTAAATAACATCAAATACAATAATGTTGAATAGATTTGGGAAGCAGGAACTTCTTGATGACCTTCATAATTATAGCACTTTTAGTTGAGTCTGGGAGCAGAGGCCAGGTTGCAGTGGATTGAATGATAAATGGAAGGTTCAAAATTGGGCAAGGAAAGTCAAGCCACTCTTTGAGAATTCTGGAGAAGAAATAGAGGGGAGTAGCTTTGAAGTAGTGGAAAGAAAGTAAGGTCTGTGCTGGCATATCAAAGGCATTTTTTGGTCTGCTACCTAAAGGTCGTCCTTTAAAGCTTATGTAATCGTCTGAATGTTGGTGAAAGTTGAACCATGGTAAGGATGACTCTTTGTGTTAAAAAATGTCTTTGATAAGATATCTTTCAATTCTGTGATTCTTATTTATGGTAAAATATACATTTTTTATGTCTCATATATTCAGTTGAGTTAGAAATATAGCATGCTAAAATATTTTGTAAGATGTATAGGAAGTCAATGAATTTCCAAATATCCTAACCATTCTTTCAATATCTGATATGATAGGTAATTACTTAGTAAAAGAATAGCATTAAAAATAGTTGGCCCAAAGGCAGCACTGATATGAACTCTCAGAAACAGGTATTAACACATGAGAATGTGAAAGAGACACCTGCAAATCAACCAATTCTGATTGAACAGCAACCCCAAACTATAAATTATGTCAACAGTGTGCCAAAGGGGTATGCAATATAGGGGTTATATCCTCTGTAGAGAATTGAAAAATAGAAATAAAATAAAATAAAACTAGATTTTGTTTGTTAACTTGCTATAGGTGCTTGTCCTTACCAGAGAGTCACAGTGATGGAGAGAGAGAAAATGAGAAATCACAACCCAAGGAGCTTGGCTTCTCCTTTACTCTCTTCTCAGGACTTTTGGGTACACTGGCACATTTGCCCAGCGTGTTTTTTTTTTTTTTTTTTTGAGAGGTTTTTGCTATAGGGCTCGTGCGCTTGCCAGACAGACAGAGAGAGACAGAGAGACAGAGAGACAGAAAGTGAGAAATCACCCCCCAGGGGGGATGGCCACACCACAATCCCTTCTCCTCCATTCTCTTCTCAGGATCTTGGGCACGCACGCACACACGCCCGGCGGAATCACATATATTTTTACAGTGTATTACATTTCTTTTTCCAGAAGGAATATTATGCATATCAGTCAAGACAAAGACATTACTATTCACATCATCATTAGCATCATCAGCTTTTCATCATTTTTACCAATGAATGTACTTTTAAGCAGCCATCAGATTTTTGTCATCACTCTGGCTGCATTTATGTCTGACATATAAAAAATAGAGATGTGTACGCCTGTATACTGAGAAGAAATTAATTACTCATTTGGTTCACCTCAGGTTTCCTGAAAATTGAGAGAAAGGGTAAGTGGAACCTGACAACTCAGCAGTAACATGCATGCTCTGTGAGGCAGACCCACATGGGAGGGTTGCTGTTTTGTTTGCACAGACCTCACTGAGTACACTGGGCACACGTGTGCCTGTGATTCAGACTGGCTAGAGCTGGGAGTGGATTGTGACATCAAAACTTTATCAGAGGTACTCTATCTCTCACTCTGTTACTTTTACTCGTGGAATAAATAACTTAAAAAGAGAGCAAGAGCTAGGAGATGGTGTAGTGGTTTCATCGCTGGATTCCCACATGGCTGACGTGGTTCAAGTCCCAGACCAGGTCACAATCTAAATGATGTATAATGATTTAATGTTTGAATAAAAAAAAACTCATGCCAAGTGCATGTGAGTGCATGGCCAAGATCCTAGGATAAGAATGGAGGAGAAGGGATTGAAGCGTGGCTGTCCCCTCTGGGGAGTGATTTTTCACTCTTTGAAACCTCTCATCATCTCTGTCTCTCTGGCAAGCACATGTGCACTATGGCAAAAACTTCTAAATAAAAAAAAAAAAAAAACAGGAAAAGAATAGAGCGGGGGAAAAGGGTGAGTAATAAATATTATATGTGTATTCTGTACCTGGTTAACATTTCAGTCATTTTACTCATTCCAACTATGCAAATATTACTCCACCCAGATGAATTAAGTATTGTATCAACAATAATGCCTATTTTATACTGAATAAACTAAAATTCAGAAGGCTAAGTGACCTATCAGAAAGCATGCAACCACTGACTAGCAGAATGACTACTTGACTCAGATGTCTGTTTTCTTTCTCCTGCAGCAGGTTCTTAAAATTTCATGCCAAAGTTTTTTCTTAATTGCAAATTTATTCAAGCTGTCAGCTTAACACATGAGGATAATGTAAGTTGCATTTTTTCCCTTATAGAATAGATATGGTGAGAAATAGGATAGTACAAATATAGTAGGAAGAAAATAACAAAACCTGCTGCATGAAAGATGTTTACATTAACATGTGTAATGCTCCAGTGATGGCTGTTAGTTGCCATTAGAAACTTTGCTTAGAGGTGAGGAAACGGGAGCTATCGGACATTGGCTTCCTGTTACCAGTCAGCTCTCTCTAGTTCCTCTATTGGGCTCTTTTCATAGCATTATTTTGCTGTTGCACATAAAAAGAGAGAAAAAGATGTTAGCATTAATGTTGAGGAGAAAATACCAAATACAGTAAATTTGTCATGCAATTTCTTCTGAATAACTGTCTACTTCAAAAATGACACTCCAAAAGTTATAATGCCTTCAATAGTCTTTACAATGTACAACACTGGAGTACAACATTTTAAGCCAATTATTTCATTAACTGCACTGCCATTATACGTAGGACAGATTTTCTTTGGTGAGTGAATAGAGACATAGATTAGTTTGGGTAATAACAAAGGCCGAGTGTGAATAAGATCTTTATGTACCAGTAGTTTCCAAGTGTCAGCAAACTAAAAGGCCAATGTGAAACAGAAGGTAATGTCGGATTCTTGTCTGAACTAAAAAGAAAGATCCTAGAAGCTTTTATTATCACCATATTACCTGTCAAGACCAAAGATTCAGTTTATTTTTATATTTTGTAAAACATTAAATAATATTCTGACCTTTCCGGTTTTACTGTATGGAGACTACTGAAGGCATAGTTGTAAGGTATAATTTGCATGGTTTTGCCTATTTATACTTGAAAAGTATATAAAGGATCATTTTGAAAGACATGAAGCAAACAGAAAAGGTTCATGAGCAATTTTCAATTCGTACTGTAAAACGTAAATGCTTAATACAGAATACTTTTTCTCTTATTAATATTCTTTCTAAGCAGAGATAATTTTTCTTGCAGTATATTTGTACTTGATTTTACATGTGAAGGAAAATGAAATTGACATTAATTTATTTTTTAAAAAATAAAGTTTTTAGGGGCCAGCAGGTGTTATAGTGGTTAAGGGTACTAGATTCCCATATGGCCAACTGTGGTTCAAGTCCCTGACCTGGCGGCTTGCTTTCTCACTTTCCCTCTCTTTGTCCCTCTCTGATCAAATTAAAAACTAACTAACTAAATAAATGGATAAATAAAGTTAAATAAAATAATTCTTAAAAAGATTATATAAAACTTATAAAAGGAATTATTCGATTAAGCCAGTGACCAACAGTGAGCACAAAGAGAGCTCACATTGTTGAGAAATACAATTTTTCCTTTTTGTGAAGTTCAGGAAATGGCTCTGTTTATGAGAAGTTTATAAATGATTTATTACATAACAGGTGAAATAGATAAAAGTTACTAGCGGCAGTCTGAAGAGCACAGAAGTAATTGCAAGTAGAGCATTTATTACCTAATTTTGACAAAAAAGGTACTATTATCCTCCAGTTTCACAGGTTGATAAGAAATGTACCATTTTATCCTTCAGTTTCAGTGAATAAAAGTTCAACTTAAGAAGCATTGCTTTCCTAATAGAGTAATTCATAATGTACATGCATACATTAAATCCTGTAAGCATGAGGTCTCGGGAAAGAGAACTAAGACACGACAACTCTGTCTAGTTTGCTGTCTTCTGTCTCTTTCTCTCTTTCGTATGCACATATTAAAACATTTTTATTTTTATTAAATTATAACTTAGGTTGCAAATTTTGCATACTTTATTATTAGTTTTTTGTTATGTGGATTGAGATAAAAAACAAGATAGCAACAAAAAAAAGATGGCAACAGTGACATAGTGGAAAAAGTCAATGTTCCATGAGGCCGATCCACATGAGAAGGTTTGAATTTCCATTTACATTCTTCCCTAGGTATGCCAGACTTGTCTATGATCCAGGACTGTCTGAGGCTGGGAGCAGAATACAGCATCAAAACCCTGTTGGGTGTGCCGTCTCTGTACCTCTGTCTCTCTTTCTGTCTCTCTTGCTCATGGAAGAAAGAAATAAATATATTTAAAAAAACAAATAAGCCAGAGAATGCAATAGTGCTCATTTATGGGAAAATGTACAATCATTTTAAAAAGTGCAAGTCATAGTTTGGGCATGCATGTCATGATCCACTTGTATTCTTGGCTAACCTAAATCACAGACCCATATACCCTGCATGGTCAGAGAGGTCCTGAGACAGAAACCCAGGACCTTTTCCATGTGGGTCCAGTTGCATTACCACTGCACTGCCACATGATCCTCAGAGCACACGTTTTACCTTACTATATAATTCTATCATTCTTTGAGTGGAAATATTTGTTTATACTCAGAAAGCATAACCAGATGGCCCGTGGTCTACCGCAAATACTTGTGCATTTCCAGCCACTAAAATGGCTTGCAATGAACATTCTGAAAAATAGTCTCATCTAACATCTCTAAGCAGACCCCAGTCCTCTGGCAGAGAAGATATATCATATCAGACGCAGCATCAATTTTTATACGTCCTCAAGCCATTCCTTAGGATTATCCCAAGAACCATTCTCAGATGACCCGTCTGAACTTCCAGATCATGACATTAAAAAACAGTGACATTTAGCCCGAGGGGTGCGACTGCAGTCTTCTTCCTTCTGTTAATGTTCAAGCTATAAAGTCAGCTCCAGGGAAGGGACACATAACTTCCATTTTACCACTGTCTAAAATTCTTTTTGCTGAGAAATGATCCTTATAGATTGACAGTCAATTTTTTTTGAATATTCCCCAAAGCAAGTACAATATATAAGAAGGGTTATTCACCTCGAAATATAGAATAAATGTGCTGCCTTTAAAACAGTATTTTTAAGTAGAACAAGATAAACAGAAGCAGGAAAAGAATAAACACACTGAGGCTCAGGGGTAGAGGTGAATATGTATTTTATTTAAATTCACCTGCATATAAGGGTGATTTAATTTCACTGTTTCTTCTACTTTCCAACAAATTATATTTTAAACCAATCTTCCCGATTCATTATCGCCCTCTGGAGACAAAACAAACAAATAAAATTAATCCAAAAAATCCACACAAGTAATATGAAAAACTAAATCCTAACTTTAAGTATGAGTCAATATTTGCATGTACAGAGGTATATTCAGTAGATAGAGCCGATATACTAGTTTTTTGGCTGAAAATACATAAATAATTCACCCTAAAAAGAAATCTATTCTTCTTGGGACCAGCAGTTGGCATAATGGCTATGTAGCTGGACTCCCATGTAGTCGACCGCAGCTTGACTCTGGACCAGTGGCTTAAACTCATGCCAGGCATGTGTGCATGCATGCCCATTATCCTGAGAGGAGATTGGAGGAGAAGGGATTGTGGTGTGGACATTTTCCCTGGGGGATGATTTCTCACTTTCTGTCCCTCTGTCTCTCTGTTTTTCTGGCTAGTGCATGTGCTCTATAGAAAAAACCTTTCCAAAAAAAGAAAGAAATCTTTTCTTCTTGTCAGAATAGGAGAATGTATTTTGCAAGTATTTTCATATCCTATTTAAAATATATATTATATATTTAATATATACCATATATTAATTATATAATACATTTTAATAAATATATATTTAAAACTGGATATATCATATATATATAAAATCATACATATGATGACATAGTCATTGCAAACACTACTTTGGATTTATTATAATAGTTCTACCTTGTGAGGGAGTTCAATAATATGGTAGCATTTGCTATATTATATTATTTAAATGCTACCATATTATCTTCAAAAGGACTGAAAATGTTAATTAGAAAAACTACTTATTCTTTGGAATGGCTACAGGATGCTTTTTCTCTAAGGAGAAATCTAATTTTTGAATTTGCAATAAGAGAAGTAGCAGGCCTTGACTTCTGAACATAAAGGAGAATAAATTAGAAATGAAGTTTTCCTTGCAAACATGTGGACTGGATCAATTTCCTGTTTGAAGGGTGCAAGGAATGATAGAGGGAAGCATACAGATGTCTTGAGCTTTGAAGGAGGAAGTGGGGCTGTAGAACATAAAACGGGAAGCAGGAAGGTATGTGGATGGATGTGCCAGCCCGGAGAGTCAGTTTTGCTGTAGGAAAAATCTTCCCAAAGCGTACATCTAGGGGATTTTCTCCAGTGTTGTGAAAGTAAACTCCAAGAATAACTAGAATTTTAACCTTAGTTTTTTCTGTGTCTTGACTCCACTTAGAGATTTCTCTGGCCTTTCAAAGAAGAACTATGTATTCTGGAATGCTATTTTCTTTTTTAAAATTTTAATTTTATTGATTACTTCTATTATTGACCAGGCAGAGAGAAAGAGGAGAGAGAGAGAGAGAGAGAGAACAAGCAAGCCACTGGGACCAGGTCTTAGCTCAGTCAGTTGACCATGTGGGAATCCAGAGTCTTAACCTCCACACCACTTGCTGGTCCTGGAATACTATTTTCTATGAAGGCAAATGAGACAGTGTTACAGAGATAATGGAAGCCTGGCACATCATCCTCCTTTTTTTCTTCCTCCACAGAAATAAGAACCAGAAAGTCCTATTGGGAGACTATTGTGAGGAGGTTCCTGTGGGAGGATATTGCAGTGAAGATACACATGTCTGAGAAAAAAAAAAAAAAAAAAAGAATAGTGTCTCCAAACAAAGGACAGAAAGTAAAATCAACTCTGATAACACCCAGTTACCGGGGCAATGTTTTTAAAAAGAGAGAGTGGGCAGAAGCACCCACACTACACACAATTGATAAATACTTCCTTCATGATTACCTTTAAAAATAGTATTTTTCAAAGAATTATTTATTTAATTTTATTAGTTTTATTATTATCATTATTTTTATTTTCTATTGGTCTATGTGGTCACCAGAAAGAGAGAGGAGGTGGAAAGTGATAAAACAAGCTACCAGGTCTGAGGCTTGAACCATGGTTGGCCATGTGGAAATCTAGCACCATGCCACCTGTTGACCCTCCAAAATGTATTTCTACAGATCTGCTATTTCCTGTAAGACTTCTTCCTTGGTCTGTATTCATTATTCAATACTTGACATGTTAAGAATTTCTCTTGGGACCAGCAGATGAAGTAATGGTTAGGTTGTTGGACTCCCACATGACTGACAGCAGCTTGAGTTCTGGACCAGGAGACTTGAATCTCAACGAACGCCAAGAGCGTGTGCATGCATGCCCAAAATTCTGAGAGGAGAATAGAGGAGAAGGGATTGTGGTGTGGTCATTCCCCCTGGTGTGTGTGTGTGTGTGTGTGTTGCTTTTTGTCTTTCTGTCTCTCTCTGATTCTCTGGCAATCACATGTGCCCTACAGCAAAAAAAAAAAAAAATCTCTCTGAAAAACAAGAAAGAGGTTTTCAATCATGGTCTGACTCTATTTTCACATAAATCAAGCACTAAGTCTTGTGAACTCTATCTGAAAAGTATAAAACTCTGCTTTAGATCCATACCAGTATCCTAGCGTAAGCTACAGTGATGTCTTGCTGTCTCTTGCACTAGCTTTCTATCAATAGTTGACCTATACACATCCACTCTTTTCTACTCCCTAGCATCCAGACAGTCTTTCCTTTTAATATGTGAGCTTGAACTCTTGTTTTACATAAAACATTTCAGTGATTTCTCATTTTTTGTTTATTTATTTTTATTTTATTTTATTTTATTTTTTAGGTAAAATATCCTAAATTCTTACCGTGGAATATAAAATCACACTTGAAATTCTGATTTTGTTTCAGAGCACTAGTCTCCTTTACATCTCTGCTCTAACCACACGGTTTGAGAATCTCATATGTGCTAAGCTCTATAGAGCTCAACCTATTGCTGTTTTTTTTTTTTCTTTCCTATAACTTCTACATACAAAATTTTCTTTAGCTTTTAAAATCTTGAAAAAAAAATTTTTTTAACCAGTCTTTCTGTGTCCTAATGCTCCTATCTCAGCTTCTGCAGCCACTGGGATTAAGGATGCATGACACAGCATCTGTCCTCTATTTTGGACTGGAAATTCAACCTGGGCCTCCCATGTGGCTCCAGAACAGTACTTTGGCATCAAATATTACCACAGGTGGGCCTGTATATATTTCTTTATAATTGATCTTAAATATCATATATTTGTGGATGCTTTCTCTGACCACTAAACATAAATTATGTCTTAGCTTTAGCGTGTGCATGTCTGTGTGTATGTATGTATCTGTGTGTATTAAAGTGTGCCAATGCTTCTTAGGCTTACCTATTATAAGAATGTATGTGTGGGGACCAGCAGTTAGCGTAATGGCTATGTCTCTGGACTCCCACGTAGTCAACCGTGGTTTGAGTCCTGGGCCCAGTGGCTTAAAACTCACACGGGGCGTGTGTGCATACGTGCCCAAGATCCCAAGAGGAGAATGGAGGAGAAGGGATTGCGGCGTGGCCATCCCCCCTGAGGGGTGATTTCTCGCTTTCTCTCTGTCTCTCTCTGTCTGTCTGGTGAGCGCATGCACCCTATAGCAAAAACCTCTCCAAAAAAAAAGAAAAAAGAATGTATGTGTTTAACTATTGTTATTATTATTATTTTTTACACATCTGTCTTCCCCTATGGGATTAGAACCATTTTGAGAAGAACTGTGGCAATCTGGGTCCAATTTTGTTCTTTAAGAGCCTGTATTATATCATTCTGTTTTCTTTTTCCTCTCTTTCTTTTTCTTTGTTTCTCTTCTCCCCTTTCTTCACTCCCTAATGATATCCTTTGAATCTAAAAAAAAAAAAAATACAGTATGTTGTAAAAATTGAGATAGGCAATGAATCAGAGTCTGAGAATAAGTAAAGACAGAAACAGTGAGATCTGACACATGAGCCAAGAGTTGAAGTATACAAAGTAAAAGAGAAGTAGAAGCATAGAAGAGAAAGAACAGAACACTAAATGTCATGAAAGAGCAGTGATTATTTTTCAGAAATTAAAATTTTGAAAAACAATAAATTAAAACTCCTTCATCTTGGGACTGGTTGGTGGCATGGTGGTTAAGGCACTGGATTCCCAATTGACTGAGCACGTTAAGAGTCCTAGACTTGGTGGCTTGCTTTCTTAGTTTCCCCCTCCTCTCTGTTCAATTAAAATGATAAAGATGGTCATGCTGAATAAAATAAAATAATTATAAAAAATTTCTTCATGTTTAGTTTTTGCATAAAAGATCATTATTGAAATGTTACCCACTATCCCACCAGTCAAAACAACCATTCTTTTAAGAATTTTATGTGTCCCTAGAGTCATTTCTACAGACATAGTATTTCACATGATATAAAACTGAGGCAGAATTTTTTTTTCTTCTCATTTATAATTCAATTTATCATAACAATTTGCCTACGTATCATTTCTATTCATATTTTTAGAAGGACATTCTTCTCCACCAAATTAGCATAGCTTAATTTACTAACTGTTCTCTGATTCTTAAGTTTTTTTCCAAAATTCCCTATTCAAAATAGGTCTACAGTAATTTGTAGTCTGATGGAACTGTGTTTCAAAGTCTTTAATCTTTCTGGGGTTCATCTTCCAGGAGAGATATTGTTAAATCAGAAGGTATGAAAATTACCAGGGGGTTAAACATATACTTCTAAAGTACTTCACATTAATCTTTTAAAAAGCACTTTCTAAAATTAGGAATATGCATGGAAGATATGTGGCACACGAGTATATCGAAGCTGATGAAACATACATAAAAACACAAGATAAGAATTAAATAAAGCAGAATACTTGGTCTAAATACCTACATTTCATCTGTAAATTAACTTCCTTCCTCCCTTCCTTCTTTTGTTCCTTCTGCCTTCAATCCTTTCTGCCTTCCATTGCCTTTCTTTACCTTACCCTCTTTTTCTCTCTTTTTTCCATTTTTTTTTAACTTTTGTTATCTGTTATTCTTGTTGACAGACTGCGGCGGCATCCTAGTCTATTTGAAATTAGCTTTCCAAAAGACAAAATTGCTATTTGAGAAGATAACATTCAAAATGATTCCTGTGAATCAGATCGTCTATTGTGAGGCTGACTGAATTATGCATCGAGTCGCCACAGATTGAATATTACTATTTCAAGAACTTTTTTTCTCTTCCAGCACTTTTTAAAAATAGGAGCTGATATATGAAAAGAATTTAAGGTCTGCTCTTTCTTGCTTATTTTACTCCTACTAGTCTCATTTCTCTTTCTGAAATTATTCCTTTTTTTCCCAGTTTTCTTCCTAAAGAAATATAGTTAAAACCAGGATAATGTATTTTAATTGTGTTGTTGATGTTTAATTATAAGAAAGAGCTTCATTATACAGAAAACTCATTCTGTATTTCAGAAGAACACATTAACTTTCAGTAGAAATATTCTTTCCAAAGATCTTGTATTGCCAGTGCTTAAATTTTCTTTAAGTCTAATTTTCTCTCACTGTTGGTTATGTAATGGAACTTCTGAAAACATGGCAATATCTGCTCATTTTGCCTTGAGCTAGCAAGGGCTTTCTTCCTCTTTTCTTTTCCATTATTTTATTATTTTTTTTAAAGAAAGTGCAATTGCTAAGAAAAGTTAATGGACAACTCAGCAGCAATTTTGCTCCAGCAGAAGGTATGAACAAAAGAATACAGAAAGCATAAAAAGCTTAGACAATAATAGGTGAATGTTTACAGTAAATGTATTGAAATGCACCAGATGAAATAGACTTAGAAAGGCAGGTAGTCCCAACTCAGACATATTTAAAAAAAATACTTATCGAGATTATGTTATTGAGGGAACCAGCTGTTAGCGTAATGGTTATATCGCTGGACTCCCATGTAGTCGACCGCGGTTTGCATCCCGGACCCGGTGGCTTAAAACTCACGCTGGGCGTGTGTACGTGCGTGCCCAAGATCCCAAGAGGAGAATGGAGGAGAAGGGATTGCGCTGTGACCATCCCCCCTGGGGGGTGATTTCTCGCTTTCTGTCTCTATGTCTCTCTCTGTCTGTCTGGCGAGTGCACGTGCCCTATAGCAAAAATCTCTCCAAAAAAGAAAAAGAATATGTTATTGGATATTTATAGACACTGCAGTTGCATTTTAACTGATCAACTGGAAAACTCAAAATTCAGAGCTTATAAAATGAGTAGAAGGATAAACCAAAGTATACACATATACCCTTGAGCACTATTCTTACTCTGCTAAAGTAAATGCTAATGTGTACAATTTCAGAATCTTATAAAATAAATAGTAGATATATGCAAATTAAAAAAAATAATCATGGCACTTATGTAGAATGGTCTACACCATTCAAAGCATCAGAAATATTGAGCATAAGCTCAGTACAGATGTCTTAATAGCAGCCTACAGAGCATACATTCGGGTCCATCTTCTCAAGCTTCTACCATTCTAATCCCAAATCTCATCCCCCACTGAATGAAATGCTCAAATAATCCTTGATCCTTTCTGTGCAGTGGTTCCCAGTGTATCATCTTATGTAAACTGCAGCTCCATCTCTATTTTGATCAGGGTACAATCATAGAAACAAGTCAGTAAGAGATAAATATTAAGATTTTTTTTTTAATTGTCAGAAGGCATGTTAGCACACACACACACACACACACACACATGTACACACAGACAGAGACAGAAATGAAGCACTTTTCACAAGGGCATTGTCATGCTGCAGTTCCTTTTCTACATTTCTTTTTCCAGTCAGGATTTGGGACATGTTCACACACAGACCCAAAATGCTTTTCAAGTTGTAAGAGAAGGGATTTGAACTGCAGTTGGCTATATATTGATCCTTGAGAAAGTAATAATGTATTTTTGCATGGAAAAAGGTGTCATGACTTTTCCAATGACCTAACAGAATCTGTCTCTCAATGCATTCTGCTTAACCATTATACTGGGAGCTGGCCTTATATTAAACTATTTTTTGAAGGAATTTTCTTACACATTGCGGGGGTTGTAAAGCAAGGAAGAAATTCATAGAACATGCCACAGAAAGGACAGGTTGGAACTCAGGGGCATAAGCTAAAGCTGCTATTCATGACTGAAATTTCTCCTTCAGGAAACCTTGCATCTGCTTTTAAGGCCTTTCAGCTAATGGAATCAGCCTCACCCAGATTAATTGGTATAATTTCATTTACTTGGATTCAACTACAACACCTAGATTAACATTTCAGTGACGGGGACAATAGTTTAGCAGGTTGAAACATAAAAGAGACCATCACAGTCAACTCCTTGTCAATTTGACACCCATAGAAATCTTAAGTCAAACTCAATTCCTAAATAAAAACAATGGAAAAATCATATGACTATCTTGCATAAATTTGAAAATAGACTAACGTTTTACCCAAAAGAGAATGTACAATTTTGTGATTGTTTTTACTTATTCCCTTGATACTCTTTAAATTAAATATGATGATATAAAATTAACTATTACTAACACATCTTACCTTAGATGATAAGAATATAGGAAATGAAAGAAAACAAATTTCTGATATACATATATGTATATATATATACACACAAACACACGTAGTCCACATGAGGATACTTCTATACTTGTGGAAAAATGGAATTTAAGTAAAATTTTATCTTAGTTCAAACATTTTTTGAAATCTAGGCATAGTTTTTTAATGTGCATATGTGTTTTCTATTAAGGTCTTTTTAAAGATCCTGAGTCTATATGTATACACAACATACGCATAAAAAATAAGAAAGAGATATGAGTAATTATTACAATGCCATTTTCCACACTCTTATTATGTTGTAGTACCCCTATTATCTTTTGGTGATAGAGATCAATTGCCCCAAATAGTATTGTAACTCTTTTTTTCTGTTGATTCAAAAGCATATGAAGCCCACCATGGCGAGCGGCATCTCAGCTACTAATTCAGTGCAACTATTGTATATCCTTGTGGATGCATTCTTAGTCTTGTAACAAAGCCTATAGACCAGCAGATCTAAGCTCCTAAAGGTGGAAAATACATTCCTCTTTATGGATTACTTGAGTAATAGTGAATGGGCCACTCCATTTCTACTCCCTTTTAATCACAAACCAATGAATCTTGGCTATGGAAGAAATCACGTAATGGACGTCAATTTAGATCATAGATACCCTCCTGGAGAACACTGTTCTATCTCCTCAAGGTGTTTCCACATATCTGTCACTAAAACTAAGTCTTTATTCAGCAGTCATAAGCATTCATTCCAGGATGGTTAAGATGTGCTAATACCAGTGAATTTCTTTTTTTATTTTTTTTAGAGTTTTTTTTTTTTTGGTTTTTTTTTTTTTTTTTTTTTTTTATAGGGCACGTGCACTTGTACTCGTCAGACAGACAGAGACAGAGATACAGAAAGCGAGAAATCACCCCCCAGGGGGGATGGCCACGCTGCAATCCCTTCTTCTCCATTCTCCTCTTGGGATCTTGGGCACTCATGCACACGCGCCTGCCGTGAGTTTTAAGCCACAGGGTCCAGGACGTGAACCGCGGTCGACTACGTGGGAGTCCAGTCACATAGCCATTACGCTAACTGCTGGTCCCAATACCAGTGAATTTCATGAACATGGGCCCACTGCTACACTTTACTTGCTATTAAGTGAATTCCTTGAGCAGAAGAAATGTTATATTGGATACCAAAATAGAAGATAGGTAGTCAATAGTCCATGGGTGGTACTTTGGCAGAAGTATTGAGTACAAGAAAAGTAAATCCATATTCATACTAAGAGTCTATTTCAATAAGAACAAAGTGTTACCTCTTCTGTAATGGAAATTGTTCAGTATAATCAATCCTCTACCAGACAGCTCGCTGACCATTTTAGGTATTTGGTTTTATTCAAGGGACACCTGGTTTTACCCTGTGCTTACAGAAGAGTCGACAATAAGCAGTAACTATAGTAAGATTTGCTTCAATGGGTGGAAGTTTATGCTGCTAAGCCTGTTTATCAACTCCCTTCGTGCTTTCATGGTCAATTTTTCATAAGCTCATTAGTCAGTAACAGGAGTAAGCAGGAAAAGAAGCTGCCTAGTATTCACAGAAAGGATAATACTATTCATTTGATTATTAAAATAGTTTTCTACTGAAGCTACATTTCAGGAGTATTCATATAGAACACATATATATTCACATTATTTGCCCATTCAGAGAGGGTTATCTACAAAATGAGCAGTCAGGTAGTCTGCTCAAAGTTCTGCCAATGGTGATGTAGCCCCTTCACTATTGTCCTTCAGGACTCCTACAATGGAACTATAGTACCACAGCTGCCTACTTTCAGGAATTATCTGGATATCTTGTGAAATCATCTGTAAAGTAGTTCTAAGATTTCTCTTTTCAGTCAGCTCTTCATAGAGAATGTTTCTGAGTTCATCAGGGTCAGCTTCAAAAGGTGGACGTATCCAGATGATGGATCAGAGGTGTGTAGTCCTCTCCCTCTTGCAACATACTCATGCCTTCAGGGACTGCTCAAGTCTGATCTCATGTATATCGTTTCCATTTGATAGTGGAATACTGTTTTGCATAACAAGATCTATGGTTTGAAAGGTCAGACAACACCCAGTTTAAGATCGCTGAGTAGCTGAGTCCATGAAAACCCTCCATCGCTGCCAAATGGTCACTTTGTTTGTGAGACCATTAAGCATTAACAAGAATAGCTGGGGAAAGAGGTTGCCTATTTTCCACAAAATGTATAGTTCTATTCACTTCGTTAATAAAAATCTTGTGCTGAGGTCACCATTTTATGATTGTATCTACATGGGAAGCTCAAGTCATTCAGTACTTAGGTGACCTGTAGATAAACATTAAGTTTGTCTATTAAGGCCCAAGAGCACACCAAAAGCTGTTTCTCAAATTGAGAGTAGTTATCTGTGTAATATGGCAGGGATTTCTTCCACAACCTAAGGTCATGCTGTAATTAACCTATAGAAGACTGTCAAAGTAATAGAACTCCCAGCATCATTGAGTTTATTGGATCATATGGCCCAAATGATAGAATGACTCATACAGCAATACAGACCTGTTGTAAAGCTTTTTTACATTCTGGGCCCCACTCACCTCTTGAAGTGCTTTTGGTCACTTGGTAAATTATATTCCAAAGAGGCTCATTAAGAGTTTCACTTCTTGGGAACCAGCAGTTAGCGTAATGGCTATGTCGCTGGACTCCCACGTAGTCGACCGTGGTTCGTGTCCCGGACCCGGTGGCTTAAAACTCACGCCGGGCGCGTGTGCGTGCGTGCCCAAGATCCCGAGAGGAGAATGGAGGAGAAGGGATTGCGGCGTGACCATCCCCCCTGGGGGGTGATTTCTCGCTTTCTGTCTCTATGTCTCTCTCTGTCTGTCTGGCGAGCGCACGCGCCCTACAGCGAAAATCTCTCCAAAAAAAAAAGAGTTTCACTTCTTTTATTGTAAGAGAGGCTGGATATAGCTACTTACTATATTCAATCTTCGGAGGCAGATCTAAAATGTTCCACATTACTGGGTCTCTAAAAATATAACTAAGGTGTAAGGGTCCTGAATTTTGTTGGATTTACTTCCTGTGCTCTGGTGTAGAGACGTATCACTTACATATCAAACATAACTGTTTCTTCCTGCTTCAAGGTCCTATTAGCATAATGTCAATGTAATGGACCAGTAAGATATCTTGTGCAGAGAATGACAATTTTGCTACTTGTGGAAAAAATAATATTTCAGGAATGTAGAGTTGATATATGTCCAAGGTAAGACATTTAAGTTATATTATTGGGTCTTACCATTTGAAAGCAGTGCTTTTGGTAGTCCTTACTTGCAGGTAGTTAGAAAAGAGTATTCACCAGGTCAGTAGCTGAATACCTATTTTAGGATGCACTGATTTGGTGAAATAATAAAAACAAACACATGTGGAAGGAGCCAGCAGGTGGCATGGTGGTTAAGGCACTGAAAACCCACATGGCTAACTGAAGTTCAAGTCCTTGATCTGGTGGCTTGCTTTTCTCACTTTCCTTCTCTCTCTGGTGAATTAAAATAATAATAATACTAATAAATTTAAATAATTTCTTACCTCCCCCCAAAAAACACATGGAAGATCAACTGCAATTGGAGTGACCACTTAGTCAAGCTAATAATAATCCGGTTACTCTCTAAGACCCATCTGTCTGCCGTAGCAGGCAAATAAAATAGACCAAGGAAATAAGGTATGTGGTGGGAATCACCAACCCTGCATGTTTGGAGTTCTCAATGGTGGCACTAATCTCTGCAATCCCTCAAGCACTTGATAGAGGTAGGTCTACAGGCTTCCACTTGGCCTTTGCCACCATAATAGCCATTCTTCCAAAGATCGAGAAACAAAAATGGGAATTCCAGGTGCTGAGTATGTCTACTGTGAGTGTGCACTCCACAGCTGAAGAAATAATCACAGAATGTGTTTAGTCACCACTAGACTGACTGTGAGATGGACCTGAACAAAAACCTCGTCTGACCACCATCATCCCCCACTTTGATGGGCCCAAATGACATTATGCATCTCAAAATTTCCTTTAATGTTAAAGATAATGCGTAGTAATCCACAGTTAATATTATATTTCCATTTCCGTGTGCAATTTCCCTGGAAAATAGTCATAAGTACTTTGAAGACTGGTAGAAATATTAACAGTATACATTTTTGGCAGTTTAACCAGGTCTTAACCTCAAGAAGGGTTCTGGGTCTGTGTAAACTGGCTCAAGTCTGGGAGTTGATTGAGGGTCCATGACTCTGTGTTTCAATGATTTCAGTCAGACTTCTATGCACTTGATCTGGAACACTTGTGCTTACATAGATTAAGACTTCACACCTCAGGCGCTTGTGCGTGCGTGCCCAGGATCCCGAGAGGAGAATGGAGGAGAAGGGATTGCGGCGTGACCATCCCCCCTGGGGGGTGATTTCTCGCTTTCTGTCTCTATGTTTCTCTCTGT
>NW_006199080.1:2414280-2419562 GCF_000334495.1 Tupaia belangeri chinensis
CCGCCACCAGAGACAAAATGGAAAAAAAACAGAAAAAAAAAAAAAAAAAAAAAAAAAGAGTTCAGTAAATTGCCCATATGTTTCCTTTTAAAGTTTGCCATGTTCAGCTAAGTATGGCAATACTTGTTGGATTGTTCTGATAACTGCTCTTACTCCATTGCCTGTTATGGTAACCATACTCGCCATGCCTTTGCTGATTAAGTACCACACCTTTGGCCCATGCCTTTTTTTTTGGAGAGGTTTTCACTATAGGGCGTGTGTGCTCATCAGACAGACAGAGAGAGACAAAGAGACAGAAAGCGAGAAATCATCACCCAGGGGGGGGATGGTCACGCCGCAATCCCTTCTCCTCCATTCTCCTCTTGGGATCTTGGGCATGCACGCACACACGCCCAGCGTGTTTTAAGCCACCGGGTCTGGGACGCGAACCGTGGTTGACTATATGGGAGTCCAGCGACATAGCCATTACACTAACTGCTGGTTCCCAGCCCATGCCATTTTGAGAGCACATTATCTTTATTGTATTGGAGGATCCCAGTTTGATGGGAGCAGTTCTTAATGTAATTTATAATTTACAGTGGAGAGATCCAGAGACCTTTAAGTGAATTTTAATGCTCTCCTCACATATTTATTTCACATACTTGTGGTTAACGGTGTGTCCTCTAGACTATCTGGCGTGAGAGAGCAGTTCTTACCTGATAAATTCACTCTAACATTCCAGTCAGCCTAAGCCTTAGGATGCTTTCCTCTATAGTATGACTAGACAATTCTGTATAGGATATTTTCAAGACTCAGCCCTAAAACTAGCAAACTGTTTGAACCATTTCTAATTACCATAGCTGAGACATTGAGTCCAGAGACTCTGCTTAGTGTGCATTGATAATTTGACCTAATCCAACATTATCCTACTAACATGAAGTGATAGCTCTGAGATCGATTTTCATACATGTCTTTCAGATTTACATCTATCGATATATTAATTGAAAAAGCATGTGATTTTTTTGGGGTGTAGTACACAGGTTCGAGTTATCCTTTGTACATCATATTGTGGGGTCTCCTGAGACAGTTACAGGTCTAGAAGCAAATAGGAATGCTGGAAATAGATTCTGAGTAGAATCAGCAGTGGGTTGCAGGTCAATTATTTCAGACTCACCCAGATTATTTATGGTACTCTCTCTTACTTAAAGTAAACAAATTATGAGTTTAATCACATCTACAAAATAGCTTCATAACAATATCTGAGTTAATGTTTTACTGAAAAACTGGGACTATATTCTAGCCAAATTGACATCTATTAATAAAACTGATGGTCTCAGCCTTCTTCCTCTCATTTTTGTTTGTTTGTTTGTTTGTTTGAGAGATTTTTTGTAATTGGCTATGTGTGCTCACTGGAGAGACAGAGATATAGATACAGAAAGTAATAAATTACTCCCCAGAGAAGATGGCCACACCATAATCTTTTGTCCTCCGTTTTTTCTCAGGATTTTGGGTATTCACATGCACACGCCTAGCATGAGTTCCAAGCATCCTGTCTGGGACTTGAACTGCAGTCAGCCACATGAGAGTCTAGCGTCTTAACCCCTACACCACCTGCTGGCTTCCTCTCGCAGTGTATTTAGACAGACCAGCACTTGACCCACCCTCAGCCACTCAGAATTGTGAGAATATTGGAAATATAACCACATGATTCTGTTCCTTTCCAGTTGCTCAAGATGCAACATACCAAGTTTGGATGCTGACAATATATTGTTTGCTGCCTTGTGGAGCAGAAATGCATTCACTCAAGAAATGCACAGTGAGAGAGGAATCTATAAATGGACAGAGAGAAACAAATGTATGGGTCAGAAAGTGCTGACTCAGCTAGCATGCTCATTTCTAGTTGTTCTTAAGGTCCAAGCATATTTATGTGTTTGCATTCCTTGACAAACCTCAGTATTCCTGCAATACATTCCTCTTTCATTAAAGCTTATTTGAATTGGATTTCTGTCACTTGCAATAACGATATTCTAATTCTAAGAGGGTTTCAAGCAAACTACTATAGAGAAAAATTACTGTGGCAAAATAGTGAATAAGTAAAAAGAAAAACAAAACATTTTGATTAAAAAAAAATAAATAAGTCAATGCAGTGTGGCCCAAAGCCCAAATTTTGGTGCCAGATATAACTGCTTCGCATCATGCCAACACTGTGACCTTCCATTTCTCAATCAGAAAGTTAAAGTATTTTTGGCATGGTGTGCACTGAATACACAATTCTCACTATGTGGAGCCTAACGTATGATGAATATTCCACATTGGCTTTCTCTAGGATTCTGTGTGGAGATCAAGGCTTTGTGTAAAATGCCGTAACCCAAACCACAGCTAGTTAGTAGTTAATGCCACTTTCATAGACACAGTAAAGGTACAGAATAAAGCCCTTAGCAAGTTTCTTGTCACACAGTAATACTTAAATGTTAGCAAGTAACCTCATTTTTAATACTAGGCAATTGATAAAAGTTATCTCAAAGGCACTTTCAATTTAGAAGATCATGTGTTAGTCGTGAGCATCACTTCAGATTAAGAATAAAAGTTTACACGGTTATGGTAGGAACTAGCAGGTGCTTATACTATTTTCAGCCTCTTTTTTTCTTGGTAAAATATTCCTGATTTTATTCAGAATGACAAGATGTCTCTTGAAATTTTATATTTTTTTTCTAATTTCTCATGCAGGTTGCATTGGTCATATATTCATTTCTGGAGAGATAATTAAAATTGTTGAGTGATTCTGCTGGGGGATTTTGGCAACAGAATGTGACACAGGAATGTCTTTGATGGAAGTTCTTTCACTTTTCCTTCCTTATTCTCATCTCCTTTCCGGAAGTTTTATATGATAGATGGAGCTTCAGTAGCTATCTTGAAAACATGTAGGTGAAAATGATGCATTTTGAATGACAACATATAAAGAGGAAAAATGCCTTGATCCATGCTGACTGCACAGAGCTTCCCAAGCCCACTGCCACCCTCTTACCTCTGGGGTTCTTTCACAGAAAAAAATAGCCATGTTATTGGAATCTTTTGTCACTTGGTGTTCATTACTAGATTACAACTGTAATCAGTCACTGATTTATTAGATTTTTAGGAAATAACAAGTTAAGGTTAGTATAAAGAGACAAATATTTTAGAAGTCATCAAAGAATAGAGAAAATTAAAGTTATGAATACTTATCACTATGCCTGCTCTTCTCAGTGTTTATGGAGAAGTTCTCCATAAGCCATGCTCAAATTGAACATAAAATTTGCATTAAAAGAGAGGGGCATGCACTAAGATAATAATGTATGTAGTTTTAGGGGCAAATATAAAGTGTTTGCTTAAAAAATGCCCCAAACTGGTTAAAACCAACAAGACCAAGAAACACATGTCACTCAGAGATAAGGAACCACTTGCATCTAAAGGTTAAAGCATTTAAACCTTAAGATCTCAAAATGCGTTGCCAGTACTGGAATACTTCCTTGGCATTTATCTTGTCATTTAAAATCTTCACAGTGTGTAATACACTGGACGTGGTCCTCTTTTTGCTCTCCAGGAGAATGGAAGGCATAGTTAAGAAACTAGAAAGAGGAAGGAAGAAAATGAGAAAGAAGCAGCAGGCAGGAAAGCCCTCCAAGGTGGCACACAAAGACCAGAGTCATGGGGCACAGCTTTATATATATATATATCTCATATTAGTGAATGTGCGATGATAAGAAAATAATTTGGGACAGAACCAGCTTCACTTTAAGCTAACAGTGCGTGTTACTCGAATTTGTGATAATACAGAGTGAAATTTCTTTAAGAACTATTTTTTTAACATTGCACTGTGAGAATTCAGTTCTCCCCACCTGCCCAATCTCTCATTCCTACTGCTTCATCTCTGTTTCTCTCTTTCTTTTTTCTCCTCTCTTCTTCCCTAACACGCCTTCCCCACACACCTTCCTGAGGCTTAATTTCAAATTGCAGGTGTTTTCTAATTTCCTTTCATTGAAAATTTTTTACAAAATTTACACAACTTGCAAAAATGGATATCTTGGAAATAAATGAGTTTATAAAATTATATCAACCAAAATAATTTAAACAAGCAAAAATTTTCAATCAAATTAACTATATGTCTGATTATAAAATCAAAATTATAGCACAAAAATGATAATAATGAACTAGAAAAGACACATATCATACATATTCAAAAATTATCTGGTGTTTTAAAACTGTAATTGCCTTTTATTATTCTTTTCCACACAGTTTGCATTTTTTGAATATTTCAACATTGGCTCATATAATGTGCTTATGAAATGGTTTTTTCCCCCCACTTTTTCATATTAATGCATGGATCACCACTTCCATGAAATTTCCCCTGAGGGCCCAACAATAAGATGCCTTTCTATTTTCTAAAGGTTAATACCAGTGACAGTCTGACACTCTAATTCCTTAGAGGCAATTAGTACCTAACTGTTAAGAAGGCCAGTCAAACTGTCTGGGTTCATTTGTCAGTGTTGGGATATTAGTCAAATGATTTAAACTCCAAGATTCAGTGTCTTTTTTGTTTTTGTTTTGTTTTGTTTTTAATGAGTGAGAGAGAGAGAGATAAAGAGGTAGTACCTCCAACCTGACCTTGATGCCATAACCCCGCTTTAAACAGCCAGGGATCATCGTATATGCATACCTGGTGAATCAGGAAGGACTCCGGGTGCATACCTGGTGAATCAGGAAAGACTCTGGGTGCATACCTGGTGAATCAGGCACAAACTTGCAATCTATGTATGTGGGTCAATCTCAAGATGCAGTGTTGTTTTTTTTAAAATTTACATAACAGAAATAAGGTCATTACCTTCCTTTTATGCTTGTTGCAAGGATTAAAAGGGAATATATATGAACAGCACATAGCAAAGGGCCTGACACTGAGAAAATATTCAGTGAGTGCCAATTATTATTTAAGTCATATTATGGTTCTCTGATTAATCCCAGCTCCTTAGAGGCAGAAGGAAGGTCTTCTCCCAATACGTATTACCATTAAGACTTAGCGTATCGCCATATGAATAAAGACTATGTATATGTACAAATGTGGAGTGATAGATGGTCAACATTTATTCTTTCATTAAAAATATTTATTAAACATTTAATGGTGCCAGACAGTGTTCTAACTATAGGGAATATGGCAGCATAAAATACAAGAAGTGTAGGACCTATTTAAAGTGTACACACACACACATACAGAAAGTCAACCGAAATTAAAACAGAAAATTCCTATCTTTGGATTCAGATTTATCATTCCT
>NW_006199080.1:2420089-2429866 GCF_000334495.1 Tupaia belangeri chinensis
TGCAATGACACATCTCTCCAAAAGTACTGTTGCCATCTGCAGAATCACAAAATAGATAACCTATTTTGTTAGAACTGCAAGTAGACTAGACTAACCTTTTTGTTTTCCTTGAGCACAAAGTCCACAAAAATAATTGCTTTTTAACACTGATTTATTGAGGTTGAGACAGCAATGCTGGGTTTCCAGTCCTAAAGTTTCACTAGCATAGCATGTGGCAATATAATGGCAGTTCAGAAAGTTCTCAGGAACAGTCTGGAAGCTGTTTACATAGAGTCTTGACCACATAAACTAAAGTATGTATCTCTTCACACAATAGTCAAAACAATCCCTTCAAAGCATATTAAATTTCAGGGACCAGCAGATGGTGTAATGGTTACCCCACTGGACTCCCAAGATGTAGACTGCAGTTCGGAATCAGTGACTTAAAACTCATACCTGGTGCATGTGCATGCATGCCCAACATCCTGAGAGGAGGAGGAAGTGGAAGGGATTGTGGTGTGGCCATCTCTCCTGGGCACAGATTTCTTGCTTTCTGTCTCTGGCAAGAGCATGTGACCTATAACAGAAAATATCTCTCTCACAACAAAACAAAGAAACAAAAATATATTCAGATTTGGGGCCAACTAGTGGTGTGGTGGTTAAGGTGACTGGATCACACATAGTCTACTGAGCAGTTCCAGTCCCAGACCTGCAGCTTGAAAAACATGCCAGGTGCATGTGCATGTGCCCAAAATCCTGAGAGAAGAATGAAAGCAAAGGAATTGTGGTGTGGCCTCTCTCTGAGGGACATTCTCAGAGACATTCTCATTTTTTCCTCTCTCTCTTTCTCTCTTTGGCTAGCACACACGTCCTATGGCAGAAATATAATAAATAAATAAATAAATAAATAAATAAATAAATAAACAAACAAACAAATAAATAAACAAATAGGATCACTTCCATGTTCAAAAGCCTTCCATGACTGTCCATTGCAGTACCAGTGAAATCCAAATCGCTACCATAGCTTTGGTCTGTTTATTCAATTTCACTCCCTATCTCTGTTCTCTCTGTACGTTCAAATATGCATCCCATGTAGGAAAGGGCATTGTTCTGTTCATTGCTCCATCCCCACTTCCTAAAAAGCTGCCTGACAAAATATGTGTAGATATTCTTAATTCATGGATGTATCCAGAAGTCACTTTGCCATCCCAAGTCTGTCTTTTCTGTGTCTGTGTTCCACAGAGGTGATGGGAAGCAAGATTTATGCAGTACTATAGGTTCTCGATTTTTTCCCTATATCATAATCTGACAACCTATATTCCTCTTCACCTAAACTAGCTGAAGCATTCAGTTGTAACAGTCTGGTTCATTTCAGCAACAGTCATTAACCTGTCCTTTTGTTCAAATGTTGCTGTAAATTCCAGAGATTGACAGGTATGAAGACACTAGCACATTTGGAGATTAGAATTCAGTTACTAACTAAGGCTTATTAAGTGCCTGTCAAGTGCAATAAACCAGTTGAGGTGTTGCTCAAAGAAAACATGAACAATTACAAAATAGATGCTTGTGCTAAATAATTGTATTAGGGATATATATATACACACACACACACATATGTGCACTATGATTCAATTGATTATATATATATTCATATATATATATATATGAATATTTTAGTACTTGAAGTTTTATGTATTCATGAATATATAAAATATATTCTTAAGGAAATCTCAGATACCGTGGAAATCTGCAGCTGTGGTGAAGGTGCTCTGCAGGCTGTCAGGTGGGATTCTGTGTTTCTGAAGCTATAATTCTAGAAGCCTCTGCATTTGTCCAGGACTAAAAAAGTGAACCCATTTTGGAGGTTCTTCTCATTTGAGGAAGTGGCTGTGGACTTTACCTGGGAGAAGTGGCAGAACTGGATGGTGCTCAGGAAACCCACACAAAGATTTGGTGCTGGAGACCTGGTGTTCTTGGGACACTGCACTGCCAAACATGCAGTGATCTTCAAGCAGGAGTGCCATGCACATTAGATGAACTTCCCGACCATAGCCTCCCAGCTGATGTCTGATCACTCTGCCTGCCTTCAGCAAGAATTCTGGTAGTTCACTTTATCCTGAATCCCTCATATCCTGGATGTTTCCCCTTACTCATTTTCCATCTGTTGACCCCTACACTGTTCCTAGGCTGTTAATATCCATTGCCTAGGCTGTATGTGGAGTTGTACTCAATCTGTCTTCCTCACTGCAAAGCCCCCATTGCATAACCTAAAGTTGTGATGTTCCAAAATAAAGATTTTCTTACTATGCTTATAAAGGAAACAAAAAGATCTCAGAAATTCCATAATTCTCAAATAATTAAAATACATTATTTTTTTTTTTTTTATGCTACAGGCTGTGTGTGCATACACGACACAGAGTAAAAATGAAAAAGATAGAGAAAGCACCCCCAGTGGAGCCTGGTTACAGTGTGGTCCTTTGTCCTTCTATTCTTCATTCCCCCAAGATCTTAGGCAGATGGGTACACATCCTATATGTTACTTAAGACGACAATTCCAATTCTCCAAATATGGTCAGTCATGTGGGATCTGTGATGCTTTAAGGCCAGCCCAGGAATATATGAAATTTAAATCAGTAACAAAAGTAATATTTGTTCTCTTTCATTAAATAAATGAATTTAGACTCTATATGTAATGATTATTCAAGATAAAATATTTTGATTAAATATTATGTATTAGGCATACTAAATTAAACTTTATAATTTCTTACATTATATATAATGCATATTTAATTATATTTTATATGTATGATAATTATATACTAGTCTATATTTTAATCACATCATCACATATAAGGAGTCTTCAAAGAGTCCATAGAAAATGTGTATTGTGGAAAAATTATGCATGAATTTCCAGTTTTTGTTAGCAAAATACACTTATACTTTAATTTCATTTTCTGCAACTTTTTGAAGTTCTGTAGTATAATAATAATATACCATTATATTAATATATAAAAAATACTAAGCAGTTAAACACCTCAAAAGAAATGATATATGAATAGGCAATGGATATAGATTGTTAAGGATATGTTTTCTTAAATGCCATGATATAAAAAGTGCATTTTAAAGAAATCTTGACATAAGATTATTTGGAAACACTCACAAATGGCCATTAGTATAGCATCAAGCTTATGGAAATTTTTTATATACTGTCCACAGCTCCATAACACCTGCCCCTCAACTCATACACACACACACACACACACACACACACACAAACCCACACAGTCTTCTTTTCTTTTTATATCATATTATAAGGTCTGGTGAATATCTTTTTCTATAGCATTTGAAAATATTCTAATCTTGCTAAGCTAAAAGTCATCTAACATTTTATTTCATGATTTCTCACCCACAACACATACCATTATGACTTTTGCCTTGCTAAGTGTTCTTTCACTGCGTATGTAGCAGGGATACTATTTAGAATCATTAATAACCATGTACATGTAAGCATATTTATAGTTTATTTCATTCTCTATTCATAAGATATATCAAGATACCCTCGCCAGATAAAGAAGCCACAGTAAAATTGCAATGAGAAATTGTTAGCTTTAAACATTCAAAGAGACAAAGATGCCTTCAGTTTTATACTTGCTGCAGTACCATTTTCTACTACAGGTAAGAAAATAAACATGGTCTCTAAACCAGACTAAAAAGAGAACTACTAGAAATGTTTAGAGTCAACCTAGTTATGAAGAGGAAGGTGAAGAGAGAAATTCTATTTGGGGATATAAATGTTCAGGAGTCGCAGTGCCACATTTCCAGGCAGTTTGTTTAATGGCAGGCAGCAGCTCTGCAAGCAATGAGGATAAAGCATGGATGCATAAATAAACAGAACCGAGCCACCCACAGGAACTTTGTGAGTCCCAGGTCGCTAAAATGATTTCTCATACGCTCCCAAGTGGTGTGCATGGTCACAAGCATCAGTAATTAGAGACTCTTATGACTGAAGAAGGAGAAGCTTTCAAGGGTTTATTAGACTGTGCAACTAGCAAGTAGAAGTGCATGTAGATATCTCAGCAGAAACCAGCGAAGTCAAATGACGAAGCCTGAGAGAATGAAGATGCTGCCATACTGAGAGATACTTTAGTTAAGAGGTTTCAAAATTAGAGACAAAGACTTGGATGTTAGCAGTTGACTTTGGAAGGAAAGAGAACTTCAATTGTACAGGAGTAGAGGGCTGAAACAAGAAAGGAAGGAGAAGGTTCATTATAAAGTAGTATTATCGAGCTAGCAATTTGAACTTGGAGAAATTTGGGGAAAATAGAAGCCACATGATTCCAAATTATCCCTCCTGAGCAAAATGGGAGCAGGATATTTATATACCAACACTCATCTGTCAATGATTCATAACTATTCCCCTCTGTCTCCAACTTTCCATCACTCCCAGTGTGCTACACTGGCAAGAAAGTGGAGTCAACGTGGCAAAGAAGTCTCTGGAAGCAAACAAAAACAAAAACCTCTCGGTGATAAAGGGCAGGGAAGGACAGCTACAAGTTAAACCTGTGTATGCTAAAGTGATAAAAAGTGGAAGAGGAGAATGGGACATTGACCACCTGGTACAGGGCACAGATCTGTAGAATTCAGTTTATCCTGTCATTGATTCTTCCGGGGTGATAACTATGCACAATTCATGAGTAAGGTAAAATGAGACATGGAAGTGTTATGGTTTGAATAATGGTTTGTTCTCCAAAATTCATGTTTTGGAAGCCCGGTCCCCAGTGGAATGACTATGGGAGGCAATGAGATCTTTTCGATGTGGAACCTAATGGGAGGACAACACCCTATCATCTGGAGGCATGGGAGGGACAAACAGAGAAAGTGGGGATTCTGTTCCCATTGTCTGTACATACCCAGCTTCCTCTCTGCTTCTGTCAGCTGTGTTGTGAGAGACTAGTCTGATGTCAGTCCCATTTATCTTTGGACTTTCAGCTGCCAGATTCATGGGCCAAATAAATCTTTATTCTTTGAAGATCACCCAGTCCTAGGTATTTTTGTCTGGAAACAAAATAACAGACTAACACAGGAAGGAAGTGGGGAGGGAGTATAAAGAGTGGAAGGAAGAGAGTGACTTACAACTGGAGAATAATATGTAGAACAATCAACCACCACTCATTACAATTTTTCCAAAGTTGCAACTGATTATTCCTAATCTTCTCCCATTCCTGATTTCCCACATTTGATTGCCCAGCACTTTGGCTATTCTCCCTAATTAAGATCTCTTGTCTGACTTTGGTCATTGCAATTGCCCATTTACAATTATCACCAAGCATGAAAGCACCAAGCGTTGCCCCATTTAGTTCTTTTTCACATAATATTGAGCTAAGCCCTCTTAACCAGGTTCCCCCTCCTTTCATCTCTTCAAATTATTTGAACTTAAATAAAACACTACAGGACCATAATATGATCTGAACTGAACACGGGAATGCCACAGAAGCTAGTGATATGAGGTGAATAGGCCACCTGTTTGTTAAACTACCTGTGTCCACTGAACTATGTCAGGGCCTAGTTCTTGGGCACTGTCTTATTTATACAAAGAGTGACTGCTTTGCCAGCTTACAATTTGGCAGGTCTGCTATATCCAGTGCCAAGCTGATGAAGAGAAGCTTTATCTGCAATTACTGGTCGCATGCTTAGATATTCAATGGTTACTAGGATCCATACCATGTCAGGAGATACCTTTTGCATGAGGAATAGTTTAAGCTGATTACAGTATGAACTTCTCATAGAAAAATGATCCAAACTTATGATAACTGTGGCCCAAGTTTTAGAGGACCTAAGCTTTCATGCGATGAAGCATTTCTATCTATCATGCACACCTCTAGCAACTTGAGATGTCTTGGGCCATATAGTCTAATTTGTAGGGCAGCAAATACAAAGTTTCATTCTTTTTCAGAACCTTTTATTCCTTTGCATCCCAATCAGAACAGACTTTTTAAGGCACAAATAATTTAGAATCGCCCACTTACCAGTAATATGTATAGACCTTAAAATCCAAAGAATCATGTTAAGTCCCATACTAATTTCTTTGAAATACCAGATGGAAGGCATAATAACTTGGTTTTTGTCTTGGAAACTGGGATATAATGGAAATCATCAACACTGAGTCCCATAAAACTATGAGGATGCCACTAACCTCTTCCCCTACCTACATGTAGTATTGATTTGCATTGTCATCTAGACTGGTGGAGTAACACAGCATCAAGGCTTCCCACTGGATCTTCCAATTTGTTCTTATTTCACAAGTCTTGAGATAAATGCAAAGATCTTCAAACTCTAAGTAAATCTATTCCAATTACATACTAAGGGTACCAGGGAAATGAGCATAGGGTGGATTGATTGATCACTCATCTGTCCCTTTCAGGAATGGACTAAGACGTTGTTGTCATTTATCTCTGAGGTCCTTTTTCTTCCACAGTAACACAAAGAAAAAGAATGGAAAGCAAATTATAAACTTTTAGCTCAAAGAATATACTATTCCCAACTTGGCTAAAGTACACAGTTTGTGGCCAGAAGACTGAACTACACAACTCAAAATGTCTGCCAGTGTTTCATAGCTGATATTATGTAAGTGAAGGTGGGAGAGGAAAGCCACAGTAAGACACATGACTAGTAATCCCCAAAGTCAGTATTCTAGTCTCCAAGCCCCTGGAGAATCTTCTGTACACACTCACAGACAGATATGCACACACACACACACACACACACATATTATTCTAGATGTTCAGGACTCATTTAAAATAATTCCTTTGCAAGAGTTGAAATAAAGTGTTATATTAGATCAACATAAACATAGAAAAAGTTATTATCTAAATGGTTACACTGGGGCCAGTAGGTGGCATAGTGGTTAAGGTACTTTGCTCCTACATAGCTGACTGCAACTCAAGCCCGGACCCAAAGGCTTGAAACTCTCACTGGCCACGTATTCATGTGTACATGCCCAAAATCCTAAGAGGAGAAGGAGAAGGGATTGCAATGTGGCCGTCCCAGTGATTTCTCACTTTCTCTCTCTCTGTCTTCTGTTGCTCTGGTGAGTATATACACCATACAGCAAAAAACTCTCAAAAATAAATAAATAAGTAAATGTTCGCATTAATAAAAATTACACATTTTTAAGATGGTCAGCCTGTTATTTTTATGTGTAAATGAGAAGCCTGTATCATGTAATACTATCCCTCATCTGGAAGTGTTCCACACAGAGCTCAGAATTTGTATTCCTTAGAGTAGGGATTATAGCAATGGCTATAACAACTATCCACATTGCTGCCCCCTACATGATCATAATGAAAGTACTGGACCAATTTGAAATACAATGTCAAAAAAAAAAATCCCTGAATAACATTTAAAAAGAGGTGTAAAGATGTATAGTGATTAAACATATTATATTGTTGAGAAAGGACATATTTTGCTGTTTTTCTACTCAAAAATGACTCATAAATTTAAATATGCAAAAACCTATGTTGCAAAGTGGATAAATGATAGAGTATTAATCACATTATAAAATGATTGTTTACATTATGAAAAAAACAAATAACCCCCAAATACATACACACACACACACACACACACACACCATACACCACTCACATGTAAACTTGCAGTTAAATAACAGCAAAAATAAAAATAGATACATATCTGGGTAACTAGGTTTTACCAAGGAAAAAGCTATAGCCAGAAAATTAAAACACACATGCACACACGCAATAAAAAATGAAATGTCGTTTTCTCCTTGTGAAAATGTACAATTCCTTCTTTCTGTATAAGGAACACAAAACTGAAGGAATTCACCCAGGTAAGCCACAAGAGCAAGCATAACAACAATACAAACCTAAGACGCTAAAGAACCAATTTAGGGATTTACCAGTATTTCTGAATTATGGGATCTTCTGGCATCTGTAAGCTACCTCCATTTGGAAAATTAATTTCATGCTTGCCTACTCCTGTAAAACTCCCGACTGAAGGGTCTCATCGAGGTTTGGAATGTTCAAAGAAATGTCAAAATTGTGATTGAAGAAAGCCAAGGGAAGAAGCTGTCAACCTCACAGAGTTGATGATCTTTTTCTTTTTTTCCTTAAAAAATTACTATAAATGCTAAACCATATTTACCATAATAATGTTAGGTATATATTTTCACTTATTGAAAAATGTAAAAGAGAACTTTTCTTTCCACCTGGGAAATAGTCCCTCATTTCAAGATATAAGCCCTTCATATGATATTTAGTAAATTATTCAAATATGACATAGAACATATATTTATTTTAGAGTTAACTTCTGGCTTAGATTTAAAGTCTACCACATTTTCTAAAAAATGTCAAGTTAGTCAATCATTTCTATATTTATGTTTTTCTGTATAATAAATTCCATTATTATTTCAAATATATTTGAAAAAAAACCAAGAATACCTTATCTTTCATTTCACTGGAAAAGTATGAGTTTGGGATATGTATCTATAAAATAAGAAGAAATAAATGAGAAACTGCAAAAATAATGAACATTGTGATATTAAGAGAAATGAAACATTCCGAATGTCTGACTAAATATTGGGTTGAAAACATGGATCACCTATACCTGGTAAGTATTTAGAAGCCTGCATAATTCTGTCATACATTATTATGAAGTCTTTGATGGGTCTATGAATAACATTCCTGCAATAAAGAGTACTTTGTAGAAGTACAGCATTGGGCTGAATCTTTGTCTAATAGGCCATTTCGGAATTGTCATTCAGAGGAGTTGACAGAGATATGTACCTAGATTGTCCAATAAGGAAAGACTTGGTGCTCAGCTGCTGCACAAGTTTGATCAATAGATTCCCACAACTCTAGTTCTAATGCAGCTGAAATCAGAGAACCGCTTTGTCTAAGGCTTTATGTGTATGGGGCAGAGGATCAGGAGGGAGGGAAGGGAGGGCAGTTTGCTTGACTGAACGAGCAAGAGGGATTTTAGTGGCCCAGCCATTTCAGTCCAACTCTGGAAAGCTAAGCTGGCAGAACTCACTTCAGGGCTAACTAACTACTGACTGTTTAAGGCTTTCCCCAAATGGTCTTTCTCTTCGACTTGCCCTTCAATCCTTTCTTCTCCTCCTTTCGTTCACAGGTGTCTTTCCTTAATAAATATTTTATACCTCAAATCCATCTGCTTCTGGAAAATACAATATGGAACACAAATAGTCACACATAACCAAATCCAAAAGTTTCCCCAGATCCACATAGGACATGGAAACTGCTTGGAGAAAACTGGATAGAAACGCACTCAGTAGTATAAACGTTAAAAGTTTACAGCAACAAACCTATTGGTGGATGTAGTTTGGTACACAGTGGTCACATTCAAGTTATGCTGTATCCAGCTCCTCTTTCCAAAATGTCAAATCTGCTTTCAGTCAGATATTTCACCTCAAGGATTTCTGTGGATAACTTGGAATTGAGATGCTGTTTGCTAGCTATATTTTCTTTATCTGTCTTCCTTTCTATTTCTTTCTTCTTTCTTTCTTTCTGCTGTAGGGCATATGGACTCACCAGAGTGAGAGAGAGAGGTAGACAATGAGATGGAAAGTGAGAAATCACCTAGAGGAGATGTCCACACCACAATCCCGTCTTTGCCATTCTCCTCTTTGGATTTATTCGGTACACACACACACACAGACACACACATGTGATATATTTTCTGAAAAGTTTCTCTAGGTACCAAAAGATGAAGTTCCTCACATAATATCACCCTTAAATGATTCTACCTGATGTCAACCCC
>NW_006199080.1:2429990-2440846 GCF_000334495.1 Tupaia belangeri chinensis
CCTATCTATTTAATTGCCTGTTACTTTCATACTCAGGATGATTTATAAAGTCCACTTCTCGTGAATTTAACAAAAGTAAATATTATAATTATTTCTGTTTTAGCCAGAAAGGCATACAAATTCCAAAATGCTTCCCATTTTAGGAAAAGTTTTTCTTATATGGAAATTTTACATATTTTTCTTAGGTGGGCATCTCTCAACTGGATGTCATAGAGTTTATTATTTTCCTAGGAATTCCTCTGGGAAAAGCAATTTCTATTTCTTTATTGAACACATGTGTTTTATTACCTGAAGGAAGCAGAGGACTCTACTCCTATTCATAATAACTGGTTTTATACAATGCGATGGAGGTCTCTAGTGTTCAGATTCCTTCAGGAGCCTGAAGTCTGTTTAGGTTTTCCATTACTGAATCCTATCTGAATTGCCCAACAGTTTCGGCTGTTTGAGTCAATGTTTACAATTGCAATGAATGCATCCAGAAGTTTCCATTGCATGTTTCCTATATGTGAGCCACTTTTCTAAGTATTCTACACATAGCATCATACAATTATTATTTGCTCATTTATATAGACTATTCATGGATATAATAAAAATTTACATAGGAACTCTGTCCCTCCAGTTTACTGCCCCAGAAACATTTACTCATTGTCCATTTTTATCAACAAGTGCTCAGATTTCAAGAGCAAGTTAGTATTTACCTTATAGACCTTTTATTATATGTCCCTGCTTTTTCAGATTGGAAAAATCAAATCTTTCAAAGGTTGAATATTTTCCTCAAATTTGTACAGCTAAGTAGGCAAAGGAATCAGGATTTGAACCAGATCTTTTTGACTCAAGAACATGAATTAAAAAATTAAAATCTTAACCATTTTGTCCACTTTGTTGTACTTTCTGCCTACTTGTATTCATTCAAAAATATCATACACAGATTCCTTGTTAAAATATAGAGGTCCAGGGTTAGCTCACATGATCCTTTGTTCAAATTTATAAAGATTGCCTCTTGCCTAAGACTTCCACATAGTACAGTATTGTCAGAATATATTAATTTTGTTGCAACAAAGCACCTCCCTGTCATCTGCCAAAAGCTGTCCCAGGAAATATTCAAATCAAAGATATCTGTTTTCATACAACTGCTTTTACACAACATGACCCTGATTGATGACAAATACAAATGTTAATTTTAAGTTACTGTAGCTAGAAGTTGCATAGTTCCCAAAGAATAGTAACAGTGAACATATTTCAACAAAAGGATGGAACTATTTTTCAACAAAGTTACTTTTTTTTTTTTAAGTATATGAGATTGCATGGACATTTCTAGCACCAAGATACATGTAGAATGTAGATCCAGCTGGTTGAAAACATTTAAAGATATACAAGAAGCTTCAGGACTATGTGAAGAAGAAATATATTTCTACTAACGAGTAACTAGAGGCAATGGTTTTGCAGCAGGAATTGGAGGAAAGCATATCCTCCTAAGAGAATAATAGCTGAAGATGTGAAACCAAAAATGACTTTTAAGCAATGTAGATATAGAAATATAGAACTGAAATAGAAGAATAATAAGAATATTGATATAGGAAAGTGATATCCCAGATCTCATTAGTAGTGTACAAGAAGACAAATTTGAATGGACCAGAACAATAACAAAATACCCTTAACCAAGTGCTTTACATGACTGCTGGTAAAGTGAAATTAAATATTAATGTCAGTATTCATCAAATCTTTAGTTTTATTGCTCAGATAACCTGTCATATAAACACAAATATATTTTAATCCCTATTATAAATTTGTGCATTTAAAACTAGTATTTTTTACTTCACAAAAAATGGAGTTAAATAAATCTCTGAGTGACTATTACAGGAGAGAAACATATACCTGGATGGATTCCTCCTGACTACTACAGCTGCTTTGATTTTGGAGCCAAAAGGAGGCAATCAGGTAAGATAAGTAATACTGAATGATGAATACTTTTTTATAGCAGTATGTTTTTGACTTTGAATGAGCTACTTGTTGTACATTATTCATAAACACGGATCAATTATTTTTGTGCTGAATTAGGACAAATCTCAGAGAAGAAGGTGGTAAGCAGCAACTGATGAGTAACTGAACTTCTAAGATGTCCATGAAGATAACATGGAAAATAAAATGCATACAACATAAAAAAGAAAAAAAAGTAGGACTATGAGGCCCAGAACCAGTGGCAAAGAAGTAGCCTAATGCTTTGCCATGATGCAGGTCATATGGAAAATCAGGGTTCAATTCCCAAGTCACCTTGCAAGAGCAAACATGTACCTGTGATTCTGAGTAGGAAGACTGAATGAAGTTTTGTAGCATGAAACTGTGTTGAGAGTGCTTGCCTCTGTCTCTATCTCTATCTTTTTTTCTATTTCTAATTTTCTTTTCTTCTTTCTTTTTCGCCTTCTCCTTCTCTTTCTCTTTCTCTTTGTGTGTGTGTGTGTGTGTGTGTGTGTGTGTGTGTGTGTGTTTGCATTTATATGTCTTTCATAAAATAAACAAACAGACCTTTAAAAGGTAGGACTATGAAACTAGGATGGAAAACACCATCAATGGCCCATCCGTGCTAATTATTTTAAAATAGATGGAGAGACCACAGTCCATACCCCATTATTTGTACCCAGATTAACAATGGTGAATAGATAATATCTTACTGTCATTCCCTGACTATGTAAATGTTATTTAAAATAGTTTCCTCTAATGAAAATAATGCATGTTTATTATAGAAAATGGAAATAAGCATCGATAAGAATATTTTCTCCAAATACTATCATGAGGAGTCAACATTTTACACTATAATGAATATTCCATTTAGTCAAATTCTTAACAGCATGTTTTCATAGAATTTGACTCTACTAGAATTAAAACGATATTAGAAAGCCACTTAATGTGCTATTGTCATGAAAATATTCCATCGCCACTTTACCTGCCAATACATACTGTCTACTGTCCCCATCCCATTTCTTCACACATAGAAACTATATGTACAATATGGAATGCATTTCATGGATTTATGTTTCTTTTTTTTTTTTTTCAGGTTTTCTCCACAGAGTCAGAGAGAGAGAAATTGAGAAATCACTCCCTAGGGAGGATGGTCAGGGTGCGATCCCCTCTCCTCCATTCTCCTCTCAGGATTTTGGGGATGCATGCACATGTGTATATCTCAAGCCCCTGGCTCCAGGATTTGAACAGTGGTCAACCATGGTGGGGACCAATGTCTTAACCACCATTCCACCAGCTTGCCCCTGGATTTATACTTTCTCATCTCAGATAATTATTGCCAAAGTACAGTAGGGATTTAAGACTAAATTTTATACAAATATATCTGGAATATATAATAGATCCATATGTGCAGTTAGATACATTTATGGGTTCCTGGGTATGTTTGTATGTATTGGTAGCCAGGAGAGGGAAGAAGAATCTAAGATCCATATTCTAGAAGACATTTCAGAAAAAAAGCACATTTAAACTTCTCATGAGAACATTAATTGTCACAAAATTTCTGGGAAACAGTTGGATGATAAACAGAAAAAAATATACATTTTGATTCCACAATTCTACTTTTAGAAAACTAAAACATCTATCAAAATATTTTCAATATTATTCATCATAATATATATTTAGTAACAAAATTCGGATTATTCAAATTAATAATAGAAAGTCGATTAAAAAGAAAGCAATATATTTGTAATAGGACATCATGTAAATATAAAAAATATTGTAGAAATATACCAACAGGTATTTTAAAATGTCCATGCCATAGTAAAAATGATAATCAGCAAGTTATAATATAATATTCCATAAATTCAAACTGATAGAAAAATACATATTTATAATACTTTGTGAAAAATTGATAGTTCAACTTATAAAAATTTAACTTCAAGCCTGCCTCTGCTGTGCAGTCTATAGCATAACAAACTATGGAGCTGGAAACCACATATCAACCATGCTTTAAGCCTCCAGTCTAGTCAGCCTTAAAACAGGTATGTGTGGAGCCAGCAAGTAGTGTGGTGGTTCAGGTTCTGGGCTCCCACACAGCTGACTGCATTTCTTTCTTTCTTTCTTTTTTTATTCCTACTCTGTTTCTATACTTCTCATTTTTTTGTTTTATTTTGTTTTTAATTTTTTTAAATTTCATTTTCTTTTATAGTCAATAACATTATTTAGCTTACAATGTGAATATTTTAACATGTGAACATTTCTCCCTAGTCCAGTTGACTAAACTATAAAATATCTTTAACAGAAATTGGCACATTTCTTTGTCCCATTAATGCTTTTCCTCCCCATTTTTCTGCTATTTGTTCTTCCTCAAACACTACTCTTTCACAAACACTATATCTGTATTTACATCCATTTACTGTGTTTCTATATCCTTTAGTCAATCACTTTCAGTTATAGAGAGTGTGGATGCTTGGTATATATTATGTGGGGACATACAATGTCTCTCCTTCATAGCCTGGCTTGCTTCACTCAGCAGTAAATCTTCTATATTCATCCACTTTCCGTCAAAAGCCAGGGTTTTGTTGTTTTATATCAAGTGTGAGACTCAGCAGCTTGAAAAATCACACTGGGCTCACGTGCGTATGTGCCTAAAATCCTAGGAGGAGAGGGGAAGTGAAAGGACTGTGGTGTGGTCATTCCCTCTCACTGCCTTTCTTGTCCCTTCTCCCTTTCTCTCTGATTGGCATATACACACACCCTATGGCAAGAACTTTAAAAAACAAAAACAGGTACATGCACAATATCCAGGACCATGCCTAACAGGAGGACTGGAGGAAGGGTATTTCTTCGTGTTCAAGTCCTGTGCAGGGAGCTTTTCTCTCTCTATTGCTCTTCTTCATATGTGCACATGTATTCTATCATGAAAGGCTTAAAAACAACTTAAAAAAACTTACTGTAGTAATGTTCTATGTGCATCAAACCAAGCTATATTAACATATAAAATATTAATCTTTGAACTGTATAATTAATTAATTAATATGTCACCTGGCATATAGGTAAGAAAATTTCACCAGTACCAACACCAGTGGGCAGAACAAAGGGCCAAGTTTATCAAAGCACTTTTCCTCTATGAGAAAATACTAGCCTAAAACAAAGACATGGAGGGAAGTTAAAAAGAATAGTAAAGGGACATTGTAAAACACACTTCACAATAAAAAAGAATTGATGTCATCACACCATGCTCAGGACATTGAGATTCTTGAAAATTATTTTTACAGATATTAGAAACAAATTTTGATAAGACAATGGCAGATTCAAAACTTATAAGAAAGCATATCTTATTAAAAAAGAAATTCTAAGGGAAAAATAGGCATATATATAGAAAGCATATCCTCCTAAGAGAATAATAGCTGAAGATGTGAAACCAAAAATGACTTTTAAGCAATGTAGATATAGAAATATAGAACTGAAATAGAAGAATAATAAGAATATTGATATAGGAAAGTGATATCCCAGATCTCATTAGTAGTGTACAAGAAGACAAATTTGAATGGACCAGAACAATAACAAAATACCCTTAACCAAGTGCTTTACATGACTGCTGGTAAAGTGAAATTAAATATTAATGTCAGTATTCATCAAATCTTTAGTTTTATTGCTCAGATAACCTGTCATATAAACACAAATATATTTTAATCCCTATTATAAATTTGTGCATTTAAAACTAGTATTTTTTACTTCACAAAAAATGGAGTTAAATAAATCTCTGAGTGACTATTACAGGAGAGAAACATATACCTGGATGGATTCCTCCTGACTACTACAGCTGCTTTGATTTTGGAGCCAAAAGGAGGCAATCAGGTAAGATAAGTAATACTGAATGATGAATACTTTTTTATAGCAGTATGTTTTTGACTTTGAATGAGCTACTTGTTGTACATTATTCATAAACACGGATCAATTATTTTTGTGCTGAATTAGGACAAATCTCAGAGAAGAAGGTGGTAAGCAGCAACTGATGAGTAACTGAACTTCTAAGATGTCCATGAAGATAACATGGAAAATAAAATGCATACAACATAAAAAAGAAAAAAAAGTAGGACTATGAGGCCCAGAACCAGTGGCAAAGAAGTAGCCTAATGCTTTGCCATGATGCAGGTCATATGGAAAATCAGGGTTCAATTCCCAAGTCACCTTGCAAGAGCAAACATGTACCTGTGATTCTGAGTAGGAAGACTGAATGAAGTTTTGTAGCATGAAACTGTGTTGAGAGTGCTTGCCTCTGTCTCTATCTCTATCTTTTTTTCTATTTCTAATTTTCTTTTCTTCTTTCTTTTTCGCCTTCTCCTTCTCTTTCTCTTTCTCTTTGTGTGTGTGTGTGTGTGTGTGTGTGTGTGTGTGTGTGTGTTTGCATTTATATGTCTTTCATAAAATAAACAAACAGACCTTTAAAAGGTAGGACTATGAAACTAGGATGGAAAACACCATCAATGGCCCATCCGTGCTAATTATTTTAAAATAGATGGAGAGACCACAGTCCATACCCCATTATTTGTACCCAGATTAACAATGGTGAATAGATAATATCTTACTGTCATTCCCTGACTATGTAAATGTTATTTAAAATAGTTTCCTCTAATGAAAATAATGCATGTTTATTATAGAAAATGGAAATAAGCATCGATAAGAATATTTTCTCCAAATACTATCATGAGGAGTCAACATTTTACACTATAATGAATATTCCATTTAGTCAAATTCTTAACAGCATGTTTTCATAGAATTTGACTCTACTAGAATTAAAACGATATTAGAAAGCCACTTAATGTGCTATTGTCATGAAAATATTCCATCGCCACTTTACCTGCCAATACGTTCTGTCTACTGTCCCCATCCCATTTCTTCACACATAGAAACTATATGTACAATATGGAATGCATTTCATGGATTTATGTTTCTTTTTTTTTTTTTTCAGGTTTTCTCCACAGAGTCAGAGAGAGAGAAATTGAGAAATCACTCCCTAGGGAGGATGGTCAGGGTGCGATCCCCTCTCCTCCATTCTCCTCTCAGGATTTTGGGGATGCATGCACATGTGTATATCTCAAGCCCCTGGCTCCAGGATTTGAACAGTGGTCAACCATGGTGGGGACCAATGTCTTAACCACCATTCCACCAGCTTGCCCCTGGATTTATACTTTCTCATCTCAGATAATTATTGCCAAAGTACAGTAGGGATTTAAGACTAAATTTTATACAAATATATCTGGAATATATAATAGATCCATATGTGCAGTTAGATACATTTATGGGTTCCTGGGTATGTTTGTATGTATTGGTAGCCAGGAGAGGGAAGAAGAATCTAAGATCCATATTCTAGAAGACATTTCAGAAAAAAAGCACATTTAAACTTCTCATGAGAACATTAATTGTCACAAAATTTCTGGGAAACAGTTGGATGATAAACAGAAAAAAATATACATTTTGATTCCACAATTCTACTTTTAGAAAACTAAAACATCTATCAAAATATTTTCAATATTATTCATCATAATATATATTTAGTAACAAAATTCGGATTATTCAAATTAATAATAGAAAGTCGATTAAAAAGAAAGCAATATATTTGTAATAGGACATCATGTAAATATAAAAAATATTGTAGAAATATACCAACAGGTATTTTAAAATGTCCATGCCATAGTAAAAATGATAATCAGCAAGTTATAATATAATATTCCATAAATTCAAACTGATAGAAAAATACATATTTATAATACTTTGTGAAAAATTGATAGTTCAACTTATAAAAATTTAACTTCAAGCCTGCCTCTGCTGTGCAGTCTATAGCATAACAAACTATGGAGCTGGAAACCACATATCAACCATGCTTTAAGCCTCCAGTCTAGTCAGCCTTAAAACAGGTATGTGTGGAGCCAGCAAGTAGTGTGGTGGTTCAGGTTCTGGGCTCCCACACAGCTGACTGCATTTCTTTCTTTCTTTCTTTTTTTATTCCTACTCTGTTTCTATACTTCTCATTTTTTTGTTTTATTTTGTTTTTAATTTTTTTAAATTTCATTTTCTTTTATAGTCAATAACATTATTTAGCTTACAATGTGAATATTTTAACATGTGAACATTTCTCCCTAGTCCAGTTGACTAAACTATAAAATATCTTTAACAGAAATTGGCACATTTCTTTGTCCCATTAATGCTTTTCCTCCCCATTTTTCTGCTATTTGTTCTTCCTCAAACACTACTCTTTCACAAACACTATATCTGTATTTACATCCATTTACTGTGTTTCTATATCCTTTAGTCAATCACTTTCAGTTATAGAGAGTGTGGATGCTTGGTATATATTATGTGGGGACATACAATGTCTCTCCTTCATAGCCTGGCTTGCTTCACTCAGCAGTAAATCTTCTATATTCATCCACTTTCCGTCAAAAGCCAGGGTTTTGTTGTTTTATATCAAGTGTGAGACTCAGCAGCTTGAAAAATCACACTGGGCTCACGTGCGTATGTGCCTAAAATCCTAGGAGGAGAGGGGAAGTGAAAGGACTGTGGTGTGGTCATTCCCTCTCACTGCCTTTCTTGTCCCTTCTCCCTTTCTCTCTGATTGGCATATACACACACCCTATGGCAAGAACTTTAAAAAACAAAAACAGGTACATGCACAATATCCAGGACCATGCCTAACAGGAGGACTGGAGGAAGGGTATTTCTTCGTGTTCAAGTCCTGTGCAGGGAGCTTTTCTCTCTCTATTGCTCTTCTTCATATGTGCACATGTATTCTATCATGAAAGGCTTAAAAACAACTTAAAAAAACTTACTGTAGTAATGTTCTATGTGCATCAAACCAAGCTATATTAACATATAAAATATTAATCTTTGAACTGTATAATTAATTAATTAATATGTCACCTGGCATATAGGTAAGAAAATTTCACCAGTACCAACACCAGTGGGCAGAACAAAGGGCCAAGTTTATCAAAGCACTTTTCCTCTATGAGAAAATACTAGCCTAAAACAAAGACATGGAGGGAAGTTAAAAAGAATAGTAAAGGGACATTGTAAAACACACTTCACAATAAAAAAGAATTGATGTCATCACACCTTCCTCAGGACATTGAGATTCTTGAAAATTATTTTTACAGATATTAGAAACAAATTTTGATAAGACAATGGCAGATTCAAAACTTATAAGAAAGCATATCTTATTAAAAAAGAAATTCTAAGGGAAAAATAGAAGAAAAATGAATAAAGAAAATAATATATATAGACAGAAGCCATGAGAACCAGTTTTACTTCTAGATACTGCTGAGTAAGACACAAGCAAAGACCCTAAGGATCAAAAGCAATAAGCAGAGAGAGACAAGAGTAAAAAAATAATACTATTTAGTTTGCAAAATAGAAAAAATAAACCAAGCATATAAATTTTCAAAGTACCATATTCTAAGTTACAGCAATAAGAAATGAAACATACCTAGAAAATCCTCAAAACTTTCTATTAGTTCTTCTTAATAAAAATAAATTTAAAGGTGATATATGTACATGGTAAAATTCGAACATGAAATGATAACAGTAAAAATTGTCTTCTCAGCCTAGATTCTCAGATCTACAGATCCAATGTCCCTTTTCCTTCTTTCTAGCTCTCTTTTTATATTATTATTATTATTTTTTTTGGAGAAATTTTTGCCATAAGGCACATGCGCTCGCCTGAAAGACAGAGAGAGGCAGAGAGTCAGAAAGTGAGATATCATCCCCCAGGGAAATTGGCCGCTGCAATCCCTTCTCCTCCATTTTCCTCTTGGGATCTTGGGCACATATACACACGTGCCTAGCATGAGTTTAAACCACTGAGTTGGGATTTAAACCACAGTTGACTACATGGGAGTCCAGTGATGTAGCCATTATGCCAACTGCAGGTCGCCCAATGTGCCTTTTCTAAAGACACTCACCCTGAAGAGAAAAATTTGGATATTAATCTAGAAAAATTCTATGCATTGTGATATATAATGCAGACCCTAGGAGACAGCAACCCTCAGCACTTTGATTATTTTACTTGAAAATGCATCTTGGAGATTGTTTTACAGACTCTCACTGTGAAAATTGTGACTTGTCATACCATTGCATGCTATATCATATTTAAGCTAAACAGCTATGAAGCAGTCTTGACTATTCTCATGTAGAGATCTAAAATGGACACACACTTCTTGTTCATGTCTTTGCTTCATGTATAGGTGTCATATCAAATGGCACATGAATTTTAAGTATCACAAGTAGTGTCAAATTGTTCTTCTATGAGTCATAGCAAATTGGTAAGTAGTTCCATGAATGATTTATGAAAACACTTTATTTACACCTAGATAAAATTATTTTTTTATTTTAATTTTTTAAAGGTTTTTACCATAGCATACATGTGCTTACTGAAGAGAGACAGAGAAAGTGAAAGTGAGACTTCACCTCTTTCCCAGGGGGATGATTATATTCCAAATCCTTTGTCTCCTTTTTCCTCTCAGAATTTTGGGTACACATGCATACATGCCCAGCATGTTTTTCAAGTTACCGGGTTCAGATTCAAATTATGGATTCAGCCATTTGGGATCCAGTGCCTTAACCGCCACCCCACCTGAAATTAATTTATCCAATTCAAGTGGTGGAAAAGTAGTTTTAATTATTTTAAAATGTGTTATTCCCTTATTTCCAGTTGGCTGCAATTTAATGAACAATTTATGTTTGTTTTCTATTGCTGCCAAAACAAATGACAGTACCTTTAGTGGTTAAACAACATACATTTAATTATTTCACAATTCTGTATTTCAAAAGTCCAGTAGCGTTTATCTGCGTCCTCTGCTTTGATTTTCACAACGATGAAATCACACATGTGACAGGAATGC
>NW_006199080.1:2440877-2449506 GCF_000334495.1 Tupaia belangeri chinensis
ATTACTAGAGGCTCTGGGGAGCAACCTACTCTCATGCTCACCCATGTTGGCCAAATTCCGTTTCTTGTGGTGGTAGGACGGCAGTCTTACATCTTTGCTAGCTCTTGGCTAGGAGCTACATTCTGCTCCCCTTTCTACCACATTTCTCCAATTTTTAGCCTAGAGAAATTGATTTGCTTTTAGAAGTTCATGTTTAGACTGGACCCAATCAATACTCCAAGATACTTTTTCTTAAAGTTCATTACCTTAAAATATGCAAACTCAATCTTCCCATGCAATATAACATATCCATGCATTACAGGAATTAGGGTATCAACATCTTTGCATGAGAGGCATTCTGCCTACCACATTTGCGTGTGTGTAAATTCTCTAACCCTGTAACAGAGAAGACTTTAAGAGGGAACTTCACGAAGTTAGTGGAGAACTTGAATTAAAACATGGGTCTATTAGGGACAGCAGGTGACATGGTGGTTGATAACCTGGACTTCCACATAGCTGACTGCGGTTCAAGTGCCAGACTCAGTGGCTTGAAAATCATGCTGGGCAGGTATGCATGAATGCCCAAGAAGTGAACAGATTGTGGTCTGATCATTCCCCTTTGGCAGGGGGGCGGGGGGCTGATTCCTCACTTTCCTTCTCTCTGTCTCTCTTCATTGAATATATGTACCCTATAGCAAAAAACTAAAAAAAAAGAAAAAGTAAGTTTATTTTGTGCAAATGTTTTTTTGAAATCTATTCATAATATTTTTCATTGTACAGGTTTTCCATGAACTTTTGAGACCCTCTTGTATGTTCATTGACTACCCTAGACTAAGATTTCAGGTATGAAATGCTGGATGACAAGGGTAAAAATGGTATTCTTCTAGATCTTTTTTTGGGAAAAACTATAACATGAATCATACTGAGAATTAAGCTTTACATATAAAATCAACATAAATATATTCATATAAGTACACAGATTTTGAAAACTACCATCCTAAAATAAAAATTTAGGACCAGCTAGATGCACCAAAAATGCAATATTTTGATAATAGACTCACAATGGAAAGTCCTGAGTTTGTGTCTTGGAATATCCCTGTATACACACTGGGTATATGCGCATGTATGTGCCCATGACCCTGACTAACTGGGGCTGAGGTGGGGGTGGATTACAGCATGAAGATCCTTTTGTAGGTTCCTCTCTCTTTCTTTCTCTTTCTTTCTGTCTTCCTTTCTCATGGAAGAAATAAACAATGAAATTTAAAAATAAAAATAATTACAATGTATTCTAATGACTAACCCATGAGACAAAATAATGAACTCAAGATACATAAAATTAAAGTGTGCATATGTAATTTTCTACTTTTTGAAAAGGTATTTGTAATAGAGAACATGTACTCTCCAGAGAGAGAGACAGAGAAGGAAAGTGAGAAATCACTCCCCCGGGGGAGATGGTCATATTGTAATCCGTTCTCCATTTTCTTCCTGAAATATCAGACATGCATGCACACAAGCCTGGTGTGATTTTCAAGGTGCCCGGTCTGGGACTTGAACTGTGGTTGACCAAGTGGAAGTCTAGCATCTAAACCACTAAACCACCTTCTGGCACATTTTCTACGATTTTTATGTATGCATCTAAAAGTGATCATTTCAATGTTAATAATTTATTCAGCAATAGGATCATGGCAGTATGAAACATTAGGGTAGAGTTCCAAAATGTAACATTAAGCATTGTGGTAGACAGCACCCCTTCCCGGGGGGGTGTCCATGTCCTAATTCACTAGAACCCATGAACATGTTAGTTTACATAGCAAATGCAAATTATAATCATGGACAGAACTATGGCTGCTAATCCTAAACTAGATGGATTATCCTGGATTATCTCCAGGTGGCTTTCATGTATTGACAAGAATACTTAAAAGTGGGAGTTGAAAAGAATGTAGATCTGAGTAATGCAATGTAAGAAGGACTTATTTTGCATTACTGTGACTGGATTTGAAAATGAAGGAAGTGACCATGAGGCAGGGAGTACAGTTAGCTTCTAGAAGATGTAATAAGCAAGGAAATACACTCTCCCTTGGACCTTCCAGAAAGAATTCCACCCCAGCCAACACCTTCATTTTATCGCAGTAACTCCAGTTTTAGACTTCCAATTCTCAAAACTGTACACAAAAAAGTTGTGTTGTTTTAAGCCACTAACTCTGTGGCAACTTGTTACAGCAGCCATAAAAAAACTAACACAGACATCAATTAAAATATATATAAGCAGAGTATTAATTACGTGGAAAATAATCATTATGGAACATTAAGCTAAAAACCCAGAATTCAAGTTTAAGAAAATACGTAGAGCTGAAGAAATAAAATTCAGTATTATTAACTGTTGCTATCTAAATATATTAATTTCAAAAACGGTAAGAGTAGGGGATTTGCAATTCATATCTGAATCCTATCTCTAGCATTTATTATCTTTGGAGCTATGGAAAACTATATAAATATGCCGATTCTTGGTTTAACCATCTGTAAAATGGAGATAATTTCTGCTCTATATGATTTTTTTGGTGAGTTTTCATTGAGAGGACATACACAGCCTGGTACTTGACATATCACACACACTGGGCCAATGGTTAGTTGATGGCACAGTCACTATTTTTATCCTTTATACTAACCATTTCATAAGGTCTAGAAGGCAGTTATAGTAAACATTTCTCCCCCAATTGTATTGAAACCATTTTTCAATTATGTATTTAAATGTAAAGGTTTTGCAACACAAACACATATTTAGTTGACAAAAATGTCAGATATATTAACAGAAAGGGTGTAAGATTTTTGGCAGTGTTAGGTAGTTTCTTGGTAATCACCGAGTATTCTGGCTGCTCAGTATCTGTTTATTTAAGCTTTAGCAATTAATTGTTATTCTTTCTTTTATCGGCTGCTAGCCTTCAGTTCTGCAACAATATTATTCCATACTGTCTCCAATGACTGTAATGGCAAAGGCAATAAGGTTTTGTTTTATTTATTTATTTTTATTTTATTTTGTTTTATTTTTTTGGAGAGATTTTTCACTATAGGGCGCATGCACTCGCCAGACAGACAGAGAGAGACATAGAGACAGAAAGTGAGAAATCACTCCCCAGGGGGGATGGTTATGGTGCAATCCCTTCTCCTCCATTCTCCTCTCGGCATCTCGGGCACGCACACACACACGCGCCCGGCATGAGTTCCAAGCCACCGGGTCTGGGACGCGAACCACGGTCGACTACGTGGGAGTCCAGCGACATAGCCATTATGCTAACTGCTGGTTCCCAGTTTTGTTTTACTTTTATCTTTTTTTTTTTTTTTTGGTTTTTGCCTTTGTTCTTTCCAGAGAGAATAAAAACAGAGACCGTGAGAAGGAAAGTGAGAAATCATCCCCTCAGAGGGATGGCCACACTGCAATCCCTTTTCCTTCATTCTCCTCCCGGGATCTTGAGCACATATGTATACATGAACAGTGTGAATTTCAAGCCACCAGGTCCGGGACTCAAAGCTCAGTCAGTCATGTGGGAGTTGAGTGACATAATCACTATTCCTTCTGCTGGTCCCCACAGCAATCAGGTGGATCTTTTGTTTTGTTTTAATTTTTGCTGTAGGATATGTGCTTTTGCCAGAGAGACAGAGACAGAAAGTTAGAGATCATCCCCTCCCCCTCCACCTGACCACATCACAATTCCTTCTCCTTCATTCTCCTTTTGGGATTTTGGGTATGCTTGCCCATGAGCCTGTCATGAGTTTTAAGCTACCAGGTCTGGTATTAAAACCATGGTCAACTACGTGGGAGTCCAGATACATAGCCATTACACCATCTGCTGGTCCCAGCAATAAAGTTTTAATGGCCAAATAACAGAGTTGTGTTTTGGGGAAGGAGGAATAAAGCACAGCAGGAAGAATCATTGGAAGAGCTATTAACTGTCATTACATGTTGCAGTGTAATATGATCAGAGGCAGGCTAGAGTGGATACATTATATATCATCTAGCTGAACAGTCTTATGTATAAAGATAGTAACGAATGGATGCTCTGTGAAGGTGATCATTGAAAGGTTCCTGGTTCACAGCCAAAGACTCCCTTATTACACATGCCTGCCATGCTCCTGTGTTGGCTGGGGCTGGGATGGATTGTGACATGAGATATTAGGTGTGCTGTCTCTCTGTCTCTCTCCTTCATGGATAGAAGATAAATCCCTAATAAGTACCAATACTTTAAATGACTTCCTGATGGTAATATTGCTTCGAACACTAAGAATGTACTTCTCTTAGTAACAAATACTTCAAGAATATACTTTTCTTGGGACCAGCAGTTAGCTTAATGGATATGTCACTGGACTCCCATGTAGCCAACCACAGTTTGAGTCCTGGACCCGGTGGCTTGAAACCATGCCAGTTGTGTGTGCGTGCATGCCCAAGATCCAAAGAGGAGAATGGATTGCCGCTTGGCCATCCCCCCTGGGGTGTGATTTCTCGCTTTCTATCTCTCTGTCTCTCTCTGTCTTTCTGGCAAGTGCATACGCCCTAGAGCAAAAATCTCTCCCTCCCACCCCCACTCCCCCAAAAAAGAATATTCTTTTCTTAGTAACAAATACTTCAAATACTTCAGACACTAAGAATATACTTCTCTTAAAAGAATATTTACAAATTCCTTAAAAAAAAAGAATATACTTCTCTTAGTAAAAATACTTCAAGTACCAATACTTTAAATGACTTCCTGATGGTAACACGACTTCAGAAACTAAGAATATACTTCTCTTAGTAATAAATACTTCAAGTGTCAATGTTTTTACATCATTTTTTAACAGAATCCTTTCCTTATACAGTTTTTCTCCACTGCTGAGTTTCATTGAAAGTAAAAAAAAAAAAGGACTGCTCAGTGTTCTTCTTAGAGTAGAACTGTTTGCTATTATTTTGCCTGTAAGGAAGAAAAATCCTAACCCAGGGGGCAGCAAGAAGTGTGTTGCTGTTGTCAACAGAGAGGGCTTGGGGCAGGAGGTGAAAAGATTGAACAATTCATAAAAATCATTTACAGCAAAGTTCACCCAGGTGTTTCTCTCACATCTCAACCCACTCCCTCCCACACTTCCTTAAGAACAGGTGCGACCCTTGGAACATCAGGGAATCAGCAGGGGTAAGGGAAAGGTCATACAGAGTGGAAAAGCAGCAGAAAATTTGAAAAATAAGCATATTTTAAATACTCTCTTCTTAATAAAGATTTCTAACATTAGCATTAGCATGATACCCTTAGTCCTGAAAGAATGATTTTTTTAAAAAAAAAGGCTGAGTCATCTTGATCTAGAACTTAGTGACATAAATAAGCATAGATTGTAAAAGAGAAATTTCAAAGGTCAAGAACATTATTACGAATGGGTTATCTTACAATTTGTATACGTTATTTTATAAAATCATAAAGTCATAGGGATGAAACACATTGCTTTGTCACTTAGACCAGTGTCATCTCTTCTAATTATTTTATTCTCAATTTTTTAGGGTTTCATTAGAAATTATTATTAAAATCTCATAAGCTAATCTTGACAGTGAATAATGAGCAAATTGTCAGATTTAGCCCATGCTGACATTTCTGTTCTCTATTTGATGATTGTTGACCTCATTAAATGCACTAATAAGAGAGGGCTTCAATCTGAAAAGTGTTGGAAATTTGACAGTAAACTACTGCACAACCTGTCATTATGCTAGCCTTAAGAACATTGACCTCAATGTATTAATCTTTCTCCCGAAAATTTTTTAATTGTGAAAACAGATGTAAATACAAGCACAAACTAATTTTAGCCATCCTTATCAAAACATTGGTGGTTGATTAACTTAAGATAGGTCATATGCAGAGCAGGAAGAAAAATACATAGAATAATTGTATCCTATGTGGTGTTTAAAATATAAACTAGGGATAAGAGCCTATCTCCTATAAAGTAAAACATGTTTCAGTCTCTAATACAGTCATTAGCTGGTTTCCAAGAGCACTTCACTTGAGTGATTTCAGCACTATTTTTCATTTTTGAAAAATTAGACAGATGTCTTTCTCTCTCTCTCTCTTTTGTATTGAACTCAGATAACTGGAGCTCTCTTTATTTGAACAAAGAATCCATCATTATAAAGAAAAATCTTCCCTAACATACCCACATCAGTGACTTTGATGTGCCAAGTCCTGCCATCCTCTTGACTATTTTGAATACAGTGAAGATGAATGAATATCACAGTCTTTATTTTTATGAGTTTATATTCTAAAAAGGCAGGCAAATGCGGTCAGTTACTCAGGGTAATGGATAGTAAGGTTTTAAGAGTCCCTTACCTCTTGAATAGTGTAGCTTCATAGCATTTGCTGGTGGCATTTATCTGCCTATGCATGCTTTGGATAGAGGAAAAGAAACGAGGGACAATAAGATTAAAAACTGAAGAAATAAGATTTTTTAGTACAATGTGGAATGTTTGCATTCATAAACACATGTAATAAACATACCATCATTTGTTAAAATGTTAATGGTAATTCTGTTTGTGAATTTTTGAGGAATCTCTCCACAAAGGTTGTCTTGATTTACCTTCTCACCAACAGTAATAAGAAGGTTCTTTTTTTCACCAAGAACCTTCCCACACTTGTTCTTTATTTTTTTTGATTCTAGCTACTCTAAGTGCAGTTCAATCGTATCTCCTTGTGGTTTTAATTTGCATTTCCCCTATCATAAGAGATGCTGAACATTTTTTCATATGCCTTTTGGTCAGAAACGTGATAGAGGGAGAGTGGGAAGGGCAAAGGGAAGAAACATTTAATACACAAAATATTTAAAGTTCTCTGTTAAAAAAGGTTTATAATTTTTGCTTTATAAAAAATAAAAAGAAATAAAAAATAACCCACAGGTAATAAAACATGAATTATGATATTCAGCAATTCATTGGACAATGTCAGTCATTGGTCAAGCTTTTGTGAAAGCAATGAAAGCTGTAAATAGAGTGCAGATCATATATGAGCTATAAATAGAATGCAGATTATATATCTATGTCTATATCATTGTTAAAAAAAGTCATGATGCATTTTTGCATAAAAACATAGAAAACTGCAACCTGACTTGCCCAACAACCCAAAATATAATGATTATATCTATATTTTAAAGACTATAGACTGCCTTTTCCTTTAAAAGAGTCTCCTGTTTATGTATTCAGCTTTCTTTCTTCCAGATGAAAATAAAGGGCTCTCTTTTCTACTACATATAAATCATTTTTCATTTCTAGGTCATTTGAAGTAGAAAAGTCGGTTAACTTAAGGCCGCAGCACCAAAGCAATGTGAGTAGGAAAAATAAGTGGACAGAAAATAAAATACAAAGAACCAAACAGAAACAGTGAAGAGACAAAGAGACATAGCAGTGTGGGTTTACACAAAAATGCTAAATATAAGGTAACGATCTTTCTGAATGTAATGTAAGAGAAGTAAACAGCCCAAACTAAATACTGCAATGTAACATAATCATAACTAATCATCAATATTGGTTCATTCAACAAATATTTATTGAGCATTTACCATGTGCTGAACTTTAGTTAGACCCTGGGAATGTAAGAAAACAAAGCAAAACTGCTATGTCTTCATGATGAAAAAGAAAGCAAGTGTGTATTCAAATATATATGAGAATTTATAGGTGTCATAAGCCCTTTGGGTGGAAGAAAACAAAGGGATGAAGTCAAAAAGAAATCCTCCTCGAAACCCCTTTTTAAGTCAAGGTTTGCAGAGAGGTAAAATACACAGACAAGGGAACAGCATTCTTTTTTGGGGGGTGGGGGGTAGGGGGAGAGGTTTTTGCTATAGGGCTCATGCACTCACCAGAAAGACTGAAAGAGACAGAGAGAGACAGAAAGCGAGAAATCACCCCTCCCCCCCAGGGGTGATGGTCACGCCACAGTTTCTTCTCCTCCATTCTCCTCTCGGGATCTTGGGCACGTACGCACACGCACCTGACGTAAGTTTTAAGTCACTGGGTCCGGGACGTGAACTGCGGTCTACTACATGGGAGTACAATGACATAGCCATTATGCTAACTGCTGGTCCCAGGGAGCAGCATTCTTAATTGAGAATGAAAAAAAGAAGAAAACATTTCTATTCAAGAGAGGTCTACACTCTGAAAACTCAAAATTCATCTCCTGAATTAAGATGATATTCATCTGAGTTAGGATAAACTAAGATAATATTATTACATAATGAATAAAAACTGATCTTGACAGCACATTTAATTTTTTTCTTTCAGTTTATCTTGGTATAAGCACTCCATTATAAATCATATACTTTCATGGTGATGCAAGACTTAATTATAGCTAATTTAGAGGGCTCTCCAAAACATTTCTGGGAAAATGAAAAGTATAACTTATTCTGGTGCAAAAATATCTCAATACCCATGCATAGTGTTTCTATAACATGATTGTCCATGACATTTTTAAAGACCCTCTCATATTTAACTTGTACCTTAAATTTAATAAAGACAATGCAATATTTCTTTTTTGGTGTCCTTTAAACATCATGGAGGCCATTATTCTCTCGAGACACGTGACTTACATGTATCTGGTGCTTACGCTTTTCTATATTCTATTTGCACTTTTGAGGTCAATCCTTCCAGACAGAAAGAGTG
>NW_006199080.1:2450627-2470851 GCF_000334495.1 Tupaia belangeri chinensis
GAATTCCTACATTACTAGAGGCTCTGGGGAGCAACCTACTCTCATGCTCACCCATGTTGGCCAAATTCCGTTTCTTGTGGTGGTAGGACGGCAGTCTTACATCTTTGCTAGCTCTTGGCTAGGAGCTACATTCTGCTCCCCTTTCTACCACATTTCTCCAATTTTTAGCCTAGAGAAATTGATTTGCTTTTAGAAGTTCATGTTTAGACTGGACCCAATCAATACTCCAAGATACTTTTTCTTAAAGTTCATTACCTTAAAATATGCAAACTCAATCTTCCCATGCAATATAACATATCCATGCATTACAGGAATTAGGGTATCAACATCTTTGCATGAGAGGCATTCTGCCTACCACATTTGCGTGTGTGTAAATTCTCTAACCCTGTAACAGAGAAGACTTTAAGAGGGAACTTCACGAAGTTAGTGGAGAACTTGAATTAAAACATGGGTCTATTAGGGACAGCAGGTGACATGGTGGTTGATAACCTGGACTTCCACATAGCTGACTGCGGTTCAAGTGCCAGACTCAGTGGCTTGAAAATCATGCTGGGCAGGTATGCATGAATGCCCAAGAAGTGAACAGATTGTGGTCTGATCATTCCCCTTTGGCAGGGGGGCGGGGGGCTGATTCCTCACTTTCCTTCTCTCTGTCTCTCTTCATTGAATATATGTACCCTATAGCAAAAAACTAAAAAAAAAGAAAAAGTAAGTTTATTTTGTGCAAATGTTTTTTTGAAATCTATTCATAATATTTTTCATTGTACAGGTTTTCCATGAACTTTTGAGACCCTCTTGTATGTTCATTGACTACCCTAGACTAAGATTTCAGGTATGAAATGCTGGATGACAAGGGTAAAAATGGTATTCTTCTAGATCTTTTTTTGGGAAAAACTATAACATGAATCATACTGAGAATTAAGCTTTACATATAAAATCAACATAAATATATTCATATAAGTACACAGATTTTGAAAACTACCATCCTAAAATAAAAATTTAGGACCAGCTAGATGCACCAAAAATGCAATATTTTGATAATAGACTCACAATGGAAAGTCCTGAGTTTGTGTCTTGGAATATCCCTGTATACACACTGGGTATATGCGCATGTATGTGCCCATGACCCTGACTAACTGGGGCTGAGGTGGGGGTGGATTACAGCATGAAGATCCTTTTGTAGGTTCCTCTCTCTTTCTTTCTCTTTCTTTCTGTCTTCCTTTCTCATGGAAGAAATAAACAATGAAATTTAAAAATAAAAATAATTACAATGTATTCTAATGACTAACCCATGAGACAAAATAATGAACTCAAGATACATAAAATTAAAGTGTGCATATGTAATTTTCTACTTTTTGAAAAGGTATTTGTAATAGAGAACATGTACTCTCCAGAGAGAGAGACAGAGAAGGAAAGTGAGAAATCACTCCCCCGGGGGAGATGGTCATATTGTAATCCGTTCTCCATTTTCTTCCTGAAATATCAGACATGCATGCACACAAGCCTGGTGTGATTTTCAAGGTGCCCGGTCTGGGACTTGAACTGTGGTTGACCAAGTGGAAGTCTAGCATCTAAACCACTAAACCACCTTCTGGCACATTTTCTACGATTTTTATGTATGCATCTAAAAGTGATCATTTCAATGTTAATAATTTATTCAGCAATAGGATCATGGCAGTATGAAACATTAGGGTAGAGTTCCAAAATGTAACATTAAGCATTGTGGTAGACAGCACCCCTTCCCGGGGGGGTGTCCATGTCCTAATTCACTAGAACCCATGAACATGTTAGTTTACATAGCAAATGCAAATTATAATCATGGACAGAACTATGGCTGCTAATCCTAAACTAGATGGATTATCCTGGATTATCTCCAGGTGGCTTTCATGTATTGACAAGAATACTTAAAAGTGGGAGTTGAAAAGAATGTAGATCTGAGTAATGCAATGTAAGAAGGACTTATTTTGCATTACTGTGACTGGATTTGAAAATGAAGGAAGTGACCATGAGGCAGGGAGTACAGTTAGCTTCTAGAAGATGTAATAAGCAAGGAAATACACTCTCCCTTGGACCTTCCAGAAAGAATTCCACCCCAGCCAACACCTTCATTTTATCGCAGTAACTCCAGTTTTAGACTTCCAATTCTCAAAACTGTACACAAAAAAGTTGTGTTGTTTTAAGCCACTAACTCTGTGGCAACTTGTTACAGCAGCCATAAAAAAACTAACACAGACATCAATTAAAATATATATAAGCAGAGTATTAATTACGTGGAAAATAATCATTATGGAACATTAAGCTAAAAACCCAGAATTCAAGTTTAAGAAAATACGTAGAGCTGAAGAAATAAAATTCAGTATTATTAACTGTTGCTATCTAAATATATTAATTTCAAAAACGGTAAGAGTAGGGGATTTGCAATTCATATCTGAATCCTATCTCTAGCATTTATTATCTTTGGAGCTATGGAAAACTATATAAATATGCCGATTCTTGGTTTAACCATCTGTAAAATGGAGATAATTTCTGCTCTATATGATTTTTTTGGTGAGTTTTCATTGAGAGGACATACACAGCCTGGTACTTGACATATCACACACACTGGGCCAATGGTTAGTTGATGGCACAGTCACTATTTTTATCCTTTATACTAACCATTTCATAAGGTCTAGAAGGCAGTTATAGTAAACATTTCTCCCCCAATTGTATTGAAACCATTTTTCAATTATGTATTTAAATGTAAAGGTTTTGCAACACAAACACATATTTAGTTGACAAAAATGTCAGATATATTAACAGAAAGGGTGTAAGATTTTTGGCAGTGTTAGGTAGTTTCTTGGTAATCACCGAGTATTCTGGCTGCTCAGTATCTGTTTATTTAAGCTTTAGCAATTAATTGTTATTCTTTCTTTTATCGGCTGCTAGCCTTCAGTTCTGCAACAATATTATTCCATACTGTCTCCAATGACTGTAATGGCAAAGGCAATAAGGTTTTGTTTTATTTATTTATTTTTATTTTATTTTGTTTTATTTTTTTGGAGAGATTTTTCACTATAGGGCGCATGCACTCGCCAGACAGACAGAGAGAGACATAGAGACAGAAAGTGAGAAATCACTCCCCAGGGGGGATGGTTATGGTGCAATCCCTTCTCCTCCATTCTCCTCTCGGCATCTCGGGCACGCACACACACACGCGCCCGGCATGAGTTCCAAGCCACCGGGTCTGGGACGCGAACCACGGTCGACTACGTGGGAGTCCAGCGACATAGCCATTATGCTAACTGCTGGTTCCCAGTTTTGTTTTACTTTTATCTTTTTTTTTTTTTTTGGTTTTTGCCTTTGTTCTTTCCAGAGAGAATAAAAACAGAGACCGTGAGAAGGAAAGTGAGAAATCATCCCCTCAGAGGGATGGCCACACTGCAATCCCTTTTCCTTCATTCTCCTCCCGGGATCTTGAGCACATATGTATACATGAACAGTGTGAATTTCAAGCCACCAGGTCCGGGACTCAAAGCTCAGTCAGTCATGTGGGAGTTGAGTGACATAATCACTATTCCTTCTGCTGGTCCCCACAGCAATCAGGTGGATCTTTTGTTTTGTTTTAATTTTTGCTGTAGGATATGTGCTTTTGCCAGAGAGACAGAGACAGAAAGTTAGAGATCATCCCCTCCCCCTCCACCTGACCACATCACAATTCCTTCTCCTTCATTCTCCTTTTGGGATTTTGGGTATGCTTGCCCATGAGCCTGTCATGAGTTTTAAGCTACCAGGTCTGGTATTAAAACCATGGTCAACTACGTGGGAGTCCAGATACATAGCCATTACACCATCTGCTGGTCCCAGCAATAAAGTTTTAATGGCCAAATAACAGAGTTGTGTTTTGGGGAAGGAGGAATAAAGCACAGCAGGAAGAATCATTGGAAGAGCTATTAACTGTCATTACATGTTGCAGTGTAATATGATCAGAGGCAGGCTAGAGTGGGTAAACTATACAATACATTATATATCATCTAGCTGAACAGTCTTATGTATAAAGATAGTAACGAATGGATGCTCTGTGAAGGTGATCATTGAAAGGTTCCTGGTTCACAGCCAAAGACTCCCTTATTACACATGCCTGCCATGCTCCTGTGTTGGCTGGGGCTGGGATGGATTGTGACATGAGATATTAGGTGTGCTGTCTCTCTGTCTCTCTCCTTCATGGATAGAAGATAAATCCCTAATAAGTACCAATACTTTAAATGACTTCCTGATGGTAATATTGCTTCGAACACTAAGAATGTACTTCTCTTAGTAACAAATACTTCAAGAATATACTTTTCTTGGGACCAGCAGTTAGCTTAATGGATATGTCACTGGACTCCCATGTAGCCAACCACAGTTTGAGTCCTGGACCCGGTGGCTTAAACTCATGCCAGTTGTGTGTGCGTGCATGCCCAAGATCCAAAGAGGAGAATGGATTGCCGCTTGGCCATCCCCCCTGGGGTGTGATTTCTCGCTTTCTATCTCTCTGTCTCTCTCTGTCTTTCTGGCAAGTGCATACGCCCTAGAGCAAAAATCTCTCCCTCCCACCCCCACTCCCCCAAAAAAGAATATTCTTTTCTTAGTAACAAATACTTCAAATACTTCAGACACTAAGAATATACTTCTCTTAAAAGAATATTTACAAATTCCTTAAAAAAAAAGAATATACTTCTCTTAGTAAAAATACTTCAAGTACCAATACTTTAAATGACTTCCTGATGGTAACACGACTTCAGAAACTAAGAATATACTTCTCTTAGTAATAAATACTTCAAGTGTCAATGTTTTTACATCATTTTTTAACAGAATCCTTTCCTTATACAGTTTTTCTCCACTGCTGAGTTTCATTGAAAGTAAAAAAAAAAAAGGACTGCTCAGTGTTCTTCTTAGAGTAGAACTGTTTGCTATTATTTTGCCTGTAAGGAAGAAAAATCCTAACCCAGGGGGCAGCAAGAAGTGTGTTGCTGTTGTCAACAGAGAGGGCTTGGGGCAGGAGGTGAAAAGATTGAACAATTCATAAAAATCATTTACAGCAAAGTTCACCCAGGTGTTTCTCTCACATCTCAACCCACTCCCTCCCACACTTCCTTAAGAACAGGTGCGACCCTTGGAACATCAGGGAATCAGCAGGGGTAAGGGAAAGGTCATACAGAGTGGAAAAGCAGCAGAAAATTTGAAAAATAAGCATATTTTAAATACTCTCTTCTTAATAAAGATTTCTAACATTAGCATTAGCATGATACCCTTAGTCCTGAAAGAATGATTTTTTTAAAAAAAAAGGCTGAGTCATCTTGATCTAGAACTTAGTGACATAAATAAGCATAGATTGTAAAAGAGAAATTTCAAAGGTCAAGAACATTATTACGAATGGGTTATCTTACAATTTGTATACGTTATTTTATAAAATCATAAAGTCATAGGGATGAAACACATTGCTTTGTCACTTAGACCAGTGTCATCTCTTCTAATTATTTTATTCTCAATTTTTTAGGGTTTCATTAGAAATTATTATTAAAATCTCATAAGCTAATCTTGACAGTGAATAATGAGCAAATTGTCAGATTTAGCCCATGCTGACATTTCTGTTCTCTATTTGATGATTGTTGACCTCATTAAGTGCACTTATAAGAGAGGGCTTCAATCTGAAAAGGGTTGGAAATTTGACAGTAAACTACTGCACAACCTGTCATTATGCTAGCCTTAAGAACATTGACCTCAATGTATTAATCTTTCTCCCGAAAATTTTTTAATTGTGAAAACAGATGTAAATACAAGCACAAACTAATTTTAGCCATCCTTATCAAAACATTGGTGGTTGATTAACTTAAGATAGGTCATATGCAGAGCAGGAAGAAAAATACATAGAATAATTGTATCCTATGTGGTGTTTAAAATATAAACTAGGGATAAGAGCCTATCTCCTATAAAGTAAAACATGTTTCAGTCTCTAATACAGTCATTAGCTGGTTTCCAAGAGCACTTCACTTGAGTGATTTCAGCACTATTTTTCATTTTTGAAAAATTAGACAGATGTCTTTCTCTCTCTCTCTCTTTTGTATTGAACTCAGATAACTGGAGCTCTCTTTATTTGAACAAAGAATCCATCATTATAAAGAAAAATCTTCCCTAACATACCCACATCAGTGACTTTGATGTGCCAAGTCCTGCCATCCTCTTGACTATTTTGAATACAGTGAAGATGAATGAATATCACAGTCTTTATTTTTATGAGTTTATATTCTAAAAAGGCAGGCAAATGCGGTCAGTTACTCAGGGTAATGGATAGTAAGGTTTTAAGAGTCCCTTACCTCTTGAATAGTGTAGCTTCATAGCATTTGCTGGTGGCATTTATCTGCCTATGCATGCTTTGGATAGAGGAAAAGAAACGAGGGACAATAAGATTAAAAACTGAAGAAATAAGATTTTTTAGTACAATGTGGAATGTTTGCATTCATAAACACATGTAATAAACATACCATCATTTGTTAAAATGTTAATGGTAATTCTGTTTGTGAATTTTTGAGGAATCTCTCCACAAAGGTTGTCTTGATTTACCTTCTCACCAACAGTAATAAGAAGGTTCTTTTTTTCACCAAGAACCTTCCCACACTTGTTCTTTATTTTTTTTGATTCTAGCTACTCTAAGTGCAGTTCAATCGTATCTCCTTGTGGTTTTAATTTGCATTTCCCCTATCATAAGAGATGCTGAACATTTTTTCATATGCCTTTTGGTCAGAAACGTGATAGAGGGAGAGTGGGAAGGGCAAAGGGAAGAAACATTTAATACACAAAATATTTAAAGTTCTCTGTTAAAAAAGGTTTATAATTTTTGCTTTATAAAAAATAAAAAGAAATAAAAAATAACCCACAGGTAATAAAACATGAATTATGATATTCAGCAATTCATTGGACAATGTCAGTCATTGGTCAAGCTTTTGTGAAAGCAATGAAAGCTGTAAATAGAGTGCAGATCATATATGAGCTATAAATAGAATGCAGATTATATATCTATGTCTATATCATTGTTAAAAAAAGTCATGATGCATTTTTGCATAAAAACATAGAAAACTGCAACCTGACTTGCCCAACAACCCAAAATATAATGATTATATCTATATTTTAAAGACTATAGACTGCCTTTTCCTTTAAAAGAGTCTCCTGTTTATGTATTCAGCTTTCTTTCTTCCAGATGAAAATAAAGGGCTCTCTTTTCTACTACATATAAATCATTTTTCATTTCTAGGTCATTTGAAGTAGAAAAGTCGGTTAACTTAAGGCCGCAGCACCAAAGCAATGTGAGTAGGAAAAATAAGTGGACAGAAAATAAAATACAAAGAACCAAACAGAAACAGTGAAGAGACAAAGAGACATAGCAGTGTGGGTTTACACAAAAATGCTAAATATAAGGTAACGATCTTTCTGAATGTAATGTAAGAGAAGTAAACAGCCCAAACTAAATACTGCAATGTAACATAATCATAACTAATCATCAATATTGGTTCATTCAACAAATATTTATTGAGCATTTACCATGTGCTGAACTTTAGTTAGACCCTGGGAATGTAAGAAAAATTTTTCATTTTTGAAAAATTAGACAGATGTCTTTCTCTCTCTCTCTCTTTTGTATTGAACTCAGATAACTGGAGCTCTCTTTATTTGAACAAAGAATCCATCATTATAAAGAAAAATCTTCCCTAACATACCCACATCAGTGACTTTGATGTGCCAAGTCCTGCCATCCTCTTGACTATTTTGAATACAGTGAAGATGAATGAATATCACAGTCTTTATTTTTATGAGTTTATATTCTAAAAAGGCAGGCAAATGCGGTCAGTTACTCAGGGTAATGGATAGTAAGGTTTTAAGAGTCCCTTACCTCTTGAATAGTGTAGCTTCATAGCATTTGCTGGTGGCATTTATCTGCCTATGCATGCTTTGGATAGAGGAAAAGAAACGAGGGACAATAAGATTAAAAACTGAAGAAATAAGATTTTTTAGTACAATGTGGAATGTTTGCATTCATAAACACATGTAATAAACATACCATCATTTGTTAAAATGTTAATGGTAATTCTGTTTGTGAATTTTTGAGGAATCTCTCCACAAAGGTTGTCTTGATTTACCTTCTCACCAACAGTAATAAGAAGGTTCTTTTTTTCACCAAGAACCTTCCCACACTTGTTCTTTATTTTTTTTGATTCTAGCTACTCTAAGTGCAGTTCAATCGTATCTCCTTGTGGTTTTAATTTGCATTTCCCCTATCATAAGAGATGCTGAACATTTTTTCATATGCCTTTTGGTCAGAAACGTGATAGAGGGAGAGTGGGAAGGGCAAAGGGAAGAAACATTTAATACACAAAATATTTAAAGTTCTCTGTTAAAAAAGGTTTATAATTTTTGCTTTATAAAAAATAAAAAGAAATAAAAAATAACCCACAGGTAATAAAACATGAATTATGATATTCAGCAATTCATTGGACAATGTCAGTCATTGGTCAAGCTTTTGTGAAAGCAATGAAAGCTGTAAATAGAGTGCAGATCATATATGAGCTATAAATAGAATGCAGATTATATATCTATGTCTATATCATTGTTAAAAAAAGTCATGATGCATTTTTGCATAAAAACATAGAAAACTGCAACCTGACTTGCCCAACAACCCAAAATATAATGATTATATCTATATTTTAAAGACTATAGACTGCCTTTTCCTTTAAAAGAGTCTCCTGTTTATGTATTCAGCTTTCTTTCTTCCAGATGAAAATAAAGGGCTCTCTTTTCTACTACATATAAATCATTTTTCATTTCTAGGTCATTTGAAGTAGAAAAGTCGGTTAACTTAAGGCCGCAGCACCAAAGCAATGTGAGTAGGAAAAATAAGTGGACAGAAAATAAAATACAAAGAACCAAACAGAAACAGTGAAGAGACAAAGAGACATAGCAGTGTGGGTTTACACAAAAATGCTAAATATAAGGTAACGATCTTTCTGAATGTAATGTAAGAGAAGTAAACAGCCCAAACTAAATACTGCAATGTAACATAATCATAACTAATCATCAATATTGGTTCATTCAACAAATATTTATTGAGCATTTACCATGTGCTGAACTTTAGTTAGACCCTGGGAATGTAAGAAAACAAAGCAAAACTGCTATGTCTTCATGATGAAAAAGAAAGCAAGTGTGTATTCAAATATATATGAGAATTTATAGGTGTCATAAGCCCTTTGGGTGGAAGAAAACAAAGGGATGAAGTCAAAAAGAAATCCTCCTCGAAACCCCTTTTTAAGTCAAGGTTTGCAGAGAGGTAAAATACACAGACAAGGGAACAGCATTCTTTTTTGGGGGGTGGGGGGTAGGGGGAGAGGTTTTTGCTATAGGGCTCATGCACTCACCAGAAAGACTGAAAGAGACAGAGAGAGACAGAAAGCGAGAAATCACCCCTCCCCCCCAGGGGTGATGGTCACGCCACAGTTTCTTCTCCTCCATTCTCCTCTCGGGATCTTGGGCACGTACGCACACGCACCTGACGTAAGTTTTAAGTCACTGGGTCCGGGACGTGAACTGCGGTCTACTACATGGGAGTACAATGACATAGCCATTATGCTAACTGCTGGTCCCAGGGAGCAGCATTCTTAATTGAGAATGAAAAAAAGAAGAAAACATTTCTATTCAAGAGAGGTCTACACTCTGAAAACTCAAAATTCATCTCCTGAATTAAGATGATATTCATCTGAGTTAGGATAAACTAAGATAATATTATTACATAATGAATAAAAACTGATCTTGACAGCACATTTAATTTTTTTCTTTCAGTTTATCTTGGTATAAGCACTCCATTATAAATCATATACTTTCATGGTGATGCAAGACTTAATTATAGCTAATTTAGAGGGCTCTCCAAAACATTTCTGGGAAAATGAAAAGTATAACTTATTCTGGTGCAAAAATATCTCAATACCCATGCATAGTGTTTCTATAACATGATTGTCCATGACATTTTTAAAGACCCTCTCATATTTAACTTGTACCTTAAATTTAATAAAGACAATGCAATATTTCTTTTTTGGTGTCCTTTAAACATCATGGAGGCCATTATTCTCTCGAGACACGTGACTTACATGTATCTGGTGCTTACGCTTTTCTATATTCTATTTGCACTTTTGAGGTCAATCCTTCCAGACAGAAAGAGTGTAAAATTCATCTTATAGGCAGAGCAGACAAACATTGGCTTTGGACTTTTGAAGAAATACTGAAGACAAAAACTCCCAGTAAAACAAAGGAGAATTTAAAAAGGTTCTTTATTAGGCACAGAGACGAATTAAATGGTAGCACTATTCTGTGGAGGCATCCCTCATTCACATCCCAGAATCTTACTTCATAATGTTCAGCTCATTAATCAAACTGAATTTGCTCTCTGACCTCCATAATAATTTTCTTATACCATTAGTTACAACATTTTTTAAAAAGTGGCTTATTTAGTGGTAGTTACTTATGAATATCTGAGCTATATATTAATTAAACAATTATATGGAGCAAGTCTTGAAGGTGCACACTATGAAGGAGACCTTGCTTTTAAAGCCTAGATGAGAACCAGCCAGTGGCGTGGTGGTTACAACAGCTAGATCCCACATGGCTGACTTAGGAGTGCAAGTCCAGGACTCAGCATCTTGAGAAACACAAGTACATGTCCATGCATGCCCAAAATCATGCAAGGAGAATGAAGGGAAGAGATTACAGCATAATCTTCACCCTAGAAGGATGCCTTCTCATTTTCTTTCACTCTTTCTTCCTTTGTCTTTCTCCAGCAAGCATATGCATCAGATAGTGATTTTTTTTAAAAGACTAAATATATAAGTGGACTTTGCACATTACTCTCTTGTATTGTGTAGGTAGTAGTTATAGTTTGACATCACTATTGTAAATATGTAAAATATCCCTTTATGTATTCTTTCACTAAATGGTAAAAAATCATACATCAAGGAAATATCCACCCTCACTAGAGTTGAAAGTAATTATTTATATTTATGTACATATAGATACAATCAAAATCCTTTTTGGGGCCAGCTCAGGGCATGGTGGTTAAGGCATTGCACTCCCACATGGCCGACTGCAATTCAAGTTTCAGATCCAGTGAGTTGAACACTGGGGGTGTCCGCATATGCTATCAAAGTTCAAAGAGAAGACTGGAAGAGAAAGGATTGTAGCCATGGCCCCTAAGGGGGATGATTTCCTACTTTGCCTCTCTCTTCCTGGCAAGTGCATGCATGCTATGGCAAAACTTAGAAAAAGAAAAAGGGAAAATTACTCCTTAGTAATACTTCACGACTTCCTAACCAAATGTACATATGCTTACCTTCACGTTTGCTACATAAACTCCTTATCTCCAGAGTAATTTTTCTGTTTTTCCTTATTCTTCCCATTGAAACTATGAGAATATGAAGTCTGAATACACTGAGAGCTGTAGCTTTGCCTTATTTACTCTTAAAATTGTATTTAACTGCATTGTGTATTTTATGTGTAATTTACAGGTTTGTTAGTGTTGGTCTCTCAACAGCTATGAATAAAATTTGAAGACCTCTTTGCTTTTAGTTTACAGGAAAGAAAATAGAACCTTATTGAATTTTACTATTTGTCTGAGGAAAAGTTAACAAGGTGAATTGATTGTGCCCTGATGAGATAAGATTTTACTGCTGTTATTATAAGATTCTCTAAATTTAAACAAGTTTCTTCATTGGTGATAAGTTAACATGTCAAAAAAGCAGAACGCTGGCAATATTCTTACAATCCAGGGCCATGTCACTTTAATTCAGTACATTCAAAATGAAACAATGGATAGCCAAACTTCTTCACCTAAACAGTATAAATTCAAACCTTTAACGAATTACATCAATGACTCTCAAAATCTTGATAATAATTCATCCACATTCACTGATAGTGAATAGAAATATTTAAAATATTTTAATAAATATTTATATCCAAGCATACTCTAAAAATAGCAAAACTATTCATCTTGTAAAAATGAATAGCTCTTTCATTTAGGCAATTTCTGCTTCGATCTATTCTTTGATGTGTCACTTAAACTCCAGGGAATTTCTTTCTTATATGAATAACTTTGAATTGGCACACACTCATTGAATAGAGATTTATGCTAGATTCGTTCTAACAACATTCTGTTACTTTCAGAGAAAAGACAGCCATTGTTATGCTACATTTAATTGCATTAATATTGGGAAGAAGAAAAAAGACCACTGAAAGAAGTCATATTTGAAATGTGCTTTTTACAGTCATTGCTTAAATAACTTCCAAAATAAGCTTTCTGGATACACAGACTAGTAAACACAAATACAGATGTTTCGGGCTCTAATTCTGTCTACCACAAACTCAGACAGTTATCTTAGGCAAGGAAAGCAATTTCTCTAGTCTTATTATTTTAGTCTTCAAAATAAAAATCAAATATACTACACATTGCTCTATAACAAAATAATAGGTCACTTGGAAAGTCAGGACATATTTTTCGTTTTTTTTAATGCAAATGTTTCATGACTTTCCAGATGACCCAATATTTCTTAAATGCTTTATTTTAAAATATGTGACTGGGACCAGCAGATGGTGTGGTGAAGGAGCTGGACTCCCACATGACCAACCATGGTTCAAGTCCCAGACCTGGTAGCTTGCTTCCTTACTTTCCCTCTCTCTGTCTCTTCATGTTAAAAAAAATAAAATAATGATAAATAAAATCAAATAAAATAATTCTTGAAAAAATCAAAAAATAAAACATATGAGTGAACCACTGTTTCAATCTTCAAAATAAAAATCTTATTTATTACACATGGATCTATGATAAAATAATGACTCTTTTTTTTTTTTTTTTTTTTTTGCTATAGGGTGCATGTGCTCACCAGAAAGACAGAGAGAGACAGAAAGATAGAAAGTGAGAAATCATCCCCCAGAAGGGATGGCCTTGCCACAATCCCTTCACCTCTAGTCTCCTCTTGGGATCTTTGGCATGTGTACACACGCACTTGGCGTGTTTAAGCCACTATGTCTGGGACTCAAATCTCGGCCGACTACATGGGAGTTCAGCGACATAGCCATTACACTAACTGCTGGTCCAAATAATGATGTATTTCATAAGTATTTTATTTAACTGAAAACATAACTGAGCTAATAGGTTGACATAATACCAATGTGCCTCTTAGACCATAAAGCATTGTTGTGTTATTGCAAGAATTACAACATCTCTGTAGAATAATGATTTATCCCTAAAGGATCACAATGAAAGCTCAATTCCCACTGAAATGTCTTTGGGAGGTGCTGAAAATTGTAAGAGGTGGAGCCCATTGGAGAACACCATTCACAAGGAGGATGTGGGAGGGAGAAACAGAGAAATTGGGAATTCGGTTTCCTCTCCTTGCACACATATCCACTTTCTTCTCTGTGACTGCCAGCCATGTTGTGATATAGCACCAGAAACCAGCCTGACCACAACTCTACACTTTTGGACTCCCAGCTGCCAGGATCATGAGCCAAATAAACATCTATTCTTATAAATGACCAAGTCTCAGTTATTTTGTTGTACCAGAAAAATGATGAACTAACATTAAGGTCAATAAAATAATTTTATTAATTTTTTATGGGTCAGTACATTGCAAAATCAAGGTGAGTATATAAATATTTGAAGAACTATTTCTCTGAAGTCTCTGTGGGAACATAGGCAGCTATATTATGGTTTCTCCTTTGAAAAATATAACAAATGGGCTAATATGACTTCGCTTTCATTTTCCTATCGATCCCAATATTTTTCTGCACATTGTGTCTCTCCAGTCCATGAAGCACTGCTGTGTTATTACAAAGATTATAGCACTTCTGTTATTAGCAATACCTCATAGATAAAAAAGCATACAAATGAATTAGTGACATCCAGAAAAACTTGTAGTTTGCTTGGATGACAAAGAAAGAAAGAGAAAGAGAAGAGAGAGAAAATAAAGAGAATGAAAAGAGAGGAGAAATGTAGAGAAAAGCAAAGTCGTGTCTCAAATGTAAGAAGACCCAATATATGTTCAGAGGTTAGTAATATAATGAGGCATAAAAAAAGTTATTAAAAAGAAATAAGACTGGAATTCTGTATTACAGGTAGGAGCAAGAATTAAAAAAAGAAAAATTCTCCACAAATTTGCCATACCTTAAATAGTTCTCTAACAGTGAATACCAGTTGCAAAATCAATGTAAAGCATCCAAAATACTAATGAAGAGAGTATTGAAAATAATCTAAAAAATAATGATTAACCAAAGTATAAAATTAACAGAAAAAAGAAAGAGACAAATTTTAAAAAAATTAAAGAATTATTTTATTTGACTACTTATTTGTTTGTTTGTTTGTTTATAATTTGACCAGAGAGGGACAGAGCAAGAGACAGAGCAAGAGAGAGAAGGAAAGTGAAAAAGTAAGCCACTAGGTCAGAGATTCGAACCTTGGTCACTGTGTGGAAGTCCAGTGCCCTTAATCACCATGCCACTTGCTGGCCCCAACTTTTTTTCATGTTGTCACCAGACTTGTTTTTTCCTTATATTTTTACCATGAAATACTACTTATAAGATAGTTATCCACCTGCCAGAAATTTGCAAGGCTAGATATATTAAAAGAGATATAGCAGCCCTATCCTAATGCTAATCTGTTCATCTATTCACATAAGGGGACACATATTTACCATTTTGCCTTTTATGGCAGGTAAATGCAGTGTAGATGGTTGCTACTTTAGATCTAGGAGTTTTATCAGCCAGATACAATATAGTGGAAGGAAAGTTTATGTAATAAGGAGTCAAAAGTAGATTTTCTACTTTCTATGACAGAGTATAGTTGTGACCACATGGACCCGAAGGAAAAACAGAAATAATTGTCTAGACATCTTATTTATTTAATCTATTTTCTCTTTTCATTTTATGATCCTCCTAATTCCATCACTAGATACAAAAATTCACAGAAATGACTGAGCTTTTGTAATGAATTGGAGATTTTAAAATTCCAAAAATGGACAATATTTAATAAATGTGAATTCTCTTCCTTCTTTCTTTATTTTTCTTTCTTCTTTATTTCTTTTTCTTTTTCTTCCTTTCCTTTCTTTCTCCTTTTTTAGTTTTGAGCTATGGTACATATACTCAATAGAGAGAGACACAGAGAGAGAGACTGAGAAGAAAAGTGAGAAATCACCGCACGAGGGGGTGGCCACACCACAATCCTTTCTCCATTCTCTTCTCAGGATTCTGGGCACATACTGTATGTGCTTTTCAAGATGCTGGGTCTGGGACTCAAGTCAATCAGCCATGTGGGATCTAACTGCCTTTAGCTATGCACCACCCACTGGTCCTGAACTCTATGTGCATACTGGTAAAAAAAAAAAAAAAAAAAAAGTGTCATTGGGCAGAGGCACAGCCAAATTGTTGTGACAACTGGATCTCACAAGGCCAACTGCATCATTGAAGTACCAGATCTGGTGGCATGTGTATGAATGACTAAAACCCTAAAAGGAGTGAGAGAGGAGAAGAGATTGTTGTAGGATTGCTTTATCTCTGTCTCTCTTTTTCTGTCTCTCTCAGGAAGGCAAATTTGTCATCTGTCAAATTTTTTTATAAATAATTATTTTGTTTAACTTTTATTTTTATTTATTTCTGTATTTTTTAACTTGACCAGAGAGGGACAGAGCAAGGAGAGAGAGAGAGAGAGAGAGGGAGGGAGAAAGTGAGAAATAAGCCCCCAGTTCCAGGACTCAAATCATGGTCAGTCATGTGGGACTCTAGAGCCCTTAACCACCACACCACCTACTGGTCCCCATCTGTCAAAATTTAAAAGCAAGAAAAAAAAAATTAAAAGCAAGGAAGAATAAAAGGACATAAGGGACAAAAATGCCGGAAGTGTAATAGTGAAGCTATGCAAATACTCTAGTTAGTACATCTCTGCATTTCAATGGCTTAGGAAAACAAGTTCTGTCTCATTCACATCATAGTCCAGTGTGGCTGTTTCTGATCAAACAAAGAGAGGAAAGAGTAATGCTACCACAAACAAACAAAAACAAAATCAAAGCATGTGCTCAGCTGACAGACCCGGAGATCAACATCGGACAGGGGGAAAAGAAAGGTACTGCATAATCGGGCATGAGGAAATTTTAGAGCAAAACCTGGAAGTTTGTGCACATAACTTCTGCTGAATTTTCAATATCAGAAATTTCACTACATCATCTTCCCTAACTACAAGGGATTCGGGGAGTTGTCCACTGATAGTATGTCCAGAAGTTAAACGAGATGGCTTTTAAGAGGAACAATTAGCCATTTCTTCCAGTCTTATGTGGTCAGTAAGAATTCATTTACAACCTTATTCACATAGGAACATGAGTTTTTCTTGCCACCATAAGGGAGAAAATCAAGACTACCCCCAAGTATTGCATGCAGTTCAAAGCGCAGTGTTTCACTTGGATTCATAATCCCTCTCTTTAGGTGTAGACTTGATACACATGGTCTGGGAACATATAAACTATAAATGAGTTACCTGTCCTTTATCCAACTTCCACAATGTGCAATGGTAAACCAAGAAAAAGATAATTTCAATGAAAATATCCTGTATTAAAAATAAAATAGGGACCAGTAGACAGCCTAAGTGTCATGTCGATGGACTGCCATCCCATGTAGTCAACTGTAGTTCATGTCCTGGACCAGGCAGCTTAAAACTCGTGCTGGGCATGTGAGTATGTGTGTCCAAGACCCAAGAGGAGAATGGAGGTGAAGGAATTGTGGCATGGCCATCCTCCCTGGGGGTGATTTTTCCTTTTTTTGTCTTTCTGTCTTTCTGGTGAGCACACACTCCCTACTTTAAACATCTCCCTTAAAAACAACAACAACAAAATAATGACAGGACCAGCCCAATGTACAGAATTAACGCAGTGCTCCACGATTCTGGACTCACACAGGAACTGAGTTCACATCCCACATTTTCCCTGTGTACTCCATATGTGTGTACATGTGCCTGTGATCCTAGCTTGCTAGGACTGAAGACCTGCCTGGTGTAAAGACTCTAAAGGAGGTGTCTCTCTCTTAATCTCTCCCATGGAAGAAGTAAATAAACAAACTTTAGAAAAATAGAAGAGACATATGGCAGACACTAGTCCCTGATGATGATAATTTTTTTTTTTTTGGAGGTTTTTTTGTTTTGTTTTGTTTTGTTGTTTTTGCTATAGGCATGTGCTCGCCAGAATGACAGAGAGAGACAGAGAGGCAGAAAGCGAGAAATCACCTCCCAGGGTGATTGTAACCACACTGCAATCCCTTTTTCTCCCTTCTACTTTTGGGATCTTGGGCATGCACTCCCCTGGGTCTGGGACTCGAACCGCGGTCGACTACATGGGAGTCCAGCAATATAGCCATTGTGCCAGCTGCTGGTCACCATAAATTTCTTTTAAAAAAAGAATATTATTTATATTTAATCACTGTACATCTTTATAATGTACAATGTGGTTTTCGCCAGAACGAATACAGTGACAAAGACGTCATATATACAGTATCCTCGTCACATAACTTCGTTTTTGTGTCAGTTAAACATATTATTTGTTTTTTTCCCCTGTTCTCCTCCCTCACTCTTTCTAATATCTACCCCCTATTACCTCTCCCTTACTACCTTCAATAGGCAATGATAAACTTATACTGAATCCCTGTGGTGAAAAAATAGGTTCAGAATCACTGGCATTCTCTTTTGGCACTGGATTCCAACTTTTGAGAGTTTCTTCATGTCATTGTATTCTCTATGATTACATCTGCAGTGGCACTGAAGCATACGTTCTCTGAGAGATGGGTGTTCCCTTCAGTTGCAAAGATTTTAGGGGCCTATGGTGGCTTTAGAGCTGCAAGACTTGTAAAGGAATTTTTTTCTTTGTGGTATTATTATTTTTTTCTGAGTGGTATGTTGCAGTTCTTTTTTTTTGCTATTAAACATTTTTTTTATTTTACATTTTTTTATTATCATTGTAATCTTTATATTACATTGGAGTACATATAACTTTACAGTGTATTACATTGGTTTTTCAAAAGGGAATGCCATGCATGTCAGTCAGTACAGAGACAATCTCCCCGCTTCAACATTCAATATCTTTTCTATGTTTTCCCCAATCATTATTATTATTATTCTAATTATTTTTTTAAAACAGTGTGAGAAACAGATATGGTTTGTGGTATTATTTTCTAAAGTGCTTACTGTATTTCTGAACCATATGCTATTACTCAGCTGCATGTGAGTAAACACACCAAAGATATCTTCTAGTTACCTAATTATTACTTCTGAGCCTACCATTTTTTCTTCCTTATGTCACCAAAAATAATTAGTTTAGATATGAAGAAAACTTCCTAATTTCATTTTACCCCAAAGGATCAAAGCCCTCTCTTTAACTAAGAAACCCTAATTGGTCTTTGCCATGCACATTTCTTTTCTCCTAATATCTCTTACTATTTAGGATCTTGAAACTTTGGAGTACATATAACTTTACAGTGTATTACATTGGTTTTTCAAAAGGGAATGCCATGCATGTCAGTCAGTACAGAGACAATCTCCCCGCTTCAACATTCAATATCTTTTCTATGTTTTCCCCAATCATTATTATTATTATTCTAATTATTTTTTTAAAACAGTGTGAGAAACAGATATGGTTTGTGGTATTATTTTCTAAAGTGCTTACTGTATTTCTGAACCATATGCTATTACTCAGCTGCATGTGAGTAAACACACCAAAGATATCTTCTAGTTACCTAATTATTACTTCTGAGCCTACCATTTTTTCTTCCTTATGTCACCAAAAATAATTAGTTTAGATATGAAGAAAACTTCCTAATTTCATTTTACCCCAAAGGATCAAAGCCCTCTCTTTAACTAAGAAACCCTAATTGGTCTTTGCCATGCACATTTCTTTTCTCCTAATATCTCTTACTATTTAGGATCTTGAAACTTTCAGCTTTTTCAGTCTTGTGTGGCTCCACCTTTAGTACCCTTGCTTTTTTCTACCACTGCTCTCAGTTAATTAATTCTCGCCTCTTTTATACCATCCTACTATTACACCAAAAAAAAAAAAGTAATAACAAGATGAACCTTTTCACCTTTTCCAACCACTTCCCTAGAGTTACAGACTTAAGTAGGACATGGTTTGTCTTCAGAATTATTGAATATAGAAAGTTTTCTCAAATATTTTATACTAACATAAGCTTCCATTTTTTTTTTCAAACTATAGTCACTATTGCCTAATCTGCAACATGACAGTTAAGCCAAAGACACTACTAATAGCTATTTATAGAATGACTATGGTAAGCTACTTGAAATCAAAAGCCTACATTTTAGAGGCATTTTAGAGACATCAAGTCTAATGGCCAAGTAACACTTCCGTGCAAGCATACCTGGTTGAAGGTCGACTGATGTTTCTCTCCGTGTAATGAGTGATTTCTTCCAGTCCTATTTTAGGTCTCCAATTCCCTTGGACCAGAGTTTTTTTCATTCAAACTATCTAATTAGAAGAAAAAGAAAAAGGGCATAAAGAAGACACAAATACTTATTTAAAACATTATTCTGTAGTAACGTTCACCATTTCTGGCAGCATTCTGTAGTAATGACACACATGTAGGAATGAGAGAGGTGGGCTTGATAACAAGGTCTGACTGTGTCTTTGCTGTGGAAAGGGACATGAATCTTAGGAAACATTACAGCCTCAATTTATTGTGGGGTAATTACATGCCATAAAATTCACATAGTGAATTCCTTACTTCCTATACATCAGAATGTGACCTTATTTGGAGACAGATGTTTAAAGAGGTAATTAAGGAAAAAGACATCATTAAGGTGAGTCTTCTTCCAATATTGCTGGTGTCCTTACACAAAGAGAAAATTTGTAAACATACAGACACTCATGGAAGACCAGATACAAGCACACAAATAAGACAGTCATCTACATCTTAGAGACAATTACTCTCTCATAGCCACTCATAAGGAACCAGACTTGCCAACACATTGATCTCAGACTTCTAGCGTCCAAAACAGTGAGAAAATAAATTTTTGTTGTTTAACTTTCCCAGTCTACAGTGCTGTTTAGTGGAAAACTTTGCAGTTTACATACTATTACATCCAGAAGACAAGAACATCTTAGCAATAAGTATATATATATATATATATATATAT
>NW_006199080.1:2472938-2475582 GCF_000334495.1 Tupaia belangeri chinensis
TCTTCCATGTCCCTTTCAGTTTTTGTTCCCCTTTCCAAAGGGGAAAGCCTTTCTTTCTTTCTTTCTTTTTTTTTTTTTGGAGGTTTTTTTGTTTTGTTTTGTTTTGTTGTTTTTGCTATAGGCATGTGCTCGCCAGAATGACAGAGAGAGACAGAGAGGCAGAAAGCGAGAAATCACCTCCCAGGGTGATTGTAACCACACTGCAATCCCTTTTTCTCCCTTCTACTTTTGGGATCTTGAGCATGCACTCCCCTGGGTCTGGGACTCGAACCGCGGTCGACTACATGGGAGTCCAGCAATATAGCCATTGTGCCAGCTGCTGGTCACCATAAATTTCTTTTAAAAAAAGAATATTATTTATATTTAATCACTGTACATCTTTATAATGTACAATGTGGTTTTCGCCAGAACGAATACAGTGACAAAGACGTCATATATACAGTATCCTCGTCACATAACTTCGTTTTTGTGTCAGTTAAACATATTATTTGTTTTTTTCCCCTGTTCTCCTCCCTCACTCTTTCTAATATCTACCCCCTATTACCTCTCCCTTACTACCTTCAATAGGCAATGATAAACTTATACTGAATCCCTGTGGTGAAAAAATAGGTTCAGAATCACTGGCATTCTCTTTTGGCACTGGATTCCAACTTTTGAGAGTTTCTTCATGTCATTGTATTCTCTATGATTACATCTGCAGTGGCACTGAAGAATACGTTCTCTGAGAGATGGGTGTTCCCTTCAGTTGCAAAGATTTTAGGGGCCTATGGTGGCTTTAGAGCTGCAAGACTTGTAAAGGAATTTTTTTCTTTGTGGTATTATTATTTTTTTCTGAGTGGTATGTTGCAGTTCTTTTTTTTTGCTATTAAACATTTTTTTTATTTTACATTTTTTTATTATCATTGTAATCTTTATATTACATTGGAGTACATATAACTTTACAGTGTATTACATTGGTTTTTCAAAAGGGAATGCCATGCATGTCAGTCAGTACAGAGACAATCTCCCCGCTTCAACATTCAATATCTTTTCTATGTTTTCCCCAATCATTATTATTATTATTCTAATTATTTTTTTAAAACAGTGTGAGAAACAGATATGGTTTGTGGTATTATTTTCTAAAGTGCTTACTGTATTTCTGAACCATATGCTATTACTCAGCTGCATGTGAGTAAACACACCAAAGATATCTTCTAGTTACCTAATTATTACTTCTGAGCCTACCATTTTTTCTTCCTTATGTCACCAAAAATAATTAGTTTAGATATGAAGAAAACTTCCTAATTTCATTTTACCCCAAAGGATCAAAGCCCTCTCTTTAACTAAGAAACCCTAATTGGTCTTTGCCATGCACATTTCTTTTCTCCTAATATCTCTTACTATTTAGGATCTTGAAACTTTCAGCTTTTTCAGTCTTGTGTGGCTCCACCTTTAGTACCCTTGCTTTTTTCTACCACTGCTCTCAGTTAATTAATTCTCGCCTCTTTTATACCATCCTACTATTACACCAAAAAAAAAAAAGTAATAACAAGATGAACCTTTTCACCTTTTCCAACCACTTCCCTAGAGTTACAGACTTAAGTAGGACATGGTTTGTCTTCAGAATTATTGAATATAGAAAGTTTTCTCAAATATTTTATACTAACATAAGCTTCCATTTTTTTTTTCAAACTATAGTCACTATTGCCTAATCTGCAACATGACAGTTAAGCCAAAGACACTACTAATAGCTATTTATAGAATGACTATGGTAAGCTACTTGAAATCAAAAGCCTACATTTTAGAGGCATTTTAGAGACATCAAGTCTAATGGCCAAGTAACACTTCCGTGCAAGCATACCTGGTTGAAGGTCGACTGATGTTTCTCTCCGTGTAATGAGTGATTTCTTCCAGTCCTATTTTAGGTCTCCAATTCCCTTGGACCAGAGTTTTTTTCATTCAAACTATCTAATTAGAAGAAAAAGAAAAAGGGCATAAAGAAGACACAAATACTTATTTAAAACATTATTCTGTAGTAACGTTCACCATTTCTGGCAGCATTCTGTAGTAATGACACACATGTAGGAATGAGAGAGGTGGGCTTGATAACAAGGTCTGACTGTGTCTTTGCTGTGGAAAGGGACATGAATCTTAGGAAACATTACAGCCTCAATTTATTGTGGGGTAATTACATGCCATAAAATTCACATAGTGAATTCCTTACTTCCTATACATCAGAATGTGACCTTATTTGGAGACAGATGTTTAAAGAGGTAATTAAGGAAAAAGACATCATTAAGGTGAGTCTTCTTCCAATATTGCTGGTGTCCTTACACAAAGAGAAAATTTGTAAACATACAGACACTCATGGAAGACCAGATACAAGCACACAAATAAGACAGTCATCTACATCTTAGAGACAATTACTCTCTCATAGCCACTCATAAGGAACCAGACTTGCCAACACATTGATCTCAGACTTCTAGCGTCCAAAACAGTGAGAAAATAAATTTTTGTTGTTTAACTTTCCCAGTCTACAGTGCTGTTTAGTGGAAAACTTGGCAGTTTACATACTATTACATCCAGAAGACAAGAACATAATAGCAATAAGTATATATATATATATATATATATATATATATACACACACACACACACACACACA
>NW_006199080.1:2475605-2479795 GCF_000334495.1 Tupaia belangeri chinensis
CATATGTGTGTGTGTGTATAATCACAGTGAGAATAGTTTGAGTTCCTATTCTAAAGAAAATGATTACCATTAGATAAATTTTGAAAATATTTATTTTATAGATATAACAATGGATGCAAATACACACATTCTCTTAATATAAATGCAGATATATTTTGAAAGGCAAGGCATGGTATATTAATTCCTGTCCTAGCCAGAAGGTTTACCTTTACCCCTCAAATAACTGTTACCAGGATTAAAGTAGTAGCCACATGTACTAACTCAAAGAACTCAACTCCATTAAGACTTAATGATTCCCAAACCCCTTTTGTGGTGTGTCTCTGTCTATTTAGGTAACCATTATTTGCCTCAAAATCCTGTATTGATCTCACTTGAGACTGTAGCTTTGCTGGGGAATGATTTTTCTCCTCAAGGTTCAAATTAAGAACATAGACATTATTTTGAAATTTGTCACAGAGGTAATTACTTCATCAAATCAGTGGCAGAGAATCTGAGAGCAAAACAAGGGATGGTGAGATAATCCAGCACTTAAAAACAGCAATATGCTACCAGTTTTGCCTGTTTGTGAGGGGTGAAGAGATATGATTGTAGTCCTATATCTGGATTGACTATAAAAATAAATAACCCCAGTAACTTCATCTCTTCTTAGGAATAAGAGTTGAAGTCATAAAGGAAAAACAAAAACTACTAGAGAAATTAGCAGATGTAGACAGGGAGGGGTGGATACTTTGCTTTCACTATCTTTCGGTAAATTCCAGTAGGAATTCAGTTGATAAAGAAGTCTGGAAAATAAAATACTCCATAGTAATCAACCTCCCTTCATTACAGAATCCTAATCACATGAGGAGAAAGGAGAGTAAAAGTCTGGCAATAGAAGAACCCTTCTATAAGCAATAATAACTCTTTATTACTTAGGAACCCAAGGTTTACATTAGGCAACTTTACAAGTGTGTATACTTAACTTTTCCTTTAAGAACTCAGGAAATAATTTCAGGAAGGGTCTGTGGACTTTTAGGAGATAAATAGGTGCCCAGACTTCGTTATTATCTCATCAACATAAATTCACAACTTGCACAGTGAGTGATACTTTTGTTGCCCAAGTAGAAAAATCATTGGGAATCAATACTAAGTATCTCCTGAAAAATATGAGTATATTCATTTCCTAGTACACAGTTGTCCTAATATATGAGCAATGTTCTATTTAAGGCAGATTTAATAAATCACAAAAGAGTAATGTTCTTCCTTAAGAACATCCGTTCTCACACAGTAGTATGTATCAAGATCAACTGAAGGGCTTCTTTGGAAATTTTCAGTCCCAAACTCTGAGTTTCTGACGTAATTGCCTGCAACATGGCCTCAGAAGAGGCATTCTAACACATTTCAAGGTAATGCTAATGTTGCTGGACAAAGAACTGTACTTTGTTAACTTAATAAAATGAATCTTCCTTTAGCCAATGGGCTTCTAGGTCTGTAAGTTTCTTAAACCTAGAAATGGAAAGAAAAACTTCTGCTTATATTTGAAATGTCCATAAATCCATATTCTGCTTAATAGGACTTTAGTGTTTCCTGTTGTATAAATAAAATATTGTGATCTGCTATTAATCTATTTTATTCACGATGACCCAGTGTTCAGTTAGCCATAATCACAATTCTTGTGGATCACACCACACTGCTTCCTACTAGAAGGGCAGTGTACCATCTTGACACAGCCATGAAAGAAAGGCCTTGTTTGATTCTGAGTTATTTGAGCCTATGTGTTCATAAGCTGGCACTAAATAAAATAGAACGGCTCTCTAGCAAATGCCCCTAGTTATATGGAATATTCAGCCTTTCATAATAAAGCAAAGAAGGTCCTTACATTTCTTTTTTTTTCATTGTTCTTACTATGGAGGTATCAATTTAGCTCTTGAACTCTATTAGAGATTTCAGATTTATATTTAACAGTACATAGATGTTAAAACATAAATCAAATCATCCTTTTTTTTTTTTAATTTATGCCATAGGGCATATCGCTTACCAGAGAGAGAGGGACAGTGAGAGGGAAAGTGAGAAATCAACCCCCCCAGGGGGGGATGACCATGCCCCTTGCTCACTTCTCCTTCCGTCTTCCTCCTGGAATTTTGGGTATACATGCGCATGTGCTCTGTGTGATTTCGAAGCCCCAGCTCCAAGATTCAAACCAGTCAGCCATATGGGATTCCAGAACCTTAACCAACATGCCACCTGCTGACCCCATAAATTCAAACATTATGTAAACTACTGTAATATTTCATAGACTTAGTAGGGCTAATATAAAATTATACATCAAGCCCAGCTTCTGTGGCACAGCTGGGAGTGTGCTTGACTGCAGAGCTGGAAGCCAGATGACAATTGTGGCTCAAGCTCCTGTTCTGCTCAGTCTGAGACATGCTGAGCACATACTTAAGGATCCTGCTGAGCAGGAAGGCTGAAGGAAGGGAATCACTGCCTGACCGTGCCCTGTGGAGGGTGCCTCTACTTCATGAGCATACACACACTCCATCATGAGTAACCATGACAACAACAATCATAAATCAAACTTAAATTTACATTATAAATAACAACAAAGCAATGTATTTCAGAAAAGGAACAGGATGAATATAGAATTATCAGTCATAAAAACCGACCTGTGCTGAAGACACGTGACACACACTTTTCCACAATAATTGCATATAAAACACTTCTAAAGAGAGCTACTTTATATCTAAGTAGTGAGCAGTATTGGAATTTTGAAAAACTGCAGCTTATCATGTTTTCATAAAGGCTGGAACAAAATGATCATTCTAGAGAGAGTTTATAGAAGTGCTCATTGCCATTAAATGAGACTTCTAGAATTCTCTTTGTGGTTCAAAGTTGCATAAGTTAATATTGGATTGTCAAAAAATTTTTAAAAATACTGCTTAAAAATCTACCAAATGTATTGTATTCTTTACCTGTCATCCAGACAATCTTTCAAACACGAAAACAGCACAACACCCTGGGGACTATTAGGTAAGTAGAACAGCTACCAGAGAAAGACTTCAAAGTAAGGTTGTGAAAATAATATCATACTTTGGAATGTAAAAGTCTACTCCTCATAAAAGACCCCAATCAAAGGAATGGGTCACATAAGAAAAAATTAAAGATAAAACTGAAATAAGTAGAATAGAGCCCATTAGACTATCTAAATTATATTTGCTTCTCCGCAATCATTCCTCCAATCATGACCTAAACCTAGGTAACCTAATGTTTCCAAAAATACCTACTAAATCCACGCAATACTTTAAAACACAAACGCCATAATAGCCTAAAGCTCAAGGTGGTAAAACTTGACTTTCCAATTACCTCTCTTCCCTCCAACACTTAAATCAATTTTTAAAGACAATTTTCGTGTCTGGAACTAACAAGTATTTCTTTTCTTATTTCTAGCAATTTATATATAATCACTTGTTTCTTCCCATCACTGTTCCAATTTGGGTAGCAGTATTGATCTGCGTTTTATTCTGTGTATCGAGGATTCATTAAACCCTGTGTTGCAGATTCTCCTTTTTATCTGCAAGCATTGCTTCCCTTTGCAAAACACCAACATTCTTTAGGAAACGACCTACAATCCATTCATCCCCTTTCTCTTACTGGAGACCTTGAAGACTGAGGCATAGCCTGACCTCTTACTAGGACAAGGAACATAATGGGACTGTGACTCTTATCTGGGAATTTTTTATTTTTCAGTTGAAAATTTTATTGAGAGATGAAGCTAGGATTCTTTTCTGGAATCTCCCTCCTGCCTGCAGTACATCTCCAAGAAAGCTACCCAAGTTAATGAAGACAACACAGAGAGAATTAGAAACTAGAGGCAGAGAGAAAAGTGTCTTGATGTTGGAATCATGCCTCAAGGCTCATGAGCATTTGTTCTTTCCAAAGTTCTGCCTATACTACAGTTGCACTTTATTTGCAACCAAAAAGATACAATGGAACTGAAGTCTTTATTTAGCAATATATCAATTTCCTATTGCTGCTGTTATGCAGTATTAACTAGGTCTCCCACGGTTTAAAAAAAAAAAAAAAAGTTAATGCAGAGGCCTGTTCCCTTTCAGGGTATGGGAGAAATTTATTTTCTTGCCCTTCCAGTATCCAAAAGTACTCACATCCCTTGACTTGTTGCCCCATGGCACCATCAAAGTCAGAAATGGCTC
>NW_006199080.1:2479809-2504610 GCF_000334495.1 Tupaia belangeri chinensis
CCCTACATATTTCTCGTCCACTCTTTAGGGCCCTGTGATTAAATGGGCTCACCTAGATGATCTAGCACAATCTTCCCATCTCAGTGTCACTCAGCTGGCAACCTGAATTGTCTCTGTTACCTTAATCCCCTTTTGTAATATAGTATGTAGCATTTTCGCAGGTTCCAGAAATTAGGACATAAGCATATTTTAGAAGAGGCTATATTTCTGCCAACCACAAGCACTGAACTTCAAAAAATGGGGGTGGGGGGCAGTAATAAAAGGGAACTTCAAATAGGTTGCAAAAAAATGGAATTAAAGTACAAGTTCATTTTCATGAAAAAAATAACAGAAGTCCATGTATATATTTGTTTTATAATCTACTCTTTCTGTGAACTTTTTGAGGATTCCTCATACATATGTATTTATAATTTTAGCCTAAATTATACCAATGTCCTCAATATTTCTTTATATTTAAGATAAATCAGAAAATATACATAATACATTCACATAAAAATAATTGTGAACATTCACATTCATCACTAATTTTATAAAACAAAAGTTTTAGAGAGGGACCAACATTTGGTGCATGGAAAGGTATTGGATTCCGACATGGCCAACAGCTGTTTGAATCCCAGACCTGCTGGCTTGAAAATCATGTTGTGTGTGTGGTCATGTATACCCAATATTATGAGAAGAGAGTGGAGGAGAAGGAATTGTTGTATGGCCATCTCCCCTGGGTGGGGGTTGATTTCTCACTTTCCTTCTCTCCATCTCTGTCTCTCTCTCTAGAAAGCACACATTACTTAAAGAAAAAAAAACCTTAATAAATAAAGAATTAAATAAATATATAATTTAGAAACAGTTTTAACCTGACTTACTATCCTCTGTTTTGAGTTTTTTTTTTTTTTTTTTCTGGTTTGATCCAAGAAATATTTTCTTTCTTTCTTTCTTTTTTTTTTTTTTTTTTTTTTTTTGGGTGCTACAGGTGGCATGTGTTTTTTTTTTTTTTTTTTTTTTTTTTTTCTTAAGTGCGACAGGGAGCATGTGTTTAGCAGGGGGAGAGAGGCAGAAACAGAGAGAGAAAAATAGAGAAAGGGAGAAAGAGACAGAAAGTGAGCAAGGATCCCCAAGGGGAGATGGCCATGCTGCATTCTTGTGCATTCTCCTCTCAGGATTTGGGAACACATACACACATGTGCCTGGCATGTTTTCAAGCTGGTAGATTCAGGACTGAAACACACAGAAGGTCATATGGGCTTCAGAGCCTCAACCACCATGTGATGACCAGCCACAAGGCATTTTCTGTTCCTGCCAATTATTCAATACTTGATTCCCTTTTAAGACACCTATATTATTCCATGTTAAATACATCCATTGATAGAGTCCTTATTATCAGAGAGTTCAATGCGTAGACAAATATGTGGGTATTAAGAACACCCTCATGGGTCCAGATGGCAGCACAGTGGTAAAATATGTCTCTCTACACAGCTGGACCACAGGGCAAGGTTCTGTGTCTCTGATGGGGAGATCTCTGAACAGACTGGGCATATGTGCCTATGATCTGAGGCTCACAGAACCTGGGAACAGACCACAATGTCTAGAATATCTCTGTCATTCTCTCTGTGTGTCTCTTATTGCCTCTCTCACTCATGGAATTAATTAATAAGCCTAAGAAAAGGATAAAAGGTAAAATGATGCCCTCATGACTCTGTTCCTATTGACTCAGCATCATTTGCAAACTTTGCTGACAGATGGAAAAAGAAAGATGTGCATCACGATGCTTCTGATTTTCCAGACTCAGCTGACTGCAGCCTGGGAGCCAGTAAGGAACACGGTCTCACTGAGGGACTGTGGGGTCATGAGCTCTGGTCCCATTATTCTCCTCTCTGGTTCATGAGGAGAATGCTGAGGAGTTCAAGGGTAGGCGCCCTTTCTCTAAAGTACAAATAGCGCAAATTAATTAGGCTGTGTCTCACTTTGGAGTTGGGGCACTCTCTTCCCCTATTGTATGATTAGAAGCAACACACTTTACGAATCTATATTTTAAAAGAAGGTCAAGCTTATATTACCTCTAATCATTTGTTCCACTTGTGAGTCAGAACTTGCACAGTAACAAACAAAAAATTCTTCCTTCAGAATGATTGTAACTGCAATCACAGTCAATAAATAAGTTCTCAAGAATAAGCACACATTCTTTTGTGTATTGTATCACTAGGAATGGCAGAAAGAGGTTTTATCCTTTTTTAAATGATATGTTTGTGTCATTTTCCTTATAAATCTAACAGTGGCTGAATTCTAGAATATTCATGATGCATCTTTATATTATCAGGAATCCCAAAGTCTGTAAAAATGTGCACAAATGGAAATAGCTGCTTTTGGCAATGTAAAATATGACATATCATTACCACTTTCTTAGACAATCTTCAAAAGTTGAATGTATCTATCATGACCCTAGTAAAACAGAAATAGCTAATCTTGACTTGGATATTTAAGAGATCATCCCAGGAAATATTCTTTGATTAACAGCACCAAATTCTGCATTTTAGTCCTTAATGTACCATTTAAATATTATACATTTCCAATACAAATAGTAGTCTTATAATTTAGACTATATGTGGTGATTAGCAAGGTTCGGTTCCCTTTTCCTTCCCTTTCCTTTTGTTTGCCTCATATATTTGTTTCATGCCTTTCATCTTGCACATGAACCCATGCATGCACACACACACATACACATACACACTTACATAAGTAACACTTGTATTTTTTAAAGAATTTTTCATTTAATTTTATTTATCATTATTATTATTATTTTGTTATTTTTAATTTGCTACAGGGCATGTGTATTCTTCAGAGAGAGAGACATAAAAAGAGAGAGAGAGAGAAGAAAAGTGAGAAAGCAAGCTGACAGTTCCAGGAGTCAAACCACAGTCGGCCATGTGGGAGCCCAGCACCTGAACCACCACGCCACCTGCTGGCCCCAAACTCATATTTTAAAAAATAAACTGGATTACACTGAAGTGCTAGTTTTTTTTAACTTAGCATTGTTTTTGTCTAGAAACAGGTATTTATTTAATGAGGGCACATGGAGACTGTCCCCTGTGTTGTTGAATGTTCAGCAGCATCCCTGGTCTCTAGTCACTAGAAAGAAGTGACAACTGATGTCAGTTGTGACAATATAAATCTCTCTAGACATTGCTACCTGTCCCCTGGGAAGCAAAAACCATTGCTAATTTAAGAGTAGTACTCATAAAAGATTTTGCCATGAGAAAAAAAATTAGTAATACATTGCTGCAAATAAAAATACTATAATCCTTATTATGCTTTATAAATTTATTAAACAAAATCTTTCCACATATATTAAATTAACACTATAACATAGCTTTTTCTTTGGATATTCATTTTCTATTTTTCTATAGGGTATGTGTACTCTCCAGAGAAAGAGTCAGGAAAGGAAAGTGAGAAGATACCCCCCATGGGATGGCCATGATAAAATCGTTTTCCCTCTGTTCTTCTCTCAGGGATTTTAGGGACACATAGACCCAGCATTTTTGTTTGCTTGTTTGTTTGTTTTTTTTTTGTTTGTTTGTTTGTTTTGTTGTTGTTGTTGTTTTTGGAGAGGTTTTTGCTATAGGGCACATGCACTCACCAGAAAGACAGAGAGAGACACTTATTTTAATTTGACCAGAGATACACACACACACAGACACACACACACACACACAGAGTGAGAGAAAAGTGAGAAAGCAAGCCACCAGGTCTAGGACTCAAACCATGATTTGCCATGTGGGAGTGTCCAGCACCTTAACCACCATGCCACTTGCCAGTCCCCTATGATACTCAATTTACCATCTTTCTTAACCGACAGCTCTTTCCAGCAGGGCCCTTCTGACTTAATCTACCTTCATTCTCAGTTGGACTGGATTACAAACATGCAGGCACCCATTGTGCTCAGGAAGTTACTGGGACCTGAACTCAAGACCTGTCCTATCTGGTTGTCTCATCATCATTGCACCACCAAACAGCCTGTATCAAGTTTCTTAATACCAGGACCTAGGCTGGCACGGTTTAGGAACTGGCTACATATCTGCCTTGAAGTTTACTAACCATATATTCCTGTTTTCCTGCCTCTCTAAGACAGCTGCACTAATGAAGAAAAGCAGAAACTTTTTTTAAAAAAATTTGCTATAGCATACATATCCTTGCCAGAGAGAAAGAGAGATAGTGCCTCCAGGAGGGATGGCTGTGTCCCAGTCCTTCCTCCTCTAGTCTCCTCTTGGGATTCTGGGCATGCACGTAAAGGTGCTAGGGGTATTTTTCAATCTGCCAGTCCAGGACTCAAACTGCACAGCTAGCCATGTGGGACCTAGCTGCCTTAACCACCATGCCACCAGCTGGCCTGAGAAGGATCTTCTTAGTCACTTCTGTGTGGCCATTCTTTCCCTCGCTCACTGTTTCTAGCAACTGATGTACAGACCTTGCTGAACTGAACTAGTTTCCTCTAGCCAGAAATTACTTTACCTCTTTTGGTCTCTACACCCTAGAAATAATCTTTTTCACTTCAGCCTCCACACTTTTCCACACTGGAGTTAAGAGACAGAAATCACTGGATTTTGACAGCACAGCTTGGTTAAGTTGTAATTTTAATTTTGTGCTGCTTCCTCCCTACTGTTGGCCTTTTTCTTCCACACTACAATTCTTGCTGTTTTTAATAAACTCACCTTGGCCTGCTGCTCATTTTAATCAGCACATATGGAAAACACCAGGATCCTTATTTTTTAAAATCCAGTCCTCCTGAAGAAAATTTAAATAACCCTTGCTGAAATCATCAGTTGAAAGTGTTGAGACCCGAGGGGGAAATGTGTTGTAAGGTGAGCGCGATAATGCTGCAGTGCTAGAATAAAGACAGAGGAATTCATGTGGTACAGGAATGATCTGAGAAGTCCCCTGTAGCTTCAAAATTCTGAGCAAAAGCAGAGGAAAAAAAATATCTTGCTAGGAAGGAAAAGGCATAAATCAATGTATCAGCCATGGTAAAATGATACCTTGCTGAAAGTGACTTCAACAATGAACATAAGTGTGATTTTTTTTGTCATAAGAAGTTCACAGAGAAACAGAAGCAGAATTGTCTCACAGGGGTTACCCAAGAATCATGGTTTGCTGAATTTTTCTAAGTTATTTTTTTTTTCTGGTGGTCACACCTCTTTCTATAATTTCAACATAGTAGCAAGAGTTATACATATTACAAACTCTAAGCATCATAAAAGGGAAACACTATGTACTTACATGCAGTAAAGGAAGCCCTCATGAAACCTGAGCTTTTTGTCATGAGGAAAGTATAATTTTTTTTTTCCATTGGTCAGATGCACAACTGTAAACCAATCACTGTCAAAAAGAATAAGAGTTTAACATAATTGGCTTACTTAATCGGGTTGTTCATGGATGAATTCCTATTCCTAACTTCATAGAGAATATCATCATCACGTAACTACAAAATTGAGGTTCTGTCATCATAGTAGAAAAAGGAGAAATAGGTGTCAGTAGTCAATATTCTTTGCTACATTGGGAAACGTAATTAATGTAATTAAACCAAAAGTATTAGACGTTAAATTTGTAAGCATGATGATCAAACTTTTATTCTTAGTTTGCTGGAGGCATGTGCACTCCCTGGGAAGAGAGACGGAGAGGAAAGTGAGAGAGCATCCCCCATGGGGAATGGCCATGTTACAATCCCTTCTCTACTTTTCCCTCCTTTCATAATTTTGGTCCCACACTCACATAATACACCCGATGTGTTTTTCAAACCTCCAGGTATGGGACTGAAATTGTGCACTAGCCATGTGAGATTCAAGTGCCCCAATCACCACACCACAGGCAGGCCCATCAGGAGAGTGAGAGAGCATCCCCCATGGGGAATGGCCATGTTACAATCCCTTCTCTACTTTTCCCTCCTTTCATAATTTTGGTCCCACACTCACATAATACACCCGATGTGTTTTTCAAACCTCCAGGTATGGGACTGAAATTGTGCACTAGCCATGTGAGATTCAAGTGCCCCAATCACCACACCACAGGCAGGCCCATGATATAACTTTAGGTGCTGCAAACATCACCTCAAACTTCCCCGACTTCCATAATACAACTTAGACTGTGACGTCAGACCATAAAACATAGTATCTTGGGACAAAAAAAAAATACATTTTCAGTCCCCAAAATATTAAACACAGAGATAAATCTGCTCAGACTATTGGATAAAAATGAAATGTTCTGTAAATTTGGATTCTCATCATAATTGTTCATTCCAAATCGGAATGAATCCAAATGTGGAGTGGAGCTCAGGTATTAGCACTTTTCAGTTATGGCTTCCCAGATAGTATTGTGAGGCAAGCAGGTTTGGCTGCCACTGCTCTAGAGTAAAGTGCTTAACTTGTTCCTTTGGATTTGCAATTCCCAAGAAGCCTGGTAGAAAAAGGAACAATTTTGCATGACCTCAAACTCAACCACTTGCAGGCTTATACCATGGAGATTAAAATGTCTCCCTTCATTTTCCTTTTTTTCTTCATCTCTTTTCCATATCCTATTGCACCACTAATTTCCATGATAAATCCTGCTGGTTTCCTCCTATCACATATTTTACCACTATCCAATTCTTATATTGAGCAGTTTATACTAGTTTCTTAAAAAGTTCCTATACATCTCAATAGGAAACAATTATTGTCACTACGAACATCCATACACTCCTATGCATAGTGTAAAAATAATCTAGAACAAATTGTTAATATGTATGGATCTCTTATAATCTAGTTCTTCAGTGATTAATAGTAGGGTTAGCAAGCTGAATGGATTCAAATTATTTTTTAATTAGATTTTTAAGAATTCCTACATTGTTTACATACGCAATTTATTAAAAGGAAAGTTTGGAGTGTATAATTTATTTGGTTCCAAAATATACATGCCCTACCATTTTAAGAAAAAGAATATTTTAAAGGCATAAAACCAATACTTCTTTTCCTTTTCAGCACTATGTTTGCCATGATTGGGACTATGGGGAATCTAGGTTTAACTCCCAGTTGTTTACCATCTGCTTAACAATGGTCAAGTTAATTAACCTCTTTTGCTATTAGTTTTGACAGGTGTGAAATGGGTCCATCACCTTTTCTCAAGATTGTTATGAATATTAAGCTAGATCATAGTTTGGTATGCACACTACAAACATTATTATCTAATTATTTTAAAGACCAAGAAGGAGTAGTATATATAAAATCATGGGTACATATTATTATTTAACATAAGCACATCCACTAACAAATTAATGTAAGTGTGCATCTCCCAATGCAGTTAAGTGAAATTTATCAATTTTAAATTTGCAAGAAATGAACACAGAAATCTTATACAATTTATGTTTGATAGCTGTCATGTGTGATGCTTGAGGTAACAGGTAGAATTTATTTTTCTATCTTTTTTTTTTGGAGAGGTTTTTGCTATAGGGCGCATGAGCTCGCCAGACAGACAGACAGAGACACAGAGATAGAAAGCAAGAAATCACCCCCCAGGGGGATGGCTATGCCACAATCCCTTCTCCTCCATTCTCACACACGCTCAATGTGAAGATAGAATTAATAAGATTATTTCCTCCCAGGAATCATATTTTTGATGTGAGTACTTATCGTCATGTACACATGTAGGCAAGCTTTCACTCATTAACCTGAATAATAAAAACTACTGAGTTAAATTCAAGAATGGATGACTAATATAACCCAATGAAGCTATATTCATAAGCAAAAACATGGCTTCTGATGTAGCTTACCTCTCATCATTTTTAAAGTAAGCTATATCCATCTCCATGGCAATTAGTGGTTAACTTATTTACAACTATTAATTGTCAATAATTGATTAAAAATAATAACTTTTTATAAATTTAAGTCAAGATAAAATGTAGAATAGTATTTGAAAAAGAGTGAGGAAGTGTAACAAACTGAAATAGAGTGTATCACCAATCATTACCTACCTTAATTTTATTCAGCTTTGTCCTAACGACTATTATTTCTCTTCCTTACAGTAAAGATGGATAATGCAGTTTTTATATTTTAACATACAGAAGTTTAAATATTGCTATTATAATATTTTTAATAAAACGTTACTTTTAGATGAAAGTATATAGTTTTACTTCTATATTTTACGCAACTTCAAACATTTTTATTATACTACAACCCCAAACATTTTTATTATACTGTAAGCAAAATGTAGATGCCTTCCTTTGTAGTTGAAGAAAGACTCAATTTAACCCTGTGACCTTTGTAAAGGAGGGAGGTAGATGAGATACATATTTTAAAAATAACTGTTTATGTAATTTGACTTATTATTTTAAAAATTTGCTATAGAGTATATGCTCTCACCAAAAAGGGACAGAAAGATGGAGTGAAAGCGTAAAAGCAAGTTGTCAAGCCCAGGACTTGAACCATTGTCAGCCAGGTGGAAGCACAGCACCTTAACTACTATACTACCTGCAGGCCTCAATGTGAAACTTATATTAGAAGTACTGATACACATGGTTTCTTAGGAGATAGGCAGATGAAAATGCAAATCCAACCACTATGCACTCTTTTTCTTCATGGTAACAGCAGCACAGGAACCTCTCAGCCTGAATTCTATCATTTATGTACTGAATGCTTGTGTGTCTACCGTCCCAACCACCTGCAGCAAATTCATATGCTGAAGCTCCAATTCCCAGTGCGGTGTTGTTAGCATGTAAGGTCTTTGGGAAGTAATTAGGTTTAGATGAAGTCATGAGTGTGGAATCCTATTATGAGATTGGCACTCCCCTCCCCCACTTTTCAGAGGTTTTTGCTGTAGGGTATATGCACTTGCAGGAAGAGACAGAGATAGGAAAAGCCAAAAAAACACTCCCTGGGGAGATGACCATGCTGTAATCCCTTCTCCTCCATTTTCCTCTTAGGATTTGCTTCTCTCTCCATTATGTGAAGATATAGCAAGAAAATGACTGTCTGAAGGCCAGGAAGAGTGCCCTTACCAAGAATGAATCTGCTAGCACCTCAGTTTTGGATTTCCTGGCTTCTAAAACTATAATAAATAAATGTCTGTTGTTTAAGCCACCCATTCTGTGATATTTTTGTTATCGCAGCCCAAGCTACCTACAATGCGTTCATACAGTGCATGATGCATTTTCTCCTGCTTTTAAGGGGAGGAAAAGGTACACATTGCCCTCCTGTAACCAGAAAACTTGTTCTAAGAGACTTCCTGCAGCAGGTACCTTTAGGGCCTCATCTTTTTCTCCATGATGATTAATAATATTCTCTTCAGTTTCTCTGACTTGGGGAAAGTGTGGAATACCCTAGTCTTCTAGGAAGACCTCAGGGCACTTTCATTGACAAACTGACCAAGTCCTTTAACTCCCAGCTTGTTTAAATTGATGGAGCAAAGCCTTTCCAAACATCGAGAGAGAAGTATTTCTTACTACTTGCCAATACCGTCTCATCAGAGCTACTCTTCTATCTTAATCAAAAGTCTGGAGAGTCCAAGTTTTGACAGGTCTAGAACTATCATTGACATTCATGGATACTCGTTTCTCTCAAATTTCTGCATTACTGTGAGTCTTTATAAATATATCCTTGGATTATCAAGTTGATAAATAGTATCTGGCTACCAGAAAGTACCATGGTTGTTTATTACATAACACACTGCTGTTTATTTTCCACAGCACCCTGGCTGTACTCCATTAAGCCAACAGTATCACATAAATCTTAGTCAAAAAGGCTGTGTTGTTCCAATATTTAGTTTATTTTATAGTTCCAGATTTTTCCGGGCTGACATCTTTAGCCCTGATGGCCTTACCTACGTTCAACAGCACTCTTACCTGGCAGACCTGTGAAATATGTGCTCATTGCCCGGGTTCTTTCGAGCCAGGGCATCCCCTTGATGTCACACATTATGTACATGTATTTAATGTAAGAACACTGTTCAGTCAATAATGTGTTAGGAATTATTGGACATCATAAAACTTCACTAAAACACAACCTTAGCAGTCATTCTACTGATAAACCAAAGAAATGCAAAAGTATGTTCTACACATATGCATAGCTGTATGTCTTAGAGTCCTGACTCTAGAAATCCATACAGAGATGAATGTGGCTGTAAAATAATATCAACCTGACTGTATTTGATGGCCTTCCTAAAACATTAAAGCCTACAGAAAGTTTTGGTTATTTCCTGTGAGATGTGACAATTTTTGATAAGCTTCTTCCCCTGAAACTGTTCCAAACCAAAGAGCAGCCTTGACAAACTTGCCTTAAAGATTATAAAAAAAAAAAAAAAATCCTTGAGACCCATCTCTTCACTCCAGATTGTCTCTTTTGCTTCTCTCTCCATTATGTGAAGATATAGCAAGAAAATGACTGTCTGAAGGCCAGGAAGAGTGCCCTTACCAAGAATGAATCTGCTAGCACCTCAGTTTTGGATTTCCTGGCTTCTAAAACTATAATAAATAAATGTCTGTTGTTTAAGCCACCCATTCTGTGATATTTTTGTTATCGCAGCCCAAGCTACCTACAATGCGTTCATACAGTGCATGATGCATTTTCTCCTGCTTTTAAGGGGAGGAAAAGGTACACATTGCCCTCCTGTAACCAGAAAACTTGTTCTAAGAGACTTCCTGCAGCAGGTACCTTTAGGGCCTCATCTTTTTCTCCATGATGATTAATAATATTCTCTTCAGTTTCTCTGACTTGGGGAAAGTGTGGAATACCCTAGTCTTCTAGGAAGACCTCAGGGCACTTTCATTGACAAACTGACCAAGTCCTTTAACTCCCAGCTTGTTTAAATTGATGGAGCAAAGCCTTTCCAAACATCGAGAGAGAAGTATTTCTTACTACTTGCCAATACCGTCTCATCAGAGCTACTCTTCTATCTTAATCAAAAGTCTGGAGAGTCCAAGTTTTGACAGGTCTAGAACTATCATTGACATTCATGGATACTCGTTTCTCTCAAATTTCTGCATTACTGTGAGTCTTTATAAATATATCCTTGGATTATCAAGTTGATAAATAGTATCTGGCTACCAGAAAGTACCATGGTTGTTTATTACATAACACACTGCTGTTTATTTTCCACAGCACCCTGGCTGTACTCCATTAAGCCAACAGTATCACATAAATCTTAGTCAAAAAGGCTGTGTTGTTCCAATATTTAGTTTATTTTATAGTTCCAGATTTTTCCGGGCTGACATCTTTAGCCCTGATGGCCTTACCTACGTTCAACAGCACTCTTACCTGGCAGACCTGTGAAATATGTGCTCATTGCCCGGGTTCTTTCGAGCCAGGGCATCCCCTTGATGTCACACATTATGTACATGTATTTAATGTAAGAACACTGTTCAGTCAATAATGTGTTAGGAATTATTGGACATCATAAAACTTCACTAAAACACAACCTTAGCAGTCATTCTACTGATAAACCAAAGAAATGCAAAAGTATGTTCTACACATATGCATAGCTGTATGTCTTAGAGTCCTGACTCTAGAAATCCATACAGAGATGAATGTGGCTGTAAAATAATATCAACCTGACTGTATTTGATGGCCTTCCTAAAACATTAAAGCCTACAGAAAGTTTTGGTTATTTCCTGTGAGATGTGACAATTTTTGATAAGCTTCTTCCCCTGAAACTGTTCCAAACCAAAGAGCAGCCTTGACAAACTTGCCTTAAAGATTATAAAAAAAAAAAAAAATCCTTCAGAACCATCTCTTCAATCCAGAATGTCTCTGGAAAACACTAATATAAAATTTCAGTTCTTAGCTACTTTTCTATATTAAATCCATATATATATATATATCCCTCTTTTAAGACTGCCTGCTATCATGCTCCTGTTTGCCCTTCATATTGTCTACCCTGTGAACTGCAGTGGATATCTAATTTCATTAGGCTAATTTGCAGTAAGTTTTTGGGCCTGGTATAGTGGATACATATCAAAATTTCATCAGTCAATTATAAAAACTAGGTTCTTTTTAAAAATTGTGCGATTTCCACTTGCAGAAAGATGATCTGAACCCCTACCTCTCACCTTTGACAAAAATTAAGTCAAGGTGGATTAAAGAACTAAATCTAAGACTTCAAACTATAAAACTGCTTGGGGAAAACACTGGAGAAACTGTGAGACAGTGGAGTAGGAAAAGACTTCTTAATTAAGATCCCCAAAGCACAGTCAATAATCCCCAAAATAGGCAAGTGGGATTACATCAGACTAAGAAGTTTCTGCATAGCAAAAGACATAGTAATTAGTGTAAATCGGCAGCCCCCACAATGGGAAAGTATTTTTGTAAACCATGCATCTGATAAGGGACTGATAACCAGAATTCACAAGAAACTCAAACAGCTGTTCTGAAAAAAGATGATCAATTCTATTAAAAGATGGGAGAATGAGTTGAAAAAGTCAGTCTCTAAAGATGACATACCAATAGTTAAAAAGCCTATGAAAAAATACTCAACATCCCTCATTGTAAGGGACATGCAGATCAAAATCACGAGATACCCAGTCAGAATGACTAAGATTAAAAAAAAAAAAAAAAGATAAGTGCTGGTGGGGGTGTGGTGAAAGGGGAACTCTCTTACACTGCTGATGGGAATGTATATTGGTCCAGCCACTGTGGAGAACAATTTGGAGATTCCTCAAAAATCTACAAATAGAACTACCATATGATCCAACAATCCCACTCCTTGGTATCTACCCAAAGGACAGAAGAATACTGAATCGAAAAAGTGCTTGCACCTAAATGTTTATTGCGGCACTATTCACAATTGCTAAGTCATGGAACCAAACCAAATGCCCACGAACAGATGAATGGATAGAAAAACTGTGGCACATATATACTCTATGGAATACTATTCAGCCACAAAAAAACAACGAAACTCTGACTTTTGACAGGAAGTGGATGAATATGGAAGATTTACTCCTGAGTGAAGCGAACCAGGCTATGAAGGAGAGACACTGTAAGTCCCCACTTAATATATACAGAGTGTCCGCACTCTATGACTGAAACTGATTGACTAATGGATATAGAAACACAGTAAATGGATGTAAATAGCAGATATAGTGTGTGTGAAAGTAGGATCTGAGGAAGGACATTTAGAAGAAAAATAGAGAGGCAAAGCATTAATGGGACAAAGAAATGTGGTATTATCTGTTGAATATACTTTTATAGTTTCACTAACTGGACTATAGAGAAATGTTCACATGTTAAAATATTCAGTTTGTAAGCTAAATAATGTGATTGAATGTAAAAGAGAAAATGAAATTAAAAAAAATTAAAAAAATGTGGGAATACAGTGTGAAATAATACTGTGTCCAGACCACTAGCTTCCTACTTACATCAACTGCTACTCTAAAGAAACTTTCAACCCAGCTCTTAACCTCTTATGGAGTCATACTTCAACCAATACCTTGTAGAGAAAACCACTAAGGATTTTAGGATCAGCAAGCCTTCAATTTTGTCAATCTCACCATGTAAAACCTACAAAAATTTGCTGGAAATTTTGTTAGTAAGGTGCTTTGCTTCAGCTAGACTTAATCTTTAGTCTCCAGCATATACTCATCATAATAAAATCTCCATGGGAAAAAGTGAATGTAACCTTTAACTCACTTCTGAGAAGTATTCTGTCTCTGGAATGCTAGTCACTACAACCTTCTTAGTATCCTTTGTTATCAAATAATTTGATTATATTATTTCAGTGTTTCATGTAGGGTCTCCAGCTGCTGTTAGTGGGAACATTAATTTACCATAAACTGCTTCCTCTACCAAAAGGAAGAAATCTTACCAAGGAGTTAAATTGGACAACCCAGGGTGTTTTTGTCAATGTTACTCTTCATCTCTGTAGTATTTGTTACCATCTGAAAACCTGCCTTGCTCCAATGGTATGTCTATATTTTCAAGTTCTTTTTTTCACTCTTCTTTTTTCCAATTTGTTCAATAAAATTTCTAACCTTTAACCTCTTAATTATTTTTTCACAGACTTATCCATATACCTCATTTTATATCATGGCTTTAGTAGCCTTTCTAATGTCCTTGTACCATCCATACATTTCTTCTCAAATATCTCAATTTTACTGAAAAGGAATCTTTCTTTTTTCTTTTTTCTTTCTTTTGGAGAGGTTTTTGCTATAGGGCTCGTGCGCTCTCCAGAAAGACAGAGAGAGACAGAGAGACAGAAAGCGAGAAATCACCCCCCAGGGGAGAGGGCCACCCCACAATCCTTCTCCTCTATTCTCCTTTCAGGATCTTGGGCATGCACGCACATGTGCCCAGCGTGAGTTTAAGCCGCTGGGTTCAGTACTCAAACTGTGGTTGACTACATGGGAGTCCAGTGACATAGCCATTATGCCAACTGCTGGTCCCTGAAAAGGTATATTTCTAAACTCAGCTTATATTTTGTCTTAAATTTAATCCATTTTCTGAATCCCATGTCTCAGTGAATACCATCCCCATAATGGTGCCTCATTATACCCCCATTTATTTATAGTCTTCAGTTATTAGAAGTACAGTTCAAAGCTCTTAACTTTTTGATTCACTTCATATAAGTGTTTTGGATAGCTACTCAAGTAATATAAATAGAACTTGAGGGACCAGCCAGATGGCAGTGGTTAAGATGACTGGGACCCACATGGTTAGCTGTGAAGTTTGAGTCCTGGACCCAGCAGCTTGAAAGACATGTTGGGAGCATGCACACACACATGTTCTTTTCTCTCTTTCTCTGGAGAGTACATGTGCCCTATAGACAAGAAGTATTTGAAAGAAATATGTTTCCTTTAGAAGGACAGGGGATGAATAGCCACTGTGCATTTTTCATTTTAGAGTCTATATCTCTAAATGAACCAGGCCACAGGGTCCTCAGAAACTTCCCTCTATTTTAATGAGATATATCCATCTTCTGCTTCTCTCAGACATGTCATATAAAAAAATCCAACCTACCAACTACTTCTCCAGGTAGATGTTGCCACAAATATATGTCTTGAAAGACATGAATATTTAACAGAAAGGGGAAGGTGCTAAGAATTTTGCAAACTAACAGTGAACTGCAGGATAGGAGAGTCTGCACAATAAATACATAAAACAGACGCTGATGCTCTTGGTATATAAACAGCTGCATGCCCTACTCTCTAAAAAGATAGACATCTATCAACATCAATAAACTAAAATCCAGTGCCAGTAGCTAATTTAATTTGAGGCACCAAATAAAATGTGAGTTGCCAATATTATTTTTTATTAACCTTCCATATTCTACTGGCTGCATCAGTCTTTGACACCTTCAAAATTGAAAATTTATATAAATATAAGACAAGAATAACCTCACATGCATCTTTGAAATGTTTTTGGAAGTACAACTTTTTATAATACCCCTTGAGGTGCAGCACTGAACTCTGATTGATGATTTTTGTAGTCATTTGGAGCTCTTAGACTTTCCATTTGGAAGCTTCAATTAGAAAAGCCCCAGTGTGTTGAAACTACATGAGATTTGGCCACTTCATTTCCAATGCTAGGACCTAAAGAAATAATCATGGTGTTAAAATATTTAAATAGCAATCCTCCTCTTAGGTATTTAGCCCAAGGATAGAAAATTCCTGTCAGAAAAACACTTGCACATACGTGTTTGTTGCAGCATTATTTACAATCCCTAGGACATGAAATCAACCCAAATGCCCAAAAATAGATGAGTGAGTTGAAAAATGTGACATACATACTCTATGGAACACTACTCAGCCACAAAAAAATAGTGAGACCCTGACATTTGATATAAAGTGGATGAATATAGAAGACTTAATGCTAAGTCAAGAAAGCCAGAGCATGAATGAAAGAATTCGTATGTTCCCACTCAATATATACTGAATGTCTGTACTATATGACAGAAACTGAAAGTTTGGAACCTATAGTAGCATGGAGGGTAACTATGGATACTAGAGATTGTAAGGATGGGGCAATAAGGGGGTGAGTAGTAGAGGCAGGGAGGGTAGGAGGAGAAAAGGGAGAAAAAATACTATGTTTATGACACAAAAATTAGAAATTATTTGCCAATGATAATATATATGATAATGTCTTTGTCTTGACTGATACGCACTGTATTTGTGGTGGGAAAGGGAATGTTGTAAAATGTAAATTAAAACATAATTTTTTTAAAAGAAACAAGAGAAATTGCAATTGTTCTCAGCAAGACATGAATTCTGTTAGAATATTTTATCACCCATAAGCTCTCACACAGATTGGCAGTTCAAAGTATTAAATTAGGTTACACTTGTAGGAGCTAGTGTTAGCTCCAATTCTGTATATAATAGTCTTTGAAGTGTTTTGGTGATTGTTTTCTCCATTGTTCACCTACTATATTTAATTTTCCCATCGTAATTCCTCTGGAATTAAGAAGGTTCAAGAACATAATGGTTAAAAGCATTATGAGTCAGAATTGGGTGAGACATTCAGCTGAACTCTGAACTTGATTCACTATTTTTGCAATATTCTACCTAAATGAACAATTCTTTTAAAATCCTAGTGACTATGTCTATGCAGTATGTTAGTAAGGCCTGATCAATGGCATTTTTTAAATTAACTAAAATGATCTATATAACTATTTAACAGAGTATATAACAGCGTAAATATTCAATACATGCTAGCAACAGTAATAGTCATCATAATAAAATCAAAATACGATACTGAGACTGTTAGTCCAAGATCTCCCCTTCTTGTATTCATTTCATTGACCTTAGTTTCTTTCATCAAGAGGCTAATCTATTCTTTTCTGCTAATTTCTTTGTGTTCACAGATTTTATTAGAAATAATCAAGCAGTTTAACTTTCTACTTTTGGCAACAGTTTTCATGGAGGTGGACAATTGAACTCCAATTCTGTTAACCACATGTTTTTCTATTGTGAATGTAAGGATATATTTAGTGTTTGGTTCTTTTAGGTCAATGATTTAGCTATTCTTTCTCATCTACATTTAGCCTTTGCAAACCGATCTTTCTCCTCTCAGCCCCTCAACACCCAATGTAATTTTGTCTAATGGTTTTTATTTAATTCCAACACTGTATTTATCTTGGATTTTACTCTACCTTTAAAATGTAGTGGGCTAATTTTAGGCTTCTCCTGAAGGTTTGAAATGTGGTATTTCTAAATTTACCCTTGCAGTAAATTTTCAAGAATAATAGAATTTAGTATTCCTTCTCTATTATAGCTACTATTACAATACTGTATTCATAGGAAGGTTTTTACATTTTAAAACCTGTTATATAAAGTTTCCAAAAAGTGATATAAATATACACTATTCCAAGTTACTAACTAAAGCCTACTTGAAATAACCTAGTCTAGTTTTGTTATATCCTTATATTTTACAAAAGTAATACCTCTACAATTTGAACTTTTGTAGAAATTATTATTATATTCATTCATATATAGACAGTCTACTCTGTCTTTAAATGGTCTTGTGAATGTTAGGCAGACAGGGGATTATATAATCCTTAAATCTTTCTATCTATAAAGAAACAACTCTCTTCTTTCCAATTTCCACTTCTCCCTTTCCCTGGGTCAAGTTCTCATATATTTGAACTTGTAATTGGGGGATTTTTCAGCTCTAAGCACATCTGAGAGGAACAATTGAAATGTGCTAGAACAAGCCAATTCAAAAGTAAGTGAAGGAGAATACTGAGAAGATGACTGTGAGTCATTAAAAAAGTTACAAAAACCTCAATGTGAGCAATTATTCATTACTAGGTATCTATAAAATGTAATAATTAAAATAACAATTACCTTAATTGTTCAAAAATAGTACTGTGTGAAATGTGTTGAGTGTTTTTATAGTTAGTAGCATTGACTTTGCAGTTTGGTGGAGGATAGGAATGGGCTACATTACATCACACACAAGTACATGCACATTTATTGGTATACACACAAACATATATACCATATGATATCACATGTTAACACTTAAAAGGTAAAACTTCAAGTGGTTTACCACAGAACATAGGGTAATACATTCATCATATTGGAAGGCCTTAAGATTTCAAGAGGTACAAAATAGATACATACAAAGGAAAATATTATACACGCAACTACATTAAAATAAAAGAATTCTGGGTCAATAGGAGGAGTTGTAGTTAAGGTGCTGGATTCCCACATGACTGACTATGGTTTGAGTCCTGAATATGGCAGCTTGAAAATCACACTGGGAACGTGTGCATGCATGCCCAACAATACCAAGAGGAGAATGGAAGAGATGGGACAGCTATATGGACATCACCCTTGGGGGTGATCTCTTACTTTCTCATTGTCTCTCTCTGGGTAGTGTATGTGCCCTTTAGCAAAAACCTAATGAAAAATAAAGAATTCTGGATATCAAAAGTCACTATGATACCAATAGGAGAAAACATTTTCAATATGGAAAATAAAACCTAAGAATATAATGTATATAAAATTGACTATTAAAAAATAAAATAAGGGTCAGCCGGTAACATGGTGTTAAGGTGCCAGACTCCCACATGGCCAACCATATTTCAAGTCCTGGACGTGGAGGCTTGAAAATCGCACTGGACACATCTGTGTGCCTGCCCAAAATCCCAAGAGGAGAATGGAGATGGGACTGCAGCATTGCCATCCATCCTGGGGATTATTTCTCACTTGACCCTCACTGTCTTTCTCTCTCTCTCACTGTGCCTCCCTCTAGCAAGTACATGAGCCCTATTGCAAAAAAAAAAACCCTAAAAATAAATAAATAAATTAATAGATAGATAGTTAGATAGATAGATAAATAGAAAGAAAAAAGAAAGAAAGAAAAAAGAAACTTATCGGAGAAATATACACCCAGTAAGCACTTGACAATGTATACAAGAAAAAAAAAAACTTATCGGAAGTGATTAATATGTTGCCAAACCTTACTAGAAATAAGAGAAATACAAACTGAAAACACACACACACAAAGTGTGCCATATTCATTAAAATTCCTTTTCTCCAAGTAGTCATGAAACTTGTTTTTAATCCCAGCTCACTTGTAATATCACCAAATTCATGGTCCCCTTATCATTTAGCAAACTATCTGGATAAAATGCTTTCTTACCTGGTATAGTCATCCCAGCTAATCTTCACTCTGAAAGGATAAAAATCCCATATAATATTATTTTCTTCTGAATAAGTAGTCACCAAGATTGCAACTTTATGAAGTTGTTCAAGATTTATTATTAGGCCAAGTTTATGGTCTCTCCTGAACATTCAAAAATTGTAGTCTATGGCCGACAGGTGTGGTGGTTAAGGGCACTGGACTCCCACATGGCTGACCGCGGTTTGAGTCCCATATCTGGCGTCTTGCTTTCTCATTTTCTCTCTCTCTCACTCTGTCCCTCTTTGGTCAAATTAAAATAAATAAATAAACTTGAATAAAGTAATTCTTAAAAAAATTGTATATAGTCTCTGGTGGTTGTATGTGTTGTACTTTAAAAATCATTAAGGTGGAAGTTGATTGACAGTGTTCAAATAATTTATTCCCTTATTCATTTATAGTTCCTTTTTTTTTGGAGAGGTTTTTCGCTATAGGGTGCGTGCACTCTCCAGACAGACAGAGAGAGACATAGAGACAGAAAGCAAGAAATCACCCCCCAGGGGTGATGGTCACACCGCAATCCCTTCTCCTCCATCCTCCTCTTGGGATCTTGGGCACGCACGCACGCACATGCGCCCGGCGTGAGGTTTAAGTCACCGGGTCCGGGCCGCGAACCGTGGTTGACTACGTGGGAGTCCAGCGACATAGCTATTACACTAACTGCTGGTTCCCTTCATTTATAGTTCTTTATAGTTGCTATGTGCATGACTTGGAGAGGGATGTTAAAATCTCTAACTGTAATTGTGAATTTGTCTCTTCTTATATTTAGAGCTATTGGGAACAGCAGGTGCTATTGTGGTTAAGGCACTGGGATCGATGGCCAACTGCAGTTCAAGTCCTGAACTGGCAACTTGTTTTCTCTCTTTCTCTCTCTCAGTCTCTCAGTCTCAGTCTCTTTCTGGTGAATTCAGATGTCTTATAGCAAATTTAAAGTAATAATAACAAAATTAAATAAAAAATAATTAAAAAATAAACTTAGACCTGTCAGTGGTTGTCTCAATATTTTTAAAGCTCTGATATTATGTGCATATATATTAAGCACTGTTATATTTTCATAGAAAATAGATTCTTTATATCACTAGGAAATGTTTTTCATTGTGTCAAATGCATATATTAATATACTCATGTCAACTTCTTTCTGCTACTCTGCATGATACTTTTAATCTTCCCTATAGTTTTTATTCTAACGTATCTTTTTATTTTTTTTCTTTAAAACATAATGGAATTGGGTCTTTCTCTTTTATTCAGTCTGAAAACTTTTGGGTTTCTTTTGAGTTTTAATACCTTTGTATTTAATGTAATCACCATATGAGTTCTTTTGTAGTTATTTTTGTGGCAAATTTCTAAATGTTTTTATTTCTTTGTTTCTTTTAAATTATTTTAATATATTTAACATTTCATTTAAAATATTCTATTGTGTCTTTAAAGAAAATACATTGTATTATTGCTTTAGTGGTTGATTTGTGAATGACAATACTCATATTTAAATTACTTGGGTTCATTATAGTTCCAGTTTTATATACATCAAAGTCCACATTAAACTCAACATAGTACTATTGTTTTTGTGTAATCAGTTACTTGTGTCTCAAAGAGCTTGCTCATCTTTCCTTCCATGAGTCAAAATTGTAATCTAATTTTACATTATTTCATTCTGTGGAACTTAGTTTAGCATTTTGTGTGGTATAGATCTGTTTTTGAAAAGTCTCCAATTTTGCTCATCAGAAAATACAAACATTCCACACTGATTGTTTTCACTTAACATGCAGTGTTGTATTGGCATTTTTCCTATTACTATTTTAAAGCTATCATTTCATTGTCCTTTGACATCCAGTAGTTGATGAATTTCATTTGTATCATTATTTCAGTACTGCATAGGGAAAAATATGTTTCTGTACAGCTAGAAATTTCTGGAAGGTTTTTAATAAATAAGATTCTGGCATAAAAGCAAGAAGTGAAAGATAATTCACAGCAGTACAGGTGATGAGAACTTAAGTGAGATTTACCAAGCTCCAGAGGTATGTGTTTATATTTCAAGGTAGGATAAGGCCCAAGACCTTAGAGATATTTTTAGATTTTAAAGCTGGACATGCTGCAATACTCTGGCCCTTGGAAAGATTTGTTTACATTTTTAAAATGTTAAAGTGAGAACACATGATCCTCCCTCTGTCTCTAAGGTGCAAAGATTTTTCTCTATCCTTTCAAGAAAGAAGGACAACTAAGTCTACTATAAAAATTTCAAGATTCATCTTTTTCATCATTCATTACCAATATGACAGACTCTTTTATATGCAGTGTAACATCCGGTTTTGTCTTTTTATTTTTTTCCTTAGACATCAGAATTGAGGTGTGGGGACCCAGAACATTCTTAACATCTCGGCCATAATAGAGAAAAAAGTAATAAATTCAGAAACATAATAAACTCAGAAAAAATAATGAAGATGATTATTAAAAACTAACAAGCCCCCTGTTGACTTCAATATTTTCAGTCTTTTTTTTTTTTTTTAATCAGCTAGACTATGCTGCGCCTATGAGCGATGTTCTTAGTACATTTAGTTTTGTTGCTTTTCATTGACATATATACTAGTGATTTTCATTATGTTCAGAAAAGTGTGGTACTTTCTTTTCACAATTTTTTTCTTTTGCCACAGGGTGTGTGTACTCACTGGAAAGAGACAGAGACAATGAGAGAAAAAGTGAGAAATCACCTCCGTGGAGGATGGCCACACCACAATCCCTTCTCTTCCATTCTCCTCTTGGGATTTTGGGCACACATGCCTGTTATGATTTTTAGGCTGCTCAGCACAGAAAATGAACCGTGGTAGGCCATATGGTAGTCCAGCACCTTAACTACCACACCACCTGCTGGCCCCATTTTTTTCAAATATTTGTGCTTCCCTTGTTGCTTTCTCTTTTTGATCTTGAATTCAGATGACATAAATACTAAATCATTTTATCTTCTGCAGGTGATGAGTTTCTTGTCATATTATTCTTTTCCTTTCTCCCTAAGTTTTCCAGGTAGGATAGTTTTTACTGTCTTACATTAAAAATAAATTATTTTTTTCTGCAGTTATTAAGCTGTTGTTAAGGACTTCTGGCAATTATTATCCTTTATAATTCCTAATATTTCTTTTCCTCCTTTCAATTTTTCTATTAAAAATTTCTAATTTCTCAACTATTTATTTATTATGACCATTTGTCTTTTAAAATCTGGGAACATCATTTATAATAGCTGCTTTATTATATACTTGGGTCTTCAAAAATTTATAAAAATGCATATCATAAAAATACTAGGCAAGAAATTCAATTTTTATGAAATAAACTTATATTTATTTACTTATAATTATTTAATTCCATTTTCCACAAACTTTTTGGAGTCCATACAGAAGTATGCATGGTATGGTTTTCTTTGCTCATTTCAATTGCTGGATTATCTCAGGGTTAGCATCTGTTGTTTGGTAGTCTGCCCTCATCATATATCATATTTCCCTGCTTCTTTTATAGTTTGTAATTTTTTTTTTTTTTTGGTCATTGTAATGGTATGTGGTAGTATCTGAATAATGACATCATCTTTAAATGAGTTTTTGTTTTTTCTTCCAGTAGACAGTTAAATAACTACTGGGAATCCTTTGGGTCCTGTAATTTTTCACAAATTTATTTAGTATGGTGTATGGTGTCATAGGTGCTCTATTTTAATGCTGAACCCAGTCCCTTGGCATGGCCATTTCTCTAAACTAGAAGATGCTAAATTTAGATTAAACAGGATTTATAGGCCATGACCTAGTCCCTTGGCATGACCATTTCTCTAAACTAGAAGATGGTAAATTTAGATTAAACAGGATTTATAGGCCATGTGCTTCCCACTGTGATTAGTCAGCTCTGCAATGCAATTTGAAAACAATGTCACATGATAAGCAGATGAACAGGCGTACTCTATTCCATGTTTTCATGTTTGTTTTGTTTTTTGCAAAAAATGTAACAGGCTAAATTTGAACTATGCACTGCTTTTGTCAACTTCTGACCTAGAGTATGGTAATCTCTTGTTTGCATGGGTGTTGTCTCTGAGGTCTCAAACAAATGACTAAGACTCAATCTGGTCTCTTTAATCATCTTGAATCAGCCTCCAATATTTCCCAGTAGTGTACAAACTCTAGTCCACCATTCAACTTTCAGTAAAACAATGGGCTGATTTTTTCTAGACCTTGCAAAAATAACCTACCCTATGGATACCTAACCAAAGTTTTGGGCAAAGACATTGCAGCTATGACCTTAAAGTGTATCCCCGTTTAGATTCTCTCCACTCCCTCCTTCCTATATCCAAAAATTGCACTTCCTAGGTACAAGGCTGGAAAGTTTGGATAACTTTATTGTTTTCCTTTGCACAAGGACCAAAGTTTTTAGATACTCTTAATTCAATGTTTAAAATAGTTGTATCACATATTTTGTTCCGTTTCATAGATGTTTTCAGCAATGGGATATCAAGTCCTAGTGTCTCTTTCATGGCTAGAAAAAAAAAGAGAATTCAGAAACTATTTTTCAGATGGATTCTAATCATCAAAGAAGTTCTGACATGGTCCTAAATCCTAGATTTTGTCTGTCATCCTTTTGAGGCTTGACTGAAAATTGATTTGCTGAAAACACACCTATTCATAAACTATTTTACTTTGTAATGAACAAAGGGCAGCTTGGCTTTCTGCAGATCTCTTTTTGTTTGGTCATTTCTGGGTCATACTAAAAGTGACTGCGTTTAAACTACCCAGTAAAGAGGTCAGAACAAGATGGCCAGATATGGGAAGTGTTGTCTCTGTAATTAAAGGAGGTACACAATGTTCTTTTACATGATGTAAGGTGTCCTATTACATGAAGGTGCAAGTATAGTACCTTTTCTTTTTAATTAAATATTCATTTTATTTAATATCAACATATCATCAAAATTATTATGATCAATTTCTTCATGTTCCTATTTTTGTCTGTTTGTTTCTCCTGTCTATTGCTTCATTCTCCTTTTGTGTCTTACTTTCTAAGAGGTCAATTGTATTTCATAATCACTTTATTTCTTTTATTTGTATTGTATATACCTTTTTATTTGTTAATTTATAGTTGGTCAGTCAGAGGTTAAATGACATATTCTAGACTCATTCCATGTGCCGAAATAATATTTACCACCTTACATCCAATGTACAAAGTATTTTCATAAAATTCATGGAAAATTCCTATTATTAAAATTATTTATAAGTAGCTTCAAAATAATTTTTGCACCACTATAAACGTGTACCTTAAACCCATGGACATAGTACTAACATGATGCTCAAGTGATGCTGGATCTATGTGGAAGAATTCAAGTTTGCTTTCCCAGTTGACCTGCATTCAGGGGGCATGCTTTCCCATAATCCTGGCTGGCCAAGAAGCCTTGAGGAGGATTTTGGTGTAAGACCCCATGGGAAGTGCTGTGGTTTTGTTTCTCTGTCACTCTCATGAAGAAATAAACAAGCTTGAAAGAAATTATGTTGTGTTTTCCTTATCAATGCATTAGTCAATAAATACATAAGATGCCCTTTTGGAAGTATTTTTAGATGTTGGACAAGCAGTTTTGCATAATTTGTTCAGTCCGAGATTCTCTTCTTTTTGAATCATCAAAACTTTCTGTACTTGGGACCGGCAGTTGGTATAATGACTATGTCAC
>NW_006199081.1:0-1445 GCF_000334495.1 Tupaia belangeri chinensis
TAGATTTAGATCTTTGATCCACTTTGAGCTGGTTTTTGTTAGTAGTGAGAGATGAGGGGAGAGTCCAACTTTATCTTTCTGCAGATGAATACCCACTTTCTCCAGTACCATTTACTAAGGAGATTTTCTTTTCCCCACTAGATTGTCTGGTGCCCTTTGTCAAAAATAAGTTGGCTGAATGTTTTGGGGTTTATCTCTGGAGTCTTTATTCTGTTCTATTGGTTTACATACCTGTTTTTGTGCCAATATCATACTGTTTTGATTATCACAGTTTTATAATATATTATGGGGTCAGAGAGTGAGATACCTCCTACTCCACTTTTCTTACACAGAAGTGCCTTGGCAGTATGAGGTCTTTTATGATCCCAGAAAAATTCTATAATTGTTTTTTCTAAGTCTATGAAGAATGTCTCTGGTAATTTGATTGCGGTTTCATTAAATTTATAAATTAATTTGGGTAGAATTGACATTTTGGTTATGTTAATTCTTCTAATTCAGGAGCATGGGATGTCTTTTTTTGCATAATTTTCAATTTCTTTTTAAAGTTTTTCATTGTTTTCCTCATAGAGGTCTTTGATTTCTTTGGTTAGGTTTATTCCTAGGTATCTTATTTCTTTTGTGGCTATTTTAAATGGAATTGCTTTCCTCAATTCTATTGGATTGTCGCTGACAACCCAGTACCTAAATCTGTTCAGTGTTGGTATACAGAAATGCTATAGATTTTTGTATGTTGATTTTGTATCCTGCCACTTTACTGTATTCATTTATCATTTCCAGGAGTTTTTTCATGGATTCTTTGGGATTTTTTTATGTATATAATCATGTCATCTGCAAATAGAGATAATTTCACTTCTCCTTTCCCTATTTGAATGCTTTTTATTTTATTCTCTTGTCTGCTCGAAGTAGCTAGAACTTGCAGTACTTTACTGAAAACAAATGGAGAAAGTGTCCGGCCTTGTCCTGTTCCACTCAGTATGATGTTAGCTGAGGTTTTAACAGATGGCTTTTATTGTGTTGAGAAAGTCCCTTCTATGCCAAGTTTTCTGAGAGTCTTAATCATGATGGAGGTTGTATTTTATCAAATGCATTTCCTGTATCGATTGATATGATCATGTTTTTTTAATCTTTCTTTCTATTAATATGATGTATTACATTTATGATTTTGTGTATGTTGAGCCACCATTTCATCCCTGGAATAAAGCCAAGCTGGTTATGGTGTATAATCTTTTTAACTGGTTGTTGGATATGATTTGCTAGTATCTTGTTGAGATTTTTTTTGCATCTGTATTCATCAGAGATATTGGTCTGTAGTTTTCTTTTTTGTTATGTCCTTGTCTGTTTTGGGAGATGAGGGTGATGGAAGCTTCATAAAATAAATTTGAGAGGTTTCCTTCCTTTGTATCTTTAGTAATAGTTTGAGTAGAATGGGGGCTAACTCTTCTTTA
>NW_006199082.1:0-1148 GCF_000334495.1 Tupaia belangeri chinensis
GGAAGAAAAGATAAAAACATTCTCGAATAAAACAAAACCTGAAAGAGTTTACCAAGTCCAGACCAGCTCTTCAAAATGTTCTGGAGAGAGTGTTATACCAAGAAAACTTAAGACAGATATACAGAAATAAGAGAACAACAATCAAGAATATGACCAACTTAATGGTAGGGAAAAATCCAGAATGTTAATGGTTTAAATTCTCCAATCAAGAGACACAGACTGGCTGAGTGTATTAAAAAAAAAAAGCCAGAGACCCTCCATCTGTTGCCTACAAGAAGCCCACCACATGGATAAAGACATACATAGACTAAAAGTGAAGGGCTAGAAAACGGTATTTCAAGCAAACAGAAACAAAAAAAAAAAAGAGGAGGAGTTACTGATTTCAGGCAAAACAGGCCTTAAGATAAAAACTGTAAGAAGAGACAAAGAAGGGCATTATATAATAGTAAAAGGGATAATTCATCAAGAAAATATAACACTTATAAATATTTACGCACCCAATTCAGGTGCACCTAAATATGTGAAGGAAAGACTGCTGGGTCTAAAAGGAGAGATAGACTGCAACACATTAATTGAGATAGATCTCAACACCCCATTATCTTCTTTAGACAGATTAACAAGACAAAAGAGAGAGAGAAAGAGAGAGAGAGAGAGATTTAGGACCTAAATGATACCATAAATCAGACATCTATAGAACTTTCCACCCAACAACCACAAAATATATATTTTTCGCACTCCCACATGGTACCTTCTCAAAGACTGAGCATATGTAAGGACACAAACCAGCCTTTACAGATTCAAAGGCATAGAAACTACATCTAGTATCTTCTCTGACCATGAAGGAATTAAACTTGATATCAGTTTCAAGAAAAAAAAACTCAAATACACAAATACATGGAAACTTAATAACCTACTCTAGAATGACTTCAGGACTACCTAAGAGAATAAGGCTGAAATCAAAAGATTCATGGAGACAAATGATAATGAGTGCATGAGTTTCCATAATCTAGGGGACAGAACAAAAGCAGTCATAAGAAGGAAATTCATAGCAATTAGTGTGCATAAGAAAAAGATGACAAGGTGGCAAATGGACAACCTAACATCATGCCTCCAGAAATTGGAAAAACAATAACAAAATTAAAAAAAAA
>NW_006199083.1:0-2884 GCF_000334495.1 Tupaia belangeri chinensis
CATACATTTTATCTTTTTATGTTATCTACTACAGGTTAATTTAAGCTCATATAGATTATAGTTCCAACATGGCATTTAAAGCCAGTAACAATTTAATTTTGATTATGTTAAAAATCTCTACACTTTTGCTACACAGGCTTATATTTTGTGTGTTTAGATTGAAGAGATTTATTAATTTATATTTCAAATAATATTGATAGGTAAGAAGTTAATGTCATTTTGTCCATTTTTTGGTTATTTCGTATTTTTTTGTTCATTGCTTTCTCTTTTTGTCTCTTATTATAATAATTAGATAATTTTCTCCAGTGGTACAATTTGATGCCATACTTTTTATCCTGACATGTTATCTACATATAATCTTTTTAATTTATCTACATCATTTTCATTCAGCTTGAAGACCTCCCTTTAAAATTACTTGCATTTCCAAAATTAGCCTTTGTATTTATCTATTTTTTTCTTGTATTTAGCCTTCTAGTAGGATATTTTGTTAAACAAATCATCTGTTTTCTTCTGCTCCAACATACCCAAAGACTGAGCTTTGAGAAATATTTTAAATATATTCAGAATTGTGCTTTGGTGGTAGTGTTCTTTAAGCAATTTCGATATATGCCACAACTGTCATACTAAAAGTATAGTACCATGTTCCCGTGCTTCTGTGGGAAAGTCAGATGTATGTTGTTTTGTACCAAAGGCAACATTTTATACTTAAAAAGAAAATTAAATGACAGATGTGTGTGTGTGTTTTAAGATAAGATATAGCTATTCTTTGATTGGATTAACATTTCCTTTTTTTAATTTTTGTCAAGAAATTAAATATTGTGCCTATTAAAAGTTGTGCCAATGTATAATTTTTTGTGTACTATGTATCTGTTTATGCTTTGTTTTACTTCTTGTATCTAGGAGTCAAGAAATAAACATCTCAAATACTCTTCCTTTGGGATACCAAAGACACATCATTTAGAAATGCTCAACCTATTATATGAGGGGACTTAAAAAAGTTCATAGTATATTGTGACATGTTATTATGTGCTATTTTTGGCACATGGGGAACTGTGAAGTGTAATTTGTGTTTCTTTAACTCTTAATGTTTTAGAAAATACTACTCAGCTTCTTAGCATTATTTCTTGTAATGATCATGAACCACAATACAAAAACTTTGTTTTAAATAGGATGTCTGTTTCTTTTCTTTTTGTTCATTTTCTATATATCGACCTCAAAGTCCTCATACAAGACACTGTAAAAGGCGGTTTTCACTAGTTAGTCTAGTTCTTATAGTAGGAAGAGTTTTCCACCCAGGTAGTCTGCCCAAACCAAAAGCAGAAACCACAGTTCATTCAACCTGTAGTTAAGTTTCAGGACATCTCATAGCCTAGTGGGTAAAGCACTGTCTGGAGGGAGCTAGATCCCACAGGAGTCAAACGCAGTTTGAGTTCTTGCCCTGGTGTTTTAAAACACATCCTTGCCAGGAGGGGGAGCAGCAGGTGACATGATGGTTAAGGTGATGGATTCCTACATGCTTGACTGTGCTTCAAGTCCCAGACATGTGATTTGAAATTCATGCCAAGTTTATATGCATGCTTGCTCAAAATCCCAGTAGGAAATGGGTTTCTGGCATGGCTGTCCTCCTATAGAATGATGTCTCACTTTCCCTTTCACTGTCGTTCTGTCTCTCTGGTAAGCACATGTACCCTATGGCAAAAACCTAAAACAAACAAACAAACAAACAAACAAATAGTTATGCATGTGTGTGCATGTCCAAGATCCTGATGGGATAGAGTAAAGGAGAAATGGGGATTATGACCTGACTGGGCCCCACTGTGGAGCTTTCTAGTTCTCATAGGTTCTCTCTGGCATAAAATAATACATTTTAAGAAAATGTAAAGTTAAGTTTAAATTTGTACCCCTTTAATACACCTAATATTCTCTTTCAAAAATATTCAATGACTTCAGATTGCTACATCAAAAATACACATTTCTGATCCTCTTTCAACTTCCATTTGGAATAAAAGATATATTTAAAAACTCTTATTATTCTAAATATTTCTTGCCATGGATTACACACCACTAACCTGACAGTCATCCCATCTTTTTTATTGTTGTACTCCCAGTCCATTGACACTGGTTTAAGAAAAGCCATTTTATACAAAACGGTTCAGGGTAATCTTTAAATCTGTATGCAAAAATATATAGAATGTATAGAGTAACTCTTTTCTCCTTTATAAAGAGAAATGGGAAACTATTATATCTCTAAAAATGTAAAATTGGACTTTTCATTTGAATTGTATAGACTCTATGACAACATAAATTAGAATACAGAGATGTACAAACCAGAGGATGGCATAATGGTTTCATCACTAGGTTCTCACGTGGTCAACTGCAGTTTGAGTCCCAAACAAACTCACACTAGGCGTGTGTGTGTGCCCAAAATACCGAAAGGAGATTGGGAGAGAAGGGACTGTGGCTTGGCTATCACCCCTGGGGGGTGGGCGCTTTCTGTCTCTCTCTGTCTCTCTGGCAAGTGCATGTGTACTGTAGCAAAAAAATTCTCTTGATAAAAAAACAAAATAGAGATGTAAAAATGTGACATACATACAAATGCTCATTGAAGTAGAGAGCAGACTAGTGATTACCTGAGGCTGGAAAGGGTAGTGGAGGGCAGGGAATCAGAAGATTGATTAATGGGTACAAAGTTAAAGATACAGTTAGATAAAAGTTCTAGCATTTCATATGTGTAAGATGACTATAGTTAACAGTAATATAGTAAGTATTTCAAAATAGCAAGAAGAGAGGATTTTGAATGTTCTAGCCACAAGAAATGATAAATGTTTGAGATGATTATCATGCTAATTTTCCTGGTTTGATTATTACACATGTGTACATCACA
>NW_006199084.1:0-1117 GCF_000334495.1 Tupaia belangeri chinensis
CAAGAGCAAAGAAAAACAAAATGAAAGAAGGGAATCGCGTGGCACGCAGAGTCCAAAGACTAGTGGAAAAGGGTCAGAAGATGAGTGACAGGATCAGGTTGGTCGTGCCTGTAGCCTCAGTCCGCCTGGTGTCCAGAACTGCTGGCCGGCTCGATCTGGATTGCGGGTGGGGTGGGGTGGGAGTTCGCCTTAAAGTCCCAGACAACCAACCTGGGGTCCAAGGAGGAGGAACAATTGGGATGCGTGGAGACTTGGAAGCATGAGTTTTAAGCCACTGGGTCCGGGACACAAACTGCGGTCGACTACATGGGAGTCCAGTGACATAGCCATTACGCTAACTGCTGGTCCCAACCAATCCCAAGTTATTATTAATCATAATCACCATGCTGTGCATTATATCTCTAGATTTTATTTTTCTTGTGACTTCAAATGTGTATTCTCTAACCAAAATTTTCTCTTTTAATCCAGCCTTCAGCCCCTGGTAAACACCATTACTAGGGCTAGCAGGTGGCATAGTGGTTAAAGTGCTGGACTCCCAACTGGTCAACCGTCATCCTAGTCCTAGACCCAGTGGTTTGAAACTCACATCGGATACATGTGCATCTGTACCCAAAATTTTGAGAGGAGAAAGGATTGTGAAGTGTCCATCTCCTCTATGGAGTGATTCCTCTCTTTCTGTCTCTCTGTCTCTTTGGCAAGCATATATCCCTTATAGCAAAAATCGCTAAAAATAAATAAATAAATAGAAATAAAAACCCCACAAAAAGAAAACAAAATAAAAACACCATTCTTTTTCTTTTTGTGAGTTCAACTTTTTAAAAATTCCACATTTAAGTGAGATTATGCAGTGTTTGTCTCTCTGTGTCTTATTTCACTTAGCATGATGTTTTCCAAATTGATTTATGTTCTTGCAAATGGTAGCATTTCCTTAAAAAAAAAAAAAAAAACCAAACTGGACAGTAGTCCACTATCTGTACATACCATGTTTCAAAAGCAAGTTTTTGTAATTGTTAGAAGTCGTCTGCATCTTCCAGAGACAAGAGGAAGAGAGACAGGAAGAAGGTACTATCCAATAATAGGGCATGGTCATGCCACAGTCCCTTCTCCTCCATTTCTC
>NW_006199084.1:1485-1694 GCF_000334495.1 Tupaia belangeri chinensis
CCTGCATTCTGTTATCTACAGTGGCTGCACCAATTTGCTGTCCCCTCTAACAGTGCTCAAGGGCTTCTTTTCTGCACATCCTCACTAACACATACCTCTGGACTTTTTGATAATAGCCATTCTAACAGATGTGAGGAAGTAGCTTGGATTTGTGTTTCCCCCGGGATAATGATGATGGCCATATTTTCATATACTTCTTGTGTATCTCC
>NW_006199085.1:0-2027 GCF_000334495.1 Tupaia belangeri chinensis
TTCACCAGTATGCCAAGCTCCCTAACAAAAATCACTGTCACTAGATTCTGAATTTGAATTTCTATAAAATTCTTTTTTTTTCCTTTAAGTTTTTGTCACTGGGTGAGTATGTTTGCTGGAGAGTGACAGAAAGAGAGAAGGGGAGTGAGAAATTATCCCCTAGGGACAATGGACACACCATAATCCCTTCTCCTCCATTCTCCTCCTGGATTATGGGCACAAAGGCACATGTACCCAGTGTAATTTTCAAGCTGCTGGGTCTTAGACTTTAGGAAGGGCTGCTCCTTCCTTCAGCCAAGTGGGAGTCCAAACCTTAACCACTACACCACCTGATGTCCCCTAAAATTCTTCAAATTTACCCATGAGTGGGACACCCACTGGCACTGTGGAAAGGCAGCTGGATCTACATGATCAACTTCATACTTTGATTTCCACAACCAGTGGCTCAAAAATTACATCGAGAACATGTTCAGATGTGCCTAAAATCTTAAGAGGTAAATGGAGAAAAAGGGACTTTGGTATGGTCATTCCCCTGGAGAGTGATTTCTCCTTCCTTTCCACCTAGCCTGCCTATCTCTGTATCTCTCAGGCAAGCATTTGTGCCCTATAGCAAAAATAAACAGACAAAAGTCACTTACCCAGGAGTGCTAGGCAGGCCAAACAAATGCAGGAGGGGACCAGAGGTTTCATGCACATCGAGACCTCAAGACACCCCACAAACATAGCTGCCATAGGAACACTGTCTGCAAATACTCCAGTTATTTCTCTGGGGGCATTTCACTAGTACTGGAAATAGGCTCGTATTACAGATGGGTAAACTTAATGAGATACAGAGTAGCATCTGTGATACAAGTGCTAGGTGTTTGGACCCAACACTTGGCCAGGCTCTTGTCTGATGCTCAAGAAAAATTAGAAATAAGGACAAACTGATAGTATAGAACATAAAGTTTACTAGAAGAGCATCAAAGCTTCCAGCTAAGCAAATGGGTTTCCCCCAGGGTGTCAGAATGGCCCAGTTATATGGGCCCTGATGAGGGAAAAACAATGCAAAAACTAACTTTGTCTAAAGAGATAAGGGAAAAGATTACTTTAAAGTGATGCCAGCACAGGTGTTTTGTGCCACCAAGGAGTCTTAAACTAATCATTGTCCTTGAATTGGACAATGTGCTCAGGACTACAGCCAGTTTGTCTTTCTTGCCCAGTCTGCAAGTTCTCACAAATTTTTTGAAACATAAAAGAGTATATGGTTCAAGATCCTTCCCTTCTGCTCTCCAGACCAAGAAAGACTACACTTTTTGTTTGGAATGTAGTCTTGATATGAACAATGCTATTTTCAGCTGTTATTATCTCAAGCAGGCTGCAAGCAGCTTTTTGTGCAAACAAGTAGGAGAGATAATTACTGATTTCTACTGAGAGCAGTAAAATATACTGACTCCATTTGTCTCCTACCCTCCATTCCGTGAACTCCTCACCCTATCTACCTAACCAGAGATCTTACTCCTTTCCCATTGGGATCCTGTAGCAGAGCTGGAAGCTTAACTCTTTACAGTTAGAACTCTACCTGCCCTTACTCCTCAAACAAAGCAAGAGTACCTCTATTTTAAACACTTCATATTGGAAACTTGCTTCCTCCTTTTTGCCTAGAGCAAACAGAGGGATTAACATTCCTATTGTCTTTCTAAATAATCCCAAACTCCCTACCTTAAGAAGTTCCTTAGCAATAAATTCCTTTACCCTGAGCCATGAAGACCATTAAGATCCCATTGTATTTAGGCAGAGGACTGGAAAGTGCCATTAGTAATCATTAACCTCCTTAACCTGGCTTCTGAAACTGCTTTTCATGGGGATCCCCTCTCCCTTTCTTGTTCACCCCCTCCTCAACAGTTACAGTTCTGCCCACATCAACCCAAATGTAGTTTTTGCCTTTACAAAGCACCCTTCTCCCTACACTCAGGGCTGTGGGGTCTTTGAGATACATGAGAGCTCCTGCAGTTGCTACTAATAACTGAAATCGAGCAAGGACCCCC
>NW_006199086.1:0-576 GCF_000334495.1 Tupaia belangeri chinensis
TTACTCTGAGCAGGCACTAAGCTTGATGGGCAAGAAGTGGGGAGCAGGAGGGTTGAGGGGGGTGATGCTTTTAGTCCAGCGGGATCTGCCCAAGTTATGGCTGCATTTGTCATTCAGGGAAGGCTTCCTGGAAAAGGTACCCTCCGAGTTGTGCCTCCATAAATGCTGGGGTGTGGGCTAAGGTGGGTGTGTGTGGCCGGGGACAGGACACACAGCCTGGCGAGTGGCAGGAGAACAAGCCCTGTCGTGTCAGTGTCCCTGGGAAGTGCAGGATCTGGGCTGGTGGCCACTCGGAGGTGAGGTTGGAGAGCCTGAGAGCAGCCAAGCCGCTGAGGCACCCTTCAGGGCCTCCCTCCTCGGAGGTCCTCAGTGAGCACATGCACTCACTGGAGAGACAGAGAGAGAGAGAGAGAGCAAGAAATCACTCCCCAGGGGGGATGGCCACCCCACAATCCCGTCTCCTCCATTCTCCTCTCGGGATCTTAGGCATGCACGCACATGTACCCAGTGTGATTGTTAAACTGCCGGGTACAGGACTTGAACCACACTGGACTATGTGGGAGTCCAGCGATATAA
>NW_006199087.1:0-1048 GCF_000334495.1 Tupaia belangeri chinensis
CATCCCTTTCCCTCCCTATCCTGCTGTTTTCCTAATGAGAACTTCCACAAAATCCCAAAGTGGAGATCCAACCCCAGTCCCAAAAATGTTTCTGACCTTAGATTTTTAGGGTATTTCACCAGAACACAGGTATAAATGATGGCTCCAAGTAACTGGGGTATGACTCATCACACACCCTCAATGTGTTCAGTGAGTTTCTAAGTAGTCTAGTCATTCAGTTTAAATGCACCTTAGATGAACTGGCCTGTGTTCACGGTAGGTTACCTTAAATAGCCTCAACTTGAATCTCATATGGAGCAAAGTTAATCATCAAACATTTTACTCATTGGGTATCCTCTGGAAGTCCTACAGAAGTCAAGAGCCCTTTAGAAGAGCAAGTAGACTATATCCCAGCGAGACTTTCAATCTTTGGACTTACATAACCAGAAAGGACAATTTTTAATCCTGTTTTCTTAACTACTTTTTGTTATTGATTTATTTTATTCCTTTTATATTTTAAAGTTTAACTAGTGTTTGTATTGGGTCATCAGAAAAGTCATGAGGCATTTTGAATAGAAAAACAGAAAAATACATTGTGTAACTAATGTAATCTGTAACTATTGCAACAAATAAGGTCAAAAATAGACCTTTTTGCTTAGAAGAGAAGAACATAAGTCATTTGCCTTAGACAATGATCACAAAGAAGGGACCTGGCCTGGACTCCATGGAGAAATACTGAGAGCTGGGGATGTTTACTCAAGGAACACAATATAAAAGGTTAAATTGGGAAATTTATAATCACATTATCTTTTACCATAATAGTATTACATGAATGTCTAGATTATTTTGTTAAATAGAATAGCTTAAAGCTTCTTGTAGCTTCCCTTAATCTATCAATGTATGCCACAGATTCAGAGTTAACAGATTCAGTGTTATCATAAGAACAAAAATCATGTGAAAGGAAAATGTGCACAGAAAACTTTTAGGAAATCATGAGGGTATGAGGTTTTCACTTTATTTTTTTCTCTGCTAGAAAGCGACACCTTTTATTTTCCACTAGCCAAAACAA
>NW_006199088.1:0-523 GCF_000334495.1 Tupaia belangeri chinensis
TCTTTACAATTTTTGAGAATATAATGTGTTGCTATTAAATATAGGCACCTTTTGGTACAATAGCTCTCCTGAAATGTATTTGTCCTATCCAATCATAAATAAGTATAATTTGCCCAACATCTCCTGCCTCCTCCTCTCCCAACCATCCCAGTGTTTAGTAACCAATATTCTATTATCTTGTTCTTTGAAATCCATGCTTTTTATATTCTACTATTATATGAATGAAATTACACAGCACTTGAAACTTTTGTGCCTGACTTAATTTGTAAAACATAGTGTCTCCAGATTTATCTATGTTCTTGCAAATGCCAGGATTTATTCTTTCCTAGGGCTGAATAGTTTTCCATTGTGTATGTATACCATCTTTTCTCTATACATTCATGTGTTATGGACATTTAGAGTGAGTCCATATCTGGGGTATTGTGAACAGTGTTGTAATAACCGTGGGCATGCAATTGGCTCCTCACTGTACTGATGTCATTTTCTTTGACTATGTATCCAGTAGTGGAATTGTTGGGTCACA